>NW_028277098.1:7272727-7575757 GCF_059951505.1 Python bivittatus
GTGTGACATGGCAATTGTGAACGGTACCTTAGCTGAAAAACCATGTGCTTGTCATTGTGAGTCATCTCTGACTAGAGATCAGCTTGGGGAGCTTCATAAGTGGCAAGCGGAAAGACAAAACCAATTCCTGCACATGTACATTACTGTAAGGGGAAATGAAGGGAATACTGGGAAACTGGCTTCCAGATATACCGTATACTGTGCCTCAATAACACATATACTTTGTCATACATAGCTAGATTCAGATTGCACTAACCTATGGATGGGCAGCCTGAGGCTCCAACACAGCCTCAATACCCTTTTCCATGGGCCTCATAGTTTCCTTTAACCAAAATAGCCCATACCTTAATCCAGGGAAAACAGCAAGCCCTGCTCCTATCTATCCTTGTAGAACAGTTTCTCCCATTTTGTGCTGTGGCTCTTTCCACTGTGTCCTGGCTCTCTTTTTATGCTTCTTAAATTATGTTAAACTGATCAAAAAACAAAACAAAACCCCACAAATATAGACAGCAGCATTAAGGGATCAACATAATTTCAGAACTGGCACGCACAGAATTTAAAGAGGGAAAATGAAACTTTTAAAAAGCCTGGGAATTACAACAGAACAACTCCAAAAACTTTGCCCTATTGCTTGAAACTCTTCTTCCTTGCCCTTCACTGAAAAAGACTACAGCTGGAAAGTTGACAGACAACACACGTCAACAATTCATTGCTGCAAACCAAGTGTAGATATCGCTTTTCAATATTGTATAATTCTCTTAGCCAAGTCCCATGCTCCCCAGATGCATAATTCTTTATATGTTAATATATTGCAAATACGGGTGATATAGCCAAGAAAAACATATGCATCTTTAACATAGAGCAGTTGATCCAGAGCCACATTAACAATCCTCTTTTCTCAGGCCAAAATGCAGCAATAACAGGATAAGAGCATACCATATCAATTAATGCTCCACCTCCTGAGTTACACTTCAGCGGCAGAGTAATTGTAACCAACCATTATTGAACATTTTTTGTTCAACAAGTTAAGATCAAGGGAAACTAATTAATGCTTTTAATGCAACCCTCTATTGATATGCTATGATAGGAAATTCAATCTTGCTATTCCAAAGGTCATGTAAATAACTAATATTTATTCCATCAACTTTCTTCAACCTCCTATAAAGGAGCCACAGTTAATTCCTCCAGAATTTCTAACCATTGTGGAACTTCAAAAGTAGTGATCATACTTAGATCAAATAAATCAGATAACAAATGCTGAAGTTGAATACACTGCCAAAAAGCACATCAAAGTAAATCAAACTCATGTTTTAATTCTGCAAAATTTTTAAAAACAGCTTCCTCAGAGCTGTGTTCATCCAAAATAAGATACTGTAGATCTAATGTAATAATGTGCAATGCTCATTTTACCCTGACAAGAAGAGAGATAATTTATTTTGTATTCTTTATTTTTGCTTGTTTATTTATTTTAGTAGATATTTAAAAATACTACCAAGAGGAAATACAGAAAAAATAGTAAAAAACCAGAAATAAAGATTTATAAACTGTATAAAATTAAAATTTCAGGCTAACATTAAATCAGTGTTGCATACTATATTACATTTTCTTATATTAATTAATCTGAAATTTCAAAATCATTATTAAGATAAATCAGTAATTAACTAGAGTGGCCAGTATAATATGAATCATAAGTCACAATGAATTATTAATGAAACTTTCTATTCAGTCTAAAAATTTTATACTTATTTAACAATTCATGCAGAAGCTAATATATTAAAGCCTCATGTTAAGAAAAACCGAAACTTTGGATGTAATACAAGTCAGTTTCCAAGCTGAATTAAATTCTGTGTCGGAGTTGTTTTTCAGGTATGGAAATATTTTTCACATTGATGCATAGTTCCATACCTTAGTTTTCCTTTCTTCTAAAGCACTGTTTCTTAGCCTTGGCAACTTTAAGATGTGTGGACTTCAACTTCCAGAATTCCCCAGACAGCATGCTGGGAGGTGAATTCTGGGAGTTGAAGTCCAAAGTTGCCAAAGTTGAGAAACACCATTCTAAGGAGAGAATTACATGGAATTTCCAATAAAAGGCACAAAGGTCCCCTGGCAGCTGTTATCACATACAGAGCTAACTTGTTATAACTTGTAGGAATATAAGGGTCAGTAATGTTAACAGAAAAATAGTTGGCAGGAAAAAGAATTCAAGCTTTAAAATTTGTTTCATCTTCCAGAATGGCACAGAATCAAATATAAAAGAGTGACCTGACCCAATTATTGCATCTCCAACAGTTGTTAGAAAATGAGTTATCTATTTTGGCAATCGGCACTGGGGCAATACACCAGTGGTAACACATCTTGTAGCAGTTTTCTGTAAGTGTAATATTCATGGTTACTTTAATATTTTTCTATTCATATTGCTGTTGTTGCCTATCAACTTTGCTGTTTAAATTTAGCATCCATTTAATCACATAGCATTAACCTGTTTGGTTTCTGAATCATATTTTCATAACAACTTGTAAATAAGCCCCAGCAAATGTTCTCAGTTTTGCACTGCAATTTCCCCCCCAAATTCAGTCAGGTTTCTAAGTGTTTTGTCCTATTTTTGAAATTCCTTTTGAACTATACTTATTGTTTATTTGAAATATTGAAACCAGTAAGGTGATTCTGACTATTTCAAGGAAAGCATCCTGAAAGTATCTTTGTTTTATTAAGAATTAGGTCTTACAGTCTATACAAAATATTATCTCACAATTGATCAAGTTATGTTGTACATTCACCTTAATGAAATTAAATATTTAATATTGAAGCAAGGGATGCATATCTGGGCTGATTCTTTTTCTGTTTTTCTCATAAATCTATCTTGGAATGAGGTTCATCCTAATAACATTTATTTTACTCAAACACCCAACGGAATTCTAGGCCTTCTTTTATTTGTGTAAAAACAGGGGGAAAGTTCAAATCTACCAGTTGAGAAGTGTTCCTGAAGATTCTTGTAACAAGATAAACAAAGGAGTTTGAACAAAATCTAAAAATCCAGTCCTTATATTTTCTAGATTTCAGCAGTGCCTAGTCTGATTTTTTTAAGACTCTGATGTATCTTCTATGCTTTTTAACTGACTGTACCCCACCCTCCTTATCCAGGTCTATGACTGTAATAAAATTTGATTTGATATAGTTCAGTTTGTAGAGTAGCCAGACAGGTTCCCAAACTCATGTTTTAATGAAATAAGTTTACAAATAGAGATTCCTGGTCCACATGTACAACATAATTTCCATAGGTATTGCATAGAGGTAGGGGTACAAGTTACAAAATGGGCATCATGATGTCATGATCTAAAAAAATTGATTTTATGTACTCTTGCCAGATATTGGGATGCAAGCACATAAAGGCAGGGTTTGCATCGTGACAACACAATGCATGTGTCACCAATTTTCCAATGTTATGGTTAGCTGCAGACTCATCAGCATGTAATAACATTTTATTTTCCCCACCCTCAACGGTTCTTTGAATTTCTAATTTTGCAGGCAAAATGTTCTAAAGCCAAATCAAAGAGAAAAGGAAAAAGATGGCATCTTTGGTGTGTACCCTGACATAAATTTAACCAAGGAGAAGACATGCTATTAATAGTCACCTGTCATTTAGGAATTGAATAGATCATATCAATCCAAAACATAAAAGTTTGGGAAAACTCTAAAGAAATCAAAACCTACTTCAAAAATGCAAGGGACTATATCAAAGGCTTTCTCGGCATCCAAAGAAATTATAGCTGCTGGGTCTTGTCTATTTTGGGTTAAACCAAGAACAACAATTAAAAATTTGATATTGTCAGAATCTTGACTGCCCTGCATAAGTCTAGCCTGCAGTGATGCACTATCGTTGGAAGAATACCCTGTAATCTACAAGCCAAAGTAGCTGTTAAAATCTTAGCATCCACATCAAGAAAATGTATCTATAGTTAGCACAGTGAGTAACATCCTTGGCAGCTTGAGATATAAATGTAATATTTGCCTCATTAAAACTAAAAGGCAGAGATTTGTTTGTAAAGGCTTCACTGTGAACTTGTACTCAGATAGGAGACAAAAACTCAATATACTTTTAATACCAATGATCTGGAAAACTACCAGGATCAAAAGTTTCCCCCATGCTGAGCCAGAAATCACAATTTAAGAACCATAGTGGCTATGTCTACACAAGCCAGGGCTGGGGAGACCCTGCTGGTGATCCTACTAGTGGATTTGGCTCACAATGCAAGGACCAGGAGTATGGCTTTCTTGAGGACAGTGCTCCAATTATGTGCTTGGTTAGCTCAAATGCTGGCTTCTTTCAGAAAACAATTAGACATGACTGTTCACCTAGGTATTTATAAATAGTAAGCTATGCCAGGATATGAATAATTTCTGTACTATTTTAAAACAGTGTTTCATTGTGTTGGTTTTAATTTAAGTCTCTGAACCCTTTTCCTGAAAAATTTCTCCAGTCCTGTGGGAGGAAAAATTGTACTGTGTAGCAATACAATAAATAAAACAGATCTTCATGAAAACCTTTCATGCCAGTTTGGAAACCCATAAATCTGTTCTCAGAGTCTTTGCACATTGATTGCATTTTAACCCTAATCAGAAAGCCCATTATTTCTTCCTCCTCAGGTACACAAACAGATAAATCAGGACTTAATATTGCTCTATTTCAGCAGATCCAGCAGAGATGGCAGGAGCTGTCCTTTACTGAAGATTCAGGCAAGTCCAATGACTACTTGTCCATCATTTGTCTACCTCTCTGTCTATTGGAGAAGAGCTCCCTGCCTGGAGTGGAGGGAAAGCAGCTTTCTTTGCTTTATGAGACATTTCCTGACTTTTAGTCATTAAAATATGACCTTATTCTGACCAGTTAAACTTCAGAGAACAGGGCATAAACAACCCACTGAAGTGATATTATCCACAGGGTCAGAGTGAGGTGAAGAAAAGCAGTTGCTTCAGCTCTCATTAGAACAGCATGTTCTATTTCCTTTCCTTTCTTTTCATTTCAATGTATCATTCCTTGTCCTGTTTTTAATTTCAACAGAATTAGTCCATTGTCCTTGCATGTATTTGTAAACTCCTATTTACTACTTACTGTATTTATTTTCTGAGAACCCTCTCCAGCCTTGAACTTCCTCCATTATCATGTGCAGTTATGGTTCTAGTGCCAGTAATTCTGTGAATCTGTGCCTCTGTCCCCCTGGTATAGTTTAAAGCCCTCATGGTGAGGTTGCTGAACATGTTTTTCCCTGCCCTTTTTAGAAACAGCCCATCACTGCCTGTGAGCTTCTTACACTGGTAATATAGGCCGCAGTTGAGAAATCCAAATAGTTTTTGGCTTCGTAGCCAGCTGTTCATTTCCAGAATCCTGCTTTGTCTTATCCCTTGAGTTTCCAGTTCCTTCACCATCTTACCCAGGGCTTTATAAGTAGTTGTAATCCTCTGAAACATTAATCCTGTCCTAGAGGTGTCATTTGTCTCCAAGTAGATCAGCAGGACTAGATGGCAATCAGTCATTCTGATGAGCCCTGGTAATCTACTGGGAGTGTGTATGCAGGGTGCGGGCGGGGGGGGGGGGGGAGATAAGAGACAATAAAAATATATTTTAAAAATGCATCAAGACACAATGAAGCCTGGTGCAAGGACATCACATGCCACAGCTAGGGGGAGGGGGAAGAGCTAAGGAGCCGGGGACTGAGGATAGGCAATAGGCAACCATAGCACCGGCCAATGTGAGACCCATTTCCAGGCACTGCTGAGCTCCAGTGCTACAAGTCATAGCATAAGATCTGGATAGACAAGGGATCGCCTATCTCCAATCATTTCTGCCTGCCCAGTACATTCTGGCACAGTGGGTGCACTCCAGGTCGCCTCTATTAAATGTTGTCATCTTACAAGACCAAGGAAGCGTGCCTCCTCTGTTGTGGCCCCCACCCTCTGGAACAGCATCCCTCCAGAGATATGGATAACACCCTCCCTCCTGGGGTTCTGAAAAGCACTCAGGAGCTGGCTTTGAACTCAGGCCCAGGGTTAATGTGTTGTGGGACCTCTGTTGTGATTCTTTGTTATTATGATGGTGTCTGTAGTCCAGACTGTTTGTGTTGTTGTATGTTTTTTAACTGATGTTGTTTTTGGGTTGTGTAAGCCACCCTGAGTCTACCAGAGTGGGCAGCTATAACTAATTTAAATAAATAATACATCACAAAATGTTGAGCTGCATTTTGGCTGAGCCAGAATGCTCATAATGTTGTGCAATTACGGGAATACAGCACCAATTTAGATGTGGCACCAAAGCTCAGTGTGGAAGTGCCCAAGGATCAAACTGGCTGCTTAATCTTTGGCTCAGCTGATTTGACTCCAGATTCAAGCAGGTCAAGTAGGGAGGTCTAGGAAAAAAGAGGACCGGAAAAGCAGGGAGGCATTACAGGGAGCTGAGAATATAGGAAACTTGGAAAGGCAGACTCGAGAGAACAGTCTCCTGAAAGGTGGGGAAGGAGGTAAACTTGAATGTACAGTGTGATGAGGAATGAAACAGAGATGAGGAGACTCAGTGATTTTAATGCTCTATCAGAGCTTTGAGCAGAGGTATCTCTTTTCACGGTTGTCCCATCTGCAGAACCTGCTGAACCACAGTCTAGCCGACCATATTTTAGCCTAAGATATTGTGCAAATCCAGCCCTGTGTGGTTAGTTTATGGTTTGAAATACCATACAAAATTAGAAAATTGGGTTAAATGACTAAATCTTGGTTACTATGGTTGAGTGTGTCACAGCAACCCAACCTCGGTGGTGTATCTCACTAATTCCTGTAGTAATTCTTGGCTCAGATCACTTGCTTTTAAAAATGATTATCACCATAATTATTACACGTATTGCCTTCAGAACCTCTTTGTTTCTAGAACTCCCATTACTCTCTTTAAGCCAAAAAATTCTTGTCTCAGCAGGCTGAAACATCTCTATAGGCAGGCATATGGAAAAGTACTGCAGCTCTATTTTCTTTTAGATCCCTGTGTTAATTTCTTTGGAAAAATACACTTTTTTTCTGAGCAAAATCAGGAGCTTCATGGGTGGCAATGTCTGTGATCCTTGGTTGGCATGATGGGATACAATTGTTCAGGATTTTTTTTTTTTTTTTAGTTTGAGCTTAAGCTTTGCTTCTGTTACCTTTGTAATCTTTTAACTGTAATAGCAAAAATCTGGATCTGGATATCTGAAATAACTTCTCTTTCAAAAATCACTTAAGTGCTCACTGCAGGGAAAATAACATGGGCTACCAGAGATAGTTTATTATTCACATGGAGCAAAGACTCGGCTCCCTTTTGGCCTTGTGCTAGCCCTAAGACTGCTATTGAGGCTGTCCCAATTCCCAGTTACCTTGGCAATAGTCTGTGTTGGGGATTGTGTAAACTTCAAGCTGACCTACAGTTAAACCTCAGGGAAAGCATTCTCTAGCTATAGAAGAACAACTTGATAGTTGCCTTTGTTCATGGAATAAGGTGCTCAAATCCCTCCAGCAGAGAACTAGAATCTCGAAGCTTCTACTTTACCAATTGCATCTTCCAAAATGAAGACAAAGTTTCCCAGCAGTGCCGGGGCATAAGGCTCCATCCTAGGCACTGCATCTGGATAATCCTACTTGTTTTCAATCCAGTAGGCATAGGACTAGATGTTCAGCATCGCAATATTGCATTTAAGGGCTCAGATACCAGTGGAAGCCATGTATGTTCACTTGGAAATTCTTTAGACAGTCCCTGCAATCTTGAGCCAAGTCCCTGAAACCCAATGGCTAGGTTTAGACATAACACTAAGCTAGGGGTGGGCAACATTTGAGAAGTTGGAAGCCACAACCTCCAATTGTACATGTGTGTATATGTGGCTTTCTGGAAGATGGGGATAGGAGCAGGAGATCTCCCATTCCCACAGTAAACATCACTCCCAAACCTGCAGAGTAGATTAAAATCATGCAGCCAAAATATAGCCCATTCGGCACTGAATTTTGACAGGGCAATCTCAGGTTGTTGTAACATTGCATGCAGCTGGGCTACTTTCCATTGGCAGGAATTCTTGCCTTAATCCCAACCTTCATATCAAATCAAATCAAATCAAATCAAATCAAATCAAATCAAATCAAATCTTTATTACAGTCATAGACCAGCACAAGGAAGGTGGGGTACAGTCAATTAAAAAGCATAGAAGATACATCAGTGTCTAAAAAAATTATGACAAGCTAAAAGATACAAAAATATATGTATTAAAACAGTATATGTAAAAACAAGAGTCTAAAAGAATCTAAAAGAAGAGGAAGGAGCATTAGATGGGTGTAGGGGAGCATAAAGGTTAGTATGTGGAAGACTATATCTATCAAATTACAGAGCACTCTAGTACGGTGAAGTAGATGCTCATTAAGTCTAGTTTACAGCACAGGTCATCATCCAACAAATTTTAAGTGCTGCTGCACAGAACCTGGAAACACTGTTGTAGCAGGGTTGGTAACTGAAAACAGCACGGAAGTAATCCCAATCTTTAATCTCTCTCTTTCCCCTCCCCCAAGTTCAGCATCTTGTTCCTAAAGCTTCCAATTTCTCTTTTGATGTACATCCATTGTAAATTAAGACTAATATTAGAAATAAAAATAAAATAAATACACATCCCCACTGAATCAACACTTTCATTTTGTCAATAACTCAATATATCCAGATAGCATCATCTCAATTTATAAACACTCTGCAAAAGAACTTGGTCTTGAGTGATTTTCTGAAGGTTATCAAAGAGGGAACAAACTGAATGTCAACTGGGCACTGTTTCAAAAATCAGATGGTGCCATAGACAAGCAGTGCCTCCCAGATTCAGCCTTTCTCACTTCTTGGAAGTTGGGCATTTCAATCTGCTTTTACTGAGATGATTCCATTGGCTAAGACAGTTCTACTTGGAGTATATGGTCTTGAAGCTGCCTGTGTGTCAAGCCATATCAGACTATATAGATCAAAACTAGCACATTATATCCCACCTGGAAGCCTGCCAATGCAGGTTCTGTAACACAAGTGTAGTATGGTCCTGTTGATGTGTGCCAGTTAACACATGAGCTGGTATATTCTTGATCAGTTGTAACTTCTGAGTGGCTTTTAAAAGCAGCCTCCATGTAAATTGCATTGCAGTAGTTCAATTGAGGAGTGATGACGGTATGGATTATAAAGGATGGGGAGATGGAAATGATGTTGATGAATACAGAGTGACCTTTTTGTCTGGGATTCCATAATATTGAACCACTTACTAACCAACCACATTTTAGTCTAGTGTGTTATGTGAACCCAGACCATGACATTTAGGGTTAATGTGTGTACCCATACAATTATGTTAATTAAATGAGTTAACAAATGTTGTGAGAACACAGCTTTCTTCTCTGTCTCCTCTATAAAAAATTGTCAGCAAAACTATTTTAATTGGGATACATCAGGCCAGAACTCAATGCATTTGTACTGGACATATCCTACAAGCTGAAAAGCAATAATTTAAATTGTATACATATACACACCTACCTTTATAAACCATATATGCATCCAACCTTCTTTAACATAAGATTAAAAGTGTAATTTCCTTTTTGTTCTCTTCACTACATGAACACTCTAAAAGTGTAATTACTTGAAAGACTTATTCTATTTATAAAGGATTCTACATGAATTTGACAAAGGTGCAAGACAGGAGCAGGAAGCTGATTTCTCACAGTTTTTTATCTACATTTGAAAAAAGCAAAGACTGTATTTGTAGGGAAGAAAACCATAAAAATGAGCATTATTAAGGATGGGAAGGGCATAATAAGGATATATATGAGGCATCTGTGGTATAGCAGAAGGCCTTTTTACACCAATGTTACAAAGAAAAGATGTATGACAGAAGCTTTTCTAAGTAGCATTTTCACTGTCCCTTCTCTCAGTTCATAGAATCCTAGAATATGGGGGTTGAAAGGATAATCTCATTTAACCCTCTACTCAGGGGAGAAATCCATCTCTTAATTGATTTATTTATTGGATTTGCATTCTGCCACAATCAAAAGTGACTCTATGCCAAGTCTATGGCAGTGATGTAAACCCTACTCCCAAAGTTCATATTGGGATATACTGAAGATCCATATGCTGAATGTAATTCTGAGTTGCATAATTTATTCTATTTTGTTTTTTTGTTTTTTTATTAGAAATTTTCAATGTACAAACAAGAAGAAAACAAGAAATAGAGAAACAAGAAAGAAATTAAAGAACACAGAATTGTGCCTTCTGCCCTTCTTTCTATCAAGTAATTATCATCTTAAACTTTCTATCAAGTAATTATCATCTTAAACTTTTCTCATTTTTAACCCCCAAATCCTGAAATCATCAATTCGTTTTTTTCCTTCTTTCAGTCCATATAAGGGTTCCAGTCTTTCAAAACAATCTTTGTTGTTTTTTCTCTGACCAAACTGGTCAGCTTCACCATTTCTGCAAGTTCAGCTAACTTTATAATCCAATCTTCCACTGTAGGCATTTCATTGCTTTTCTAACTTTTTGCATACAATTATCTTGCTGCAGTTACCATATACAATATTAATTTCCAAATTTATTCTATTTTGCATATTTAGAAATAAAGACCTGTATGGTATGTGCTCCTATGTCTCCTCCATTAGAGGAAAAATCAGAACTCCTATAAGCATTGAGCCTGACAGGCTAATGCTGACTGTTCCATAAACATGCCAACTTTAAGGCCATCATGTTCTGGGCCATCTATCTGTTAATTCAAAAGGGTGGGAGGAAGAGGTCTGGAATTTAAACCCTTGAGGTAAATATAAAAGTCCTTGACTTTGCACTGCAGCAGCCAATCTACTGTTGTGGGGCAAAATGTTGATTGCATTGCAGCTCATGGGTTGCAGAAGATGTTATGATGCATCCAGTAATATTAGTTTACCTGCAGACCTTTTAACAATTCAGTCTGAGAAACCTGAAACTGCTATATTGGCAATTTCCCATTGGATATGGAAAAAGGGTTTTATATGGTATAAATTAGATTTTTAGAACTTATTTGGAAAAATGTGGATTTCTTTCATTTCCTGGATTATTTCTTATATAGTCCTTTTTGTTTGGTTATTACAAATAAGTTTACATTTTTATCTGCTAAGGCATATTGTGGAACCCATCAGGGACGTTAAATCTGGTTTTGGAATCTTTGGCTTCTCTTTTTTAAACAATCTGGTGTCATTCAATGCATACAGATGGCTACAACTGAACATAAGCCATTATTGTATGCAAATTATATTCTGCATTATATTAATCTTATATTTTAACTTTATAAAGTTAAATTTATGCCGCCCAACTCCAAACATCTCTGGATGGCTCATGATACAGCAGACAATATAAAAACAATATAATAGGAAACAACAAAACCAAATTAGAACAAAAGCAAAAGACAGAAGAGCAAGATGGTAAACCCAGCAGACAACCCAAAACATTCTACCAACATGCAACATTGAGTGGAGGGGGCTCCAGCCACCTTGGGAGAACAGCCAGGTCTTTATGGCCCTTCAGAATGACCACAGGCTTACCTAATTCCATGGAGGTTGTACAGCAATATGGGATTCTGGATATAGTACAAATTGGAGCAAATCTAAGATTTTGCCAGTTAGTAATATGGTTTCTATAGAAATATATAAAAATGGCAAATGATGTTTTGCTTATTGTTTGGATTCTCTTAAGTAGCTGGGGGTGATTATATTTTTTTAAATACTTTTTAGAAGTAAACATGTTAAATTGTGTAACACAGATCAGTAATGATATTAATAGATGGCTGAAAACACATGTGACTTTATAGGGTAGAATAAATGCTGTGAAAATGAATATAATTCCAAAATTGGTATTTATTCTAAGAGAGATGTCTATGCTAATGTTTTGAACAGATTAATGGGTTAATGATTCTTAGGGTTCTCTCTTTCCAAGCTGTGACTCCTGTGAGATTTGCCCCGTTCGACAGAGAAACTCTCGTGACACGTGTGGTTCACAAAGAAGGTTTACTCATGCGTAACGTAGTAGTCACAAGCAAAGCCAGGACTGGCTTGGTACAATTGCATCACTTGTTATATTCCCCCCTTCCCGCGCTTTTTCCCGCCTCGTGATCGCGTTGCGGCTGTGGGCAATTAGGCCCCCCAATGTCCCCCCTGATCGTTCATGATGGCAGGGTCGGTCAGAGTCCATTGTCCTTGATTGCCAGTCCCCCTCCGGCTGGGTTGGCCCCTCCCTGCTACGTGCAGACCCGCGGGTTCTGTGCTGCGTTGCGATCTTGTTTCGCTGCCCTGCGGCCCCGTTCCTTGCTTGCTCGCGCCGTTATCAGTTCGTAATTAAAAGCTTCCGCTGCGGTTTTCCTGTTTAGCTGGCCGCAGGTGGCTCGTTAATTAGCGGCGCTTTCGGTTCCTCTTTCCCCGCTAGCTACCGCCGGTGGATTCCGCGTGGTCTGGTTGCGAGCTTCCCTGCAGCCCCGTGCTTCCCTGAAACCTCGTGCTGACCGAACCTGACATGCCGCCCCCCTGACGACAACTCCCCCCCTCGGTCCTATTTCGGCTTCCCGGGGTATTTACTGTAAAAGTCCCGCACTAGGTCCGGCGCCCTTATGTGGGCTTTACTCACCCATTCGCTGTGGGACTTGGGGAAATGTTTCCATTGCACTAGGAGCTGGGTCTGCCCCTTGTGCCTCCGGGCGTCCAGTATCCGGTTGATTTCGAAATGCTGCTCCCCCCCGACCATGATGGGTGGTGGTACTCCCTCCGCCTTGTGCCAGGCGTTCCCCGGCTGGTGCAACTTTAGCAGGCTGCAATGGAACACCGGGTGGATCTTCCCGAGGCTTTTCGGGAGCGTCAGCCTGACGGTCACCGGATTGATGATCTCCGAAATGGGGAACGGCCCCACAAACCTCGGGCTGAGTTTTTCGATGCCTGGTGCGTCTTTAGGTTTTTGGTTGACAGATACACCTGGTCCCCCACTTTCCACTTTTCCTCTTGCGGTCCGCGTGCTTCTTGTAGTCGGCTTTGGCTCTTTGCAATGCCGCGTGCGCCGCTCGCCGGGTCTCGTCGATTTGGGCGAACCAGGCGTCCAGGGAGTTGATCTGGGATTCCGGCTGAGGCAGCTCCGGCATGGGGACGAATTCTCTCCCGGTGGCTACTTTGAACGGAGAGAACCCGGTGCTCTTGTGGACGGCGTTGTTGTATGCCACCTCCGCGAATGGTAGTAGCTCCGCCCAATCGTCCTGTTGGTGCCCCACGTAGCAGCGCAGGTACTGTTCGAGCCCCCGTTCAGGCGTTCCGTGGCTCCGTCCGTCTGCGGGTGCGCCGCGGAGGATAGGGCTTGTTTCGTCCCCACCCGCTTCAGGAACTCCCGCCAGAACCGCGCGATGAAGTTGCCGCCCCGATCGCTGACGATACGTCGAGGTGCGCCGTGGAGTCGGTAGACATGTTGCACGAACAGTTTCGCCAGCCCCTCGGCCGTGGGGACTCGCCGGCACGCTACAAAGTGCGCTTGTTTGGAGAATAAGTCCGTGACCACCCAAATGGCGGTCTTCCCCTTACTCTCCGGGAGCTCCACTATGAAGTCCATGGCGACCTCTTGCCAAGGGCCGTCGGGTTCCGCTACCGGCTGGAGTAGGCCTCTAGGTTTGCCTTTGGCTCCTTTCGCCGTTGCGCACACCGGGCAACCCCCGAGTACGCCTCCACGTCCTTCCGGAGCGTGGGCCACCAAAACTGCCGCCGGATTAAGTGGAGTGTCTTTACGAAGCCGTAATGCCCCGCGCTCCGGCTGTCGTGGGCTCTCTCCATGACCTCCCGTCGGCAACCCTCGGGCACGTACAGCTTTCCTTCGTGCCACCACAACCCCTCTTGGCCGGTTAGCGCCTCTCGGTTCTGCTTGAGCCAACCGTCCCGCTCCGCTGCCTCCGCGAACCCTTGCCTTACTTCAGACGCCGCGTCCCGTCGCTCCCCCTTGGTCTGGCTTCGGGTCACCGCCTTTGCAGCCAGCCTGCTGGCGGGGATGACGGAGTCCACGATCTCCTCCCGTAGGCTGGCGTGTTGGGGCATGCGAGACAGTCCATCCGCTAAGAAGTTGCGCTTCCCGGGGATGTGTTTCAGTGTGAACCTGAACCTCCCGAAGTATTGGGACCACCGTGCCTGTTTGGGGGATAGCTTACGCGGGGTCTTCAGGGCCTCGAGGTTCTTATGGTCCGTCCACACCTCGAACGGTTCAGTTGCCCCTCCAGTAGATGCCTCCACGTGGCCAGCGCCCACTTGACCGCGTACGCCTCTTTCTCCCACACCATCCACCTCCTCTCCGTCTCGGTGAATTTGCGGGAGGCGTAGGCGCACGGGTGGATGGCCCTCCGGGCTGGGTTGGAGCAGGACTGCTCCCGTTGCCACGTCTGATGCATCCACTTGGATTATAAACCGCCGGTCTGGGTCGGGATGGCGCAGGATCGGCTCCGCGGTGAACCGCTGTTTTAGTTCCTCAAACGCCCCCTGGCATTCTGCAGTCCACGCGAGTGCCATGCTGGGCTTGGGGGTTTCCCAGTGCCCTTGGTTTTTAGCAGGTCGGTTAGGGGAAGGGCGATTTGGGCGAAGTTCGGGATGAACTGACGATAGAAGTTCGCAAACCCTAGGAAGCTTTGGAGTTGCCTCCGGGTTCGCGGCGCTTCCCAGCCCAGGACATCCCTTACTTTCGCCGGGTCCATCTCAATTCCCCGGCTGGATATTCGGTAGCCGAGGTAGTCTAGTTGCTCTCGATGGAACTCGCATTTCGAGAGCTTTGCGTACAGCTGTGCCTTCAGCAGTCTCTGGAGCACCGTGCGCACCAGGCTCACGTGCTCCGCCAGGGTCTCGGTGTAGATGAGGATGTCGTCCAGGTAGACCAGGACGCCCCGGTAGAGTAGGTCGTGCAGCACCTCATTAATTAGCTGCATAAATACCCCCGGGGCCCTTTTAATCCGAACGGCATCACGGAAAACTGGTAGCTTCCGAGCGGGGTGTTGAACGCCGTCTTCCACTCATCTTTTGCGCGGATCCTAACTCTGAAGTAGGCTTCGCGCAAGTCCAGTTTTGTGAACACCCTCCCCTTCGACAGATGCGACATCAAGTCCTTCATCAGGGGGAGGGGGTATTTGTACTCCGTGCTGATTGCGTTCAGCCCCCGGTAGTCTACGCACATACGGAGCGAGCCGTCCTTCTTCTCCCGGAATAACACCGGGGCCGCTAATGGTGACTTCGCGGGTTGGATGAATCCCCGTGCTAGGTTCTTGTCTATGAACTCGCGCAGGGCTCCCATCTCCCTCCTCGACAGGGAGTACATTTTTGGCTTAGGCAGGGTCGCTCCTGGCTCTAGCTCGATGGCGCAATCACTGGGCCGGTGTGGTGGGAGCTGGTCAGACTCCTTCTCCCCGAACGCTGCCGCCAGGTCTCGATACTGCCTCGGGATTCCGCCGCCCGTCGGGGGTTCCCCGGGTCCGGCCCCTCGCTTTGCGGTTGCCTCGCCAGTCGCCGCTGCCTCCCTCGCCTCGGGATCGTGGCGGGTCTCCGGGGTCCCGGCGCTGCTGCTGCTGCTGCTGCTGTTGCTGTCGCCGCCCGGGTCTCGGGCCCCATCTGCTCTCGCCCCGTCTCCCGGTGTCCCGGACCCTCCGCTTGTCCGCCGGTGGTTGCGGCTGCCTCCGTCTCCACGGCTCGGTCCCCTCTGCTCTCGCCCTCGCCGGTCTGTCGACCCCGAACCGCACTGCCTCCGCCGTCCAGTCGACTCGTGGGTTCCGCCGCCGCAGCCACGCCAAGCCGAGTACCACCGCGTAGTCGGCCACCGGGACCACCACGAACCTCAGTTCTTCCCGGTGACTCCCGATCGTCATCTGGACCGGCTCGGTGTAATACTGAGCTGGTCCCCCTGCCAGCGTGCCATCTAACTGGCTGAATGAAATGGGCTCCCGGAGGCGCCTCAGCTGTAGCCCGAGCCCCGAGACCACCGCTGGGTGCATCAAGCAGTGGGTGCAGCCCGAGTCCAGTAGCGCCCGTAGCTGCGCCTACCCACCGGATCTCACCCCCGGACGTGTATCCTCACCCGGAACGGTGGGCAGTCCTCGTCTCCTATTGGGTCCGCGCGCCTCGACTCCCCTGCTCGCACTGGGACGCCGTTCAGTGCGAGCGCGCCTCGTTTCCCGCCGGCTCCGAGTCCTCTCCGGAGGATGCTGTCTCCGGGGTCGACCACCCCCTGCGTCCTTTCTCGGTCACCGCCGCCACTGCCCCCTTCCGCGGTCGGTCACCGGTCCTTTCCCGTTCGCACGCGGGGTTTTGACTTCGGGCCGTGGTGGGGCGCCTTCCCGCTCCGTCGGGCACTGCGCCGCTCGGTGGCCTCTGCCTCCGCATCGGAAACACAGATTCGGGGCTCTGGTCGCCTCTCGCCTCCCGGTGGACTGCCGTCGACCGCTCCGTCTCTCCTCGGGGTCCTCTCCCTCGGCCGGTCCCTCGTCTGGTCCCGTCGTCTTGTGCTCTGTTGGATCTGCCGCCACGCCGATTCCGCCGTTCCGGCCAGCCAGATCCAATCCTTCACTGTGGCCGGGTCGTCCCGCCCCAGTGCCCGTTCCAGGATCTCTGGGTTGAGTCCCCTCTTAAAATACTTCACCTTCAGGGACTCCGGCCAGTCCGCGAGCTTCTCGGCCAACCTCCGGAACTCCAGGGCATATTCCGATACCGATTTGCCCCGCTGCCTGAATTGTAGGATGTCGTCCTCCGCCCGCTTGGCGCTCAATGTGTCCTCGAATCTGTCCCGGAGCGCCTGCATGAAGTCCGGGAAACTCCGTAGTTCCGCCGCGTTGGCATCGTACAGCCCGATCACCCAGCTGGCGGCTTGGCCATCTAGCAGCTCGGCCACGTAGGATACCCTGTCCTCGTCTCTAGCGAATAGGTGACCACCCCTCTGCATGAACCCCCTGACGTGCGTCAGAAAGTGCGGCAGCTGTTCGGGGTCCCCTGAGAACTTCCCAGTGATACCTCGAAGTCTCAGGGCGTCTGCCGCCCGTTGGTCCTCCGACCGGGGCGCCGTGGGTGGTGCCGGCGGGGGTGTCGGACCGCCCCCCCGTCGCTCGCCTCCTCGTTTACCGCCGGTGGCCCCACTCTCTGCAGTAGGGTCTGGAGCATCGCCTCCACGGCGTCTAGGCATCGCTCGACTCTCTCCTCTAGTCGGGCGAATTTCTCGCTCCACTCACGGTCCTGGCACCCCGAACCCCGGGTCATCGTAACGCCCGAATCGTCTGGTCCTTGATTCACGCCCATCGACCACCGCTCGGATGGAGTGCGCCCGGCCCTGGCCGCTGCCCCGTCGCTCCCGGGCGGCTTCGACCGCCCTTCCGCGAGCCTGGATCCCTCGCGCTCCAGCTGACCCACGGATTCCTCGTCGCTGGTCATGCCTGTATTGAGAAAGAAAACGCTCCTCGGTGGTACCGGGTAGCGCTGACGGTGAGTCCTGGCTTTATGTGAGATTTGCCCCGTTCGACAGAGAAACTCTCGTGACACGTGTGGTTCACAAAGAAGGTTTACTCATGCGTAACGTAGTAGTCACAAGCAAAGCCAGGACTGGCTTGGTACAATTGCATCACTTGTTATATTCCCCCCTTCCCGCGCTTTTTCCCGCCTCGTGATCGCGTTGCGGCTGTGGGCAATTAGGCCCCCCAATGTCCCCCCTGATCGTTCATGATGGCAGGGTCGGTCAGAGTCCATTGTCCTTGATTGCCAGTCCCCCTCCGGCTGGGTTGGCCCCTCCCTGCTACGTGCAGACCCGCGGGTTCTGTGCTGCGTTGCGATCTTGTTTCGCTGCCCTGCGGCCCCGTTCCTTGCTTGCTCGCGCCGTTATCAGTTCGTAATTAAAAGCTTCCGCTGCGGTTTTCCTGTTTAGCTGGCCGCAGGTGGCTCGTTAATTAGCGGCGCTTTCGGTTCCTCTTTTCCCCGCTAGCTACCGCCGGTGGATTCCGCGTGGTCTGGTTGCGAGCTTCCCTGCAGCCCCGTGCTTCCCTGAAACCTCGTGCTGACCGAACCTGACAACTCCAACATGGGAACTTTGATTTTTCTAGACTTTCCTTTGCACCAGTGGAATGGAAATGAAAATGAGATAGAATGGGTACCACTATGGGCAGAACTGGACAGTTATTATTTGAAACCTCAGGAATCTTAGCAAGTGTTGTGTTCTAATTATAGCTGGAACTTTTTGTATTACCAGCCTTAAAGGCAGCTAGACATATCTGGATGCTA
The DNA here is from genome assembly GCF_059951505.1 of Python bivittatus. NCBI lineage: Eukaryota > Metazoa > Chordata > Lepidosauria > Squamata > Pythonidae > Python > Python bivittatus. The sequence goes on from NW_028277098.1 coordinate 7,291,019, forward strand.
TTGGGAAAGAAATTAAAGTTTGACTTTTGTCCTCATGAAAGATTGACCCTTAATTAAAATAGGCCAGTAAAGGCTTTTTTTTTCTGGAAAACCTGGGCTGAAAATGGGTTAATACTCTAGATCAGCTTATTGCTAGTGATACCTTTAAAACTTCTGCGAATGGCTATATATTCAGTTAAAAGATCGGTTACATTCTCAGTGTGGAACAGATCGTGGCCTTAGAAATTGCTATGGTTTTGAATATATTAGATAAAATGTGTATATGAGGCAGCAGAGATTAGAAGCAAAATCAATAATTAAGTTTTATCAACAATGAAAAATATTACAAAATATTGATAACTTACAAGAAATTTGGAATACAGAAATGGAGTTTCCCGTTCTAACAGGTCAATGGTCTCAGATATAAAAAATGTTAAATATGTTTCTTATGATCTTCAGGTGAGATTGATTAAAAAAAAATCTTTTTTGGATTCCTTAGTAGATGTTTAAAAAGGATTGGTTATCTACTTTTCTATATTTTCTATACAGTGGTACCTCGGGTCATGAACTTAATTCATTCCACGACTCTGGTCACGAGCCGAATTGGTCGCGACCTGAATCAAATTTTCCCATAAGGTTCAATGTAAATACGATTAATCCGTTCTGACCTCTCCAAATTTGGTCACCAACCGATTTTGGTCGCGTCCTGAATCAAATTTTCCCATAAGGCTCAATGTAATTACGGTTAATCCGTTCTGAACCATATGTATTTTTTTTTTTAAACCACAAAAATGTGAAACAAAATACAGTACAGTGCAGTACGAAGAGAGAGAACGCTAACCTTGCTCGAGGCAACTTCTGGGGTGGGGGACAGGAAGGCGGGTGGGGAGGCGGTTATTGCTTGGAGGGAGAGTCCCCCTCCCTACAGGAAGCCACGACCACGTGTCACAGCAGGGAAAATGGCTGCGGATCCTGTTCGTCACCTGATGCGGAGTTCGCGGACGGAAGCAAAATTTTGCGAACGGTGTTGTTCATGACCCAAATTGGTTGTGAACAGAAGCGTTCATGACCCGAGGTACCACTGTATTTCTATATTGAAGACCAGTCAGTTTGCATGTTAATACATATGATCTGGTCATGCCCTCTAGTTGTTCCATTGGTTGAATGTTCTTAATATTGTGAATCAGGTTTCTGGAAGAGATTTAAGACTTAAAGAAGTTAATATGTTGCTAAATTATGCTTCAAAAATTTGGAATCTTTCTATCTATAACTTTGGACCTGCTGAGTCTGGATTGTTGCAAAAAGATTGTTAAATGTTCTTGGAAAGAGACTTGATACCAAAGGTTGGCTTGATTAAATATCTGCACTCTCAATCCTTTGAATTCCCTCTTTATCAATGCAATGAAAAAAGCTGGACAATATGATTCTGTGTGGTCAAAATTTAATTTTTTTTGGTTAAAAATCCAATTGTATTATTACAATTGTAATATTTGTATTATTATCCTATTGTATAATATATAAAATATAATTGCTGTATTTTATTGTTATTTTTGTTTTTTTCCTACTCATATATCTTTTTTTTTCTTATTTTAAATATAACTCAAGCTGAGGAGTTGAGTTAAGAACGAAGTGTCAGGAGATCAGTAATTTACCACTGAGGCTAGGTTTGAAGTTTGACAGCTTGATTGCTCTACTCTTATTCCCTTTGCTACAGGAGGAGAGCCATGACGTAGAGATCAAGGGTTAACACAATGGCGACAAATCCTCTGGTGGTTCTGTTAACCATCAACCAAATTGCCAGTGCTTACTCCAGTATTAGAGCCAAGTAGTGACCCAGAGGGACCAGTTAATGCAGACAATGAACCAGTTAGCCCAGCAGCTATGATAGAATCTACTGGTGGTTACCATACCAGTGCCAGTTATTGGAGCAGCTGCTGGTAGTCACAATCTTCTCCTTACCTAACGAATATGGGAATCCAAGCAAAATTATTGTCTTCCTTGCTCAGTGTGAACTGTACATTTCCTTGAAACCACATAACTTCCCCACCAACCAAACCCATATAGGGTTTATAATTAGTCTCCCAATTGAGGGAGCTGTAAAGTGGGAAAGTGACCATCCCTAAGCAATTTAAATTCTGAGATGAGTGGTCCAGGACATTCAGAAGCTCTTGTTACAGGCTTGGGATCCCATGCAACTAAGGGCCTCGTGCCTGCTTGATAGGCCAAGACTGAATCCTTGAATGAAACAACATAGAAACCTAAAACCTGTATGGTACTGAGAAACAGCACAACCAAATTAATACAAGAGGAAGTTTTCTAGGAAGAGTTTCCCTAATTAAGGGCCATTTTATTCAAATCTGCTCCCAATTTTTATTATATCAAGAAAGTTGTTCTTAATATATTGTCTCTAAAAACGTCCTCCAGGACTGAAACCATGAATACAGATGGTTGAAATAATTTTTAAGTTTATCAAGTTATTTATATATACAGTAATACATTTGTGTTTTTAATATGGCTTTAACATGACACATTGAATCACAAACTACCAACCACATTTTACCCTAGCATGTTATGTGAATACAGCCTGTGTGGTTATTTATGCTTTGGTGTTCACATAAAATCAGAACACTGGGCTGATTAAACCATAATTAATTTATACATGGGTAAGCATGTTCTGCATAACCACCAGCCTTTTAGTTCTGTAATTATTCTTTAGAGTAATAATCACCTTTAGAATAATAATTACTCTGTAGATTTTATTACTTCTGTTATTCTATCAACCACTCTTAATAGCTTGATGAGGTACTATTTGCATTAATAAAAAAGTAAAAGAAATTGCAGAGGGCAGGTTCACCGGTGGTAAAAATGGCATCATTTATAAACTTGCTAACTGAACTTATAGCCAAATGTATTGTGTGAGCATAGCCCTTAAAAATGCCATAACTTTGCCAGGATCTATAGTGCCTATGTATATCAGTATGCATGAAAGACAAATAATTGAATACTAAGAACAGGAGAGATGGTATAGGATAAGATTTTAGTTCATTATTTCTATGCCCTTAATGTTGGTTCTAGGAAAAACCTGATACATTGGTGCAGTATTGGCGTACAATAATTTTATTTTTAAGCAAACCAGTTTGACCAATGAAACTTCAGGAGATGATGATGTTGATTTTCGTGACCCACATATCTGTTTACAAAAAGTAATATATTAAAGTACAACTTGTTCAGGAAATGTGTATCAAGTAGCGATAAGATTTTAGTTTTGTCTAAGGTCAGTATTTCTTCAACTGCTGATACTAAAGCTTCTGTTGAAGATCACTGATCATCACTCATTAAAATAATTCTACAAACCTAATATAAAGATAATATCATGCTGTAATTGAGCACAAGGTAATCTGCTATGGTTGTTGGATCAGCCTCAGAAGAAGGAAATTGTTCGCTCACAGATTATAAGGAAAGAAAGTAAAAGCAGCATTTTTTTGAATACTTATGAAGAAGTTTTGTGTAGGTAAATCTTGTTCCTCTAGCTAATACTTTTGTCCTTGGGATCAGTGGGAACAAAAATAGAATACTTGATAGCATGTGTTCACATGACAGATTGAATCACAAACTAGCCAACCATATTTTACTCTAGCATGTTATGTGAATACAGCCTGTGTGGTTATTTATGCTTCAACGTTCACATAAAATCAGAACATTGGGCTATTAAACCGTAGTTAATTTATATATGGGTAAGCATGTCCTGCATACACAGCCAATATTTTCTAATAGCAGTAGCTTTAATAATTCAGTAATCTCTGATATCTGCATTGCAATGTTCAGTCTCAAGTTTATCAACCAGCAGTTTCAAGAATTTTAAAGAGAGAATATGAATAGTATCTTTCTCTTCATTAGATCCACTACATTCCAAATGCTGATAAACTACTGATGGTGTGTCGTTTCACACTGGACTCCACTCACTTGTTTCTTATCTTCCCAAATCCGTTCTTCCTCATGCTTCCTCTTGTCCATCCTATTTCTCTATAGACAAGCTAATTTGTCAGGAGATAAACTATGTACATATGATGCAAAACACGGTAGAATTCTGAGCTGTTCTACTTCAGATGGAAGGGTAGTGGTGGTAGGAAGGAACTGACAATCAACTTTTGCCTTAGCTCTCTTTCTCTTTGGCATGTGAACTTTGATTAATACCAAGGGAGCAAACATTCTATAGCATAACAACCTCCCTCTCCTAAACAGTGAAGCAATAGAGTCCAGGGTTCTAGCATTTTATTCTAGAATAGAATGAAATGGCCAATATTCCAGTCACCTTTGAGATGGCTAACCAGCTGACATTTTCTGAACTTTTAAAAGCATTGTAATACAAGAAATAAAAACTGGTGGTCCTATTAGGGTCTGAATCAGTGTGAATGGTGTGGAGGAATGCATGATACCCCTCAGCTTTTTAAGATCCTTATTTAACACCATCCTCTAAAACCCTGTGAGGAGTGAAAAAAAGAACAAGAAGCAGCTCAGATATTGTGGATTGAGTGGCCCTATTTTTCTCCTTGAGAAGCCTGAAGAAAGAGCAGTTCTCTGAGCTCCAAGACAAATCCACAGAAGAGTCCCCCCCGCCCAATGATGAGAGAATTCAGGTGCCCTTAGTCTCCTCCTCCTGTGCAAAATACAGCCATGTAGGTGTGTACTCACACCTGCACCTCCAGAAGAATCCCCTCAGTTCACTCACCTGAAAGCCTTTCTCTTCTCAACCCTTATCAAACGGTGTCAGCCTTGCAAGGTAGTCCAGACAAGAAGCACACCCAGAAGTACTAGCTCTAACTTTATTGTAAGGTTACATTCACAGAATCTTGCAAGTCTGAAAGTACATCTTTCCCCCCTCGCCTTTACAGTCCAAGAAACTAGGGAGGGTTCTTTCTGAGATGTTTCCCATGCCCCCATTCCTCCTGCGGGCTTAGCTGCCTCTTATCTGACCATTGTCTAGTCTGCAGCTCTTCCTCCTGTCTCCCAAGGTCATTCCCATGTACCATTACAAGCAGGAAGGAGGAAGGAAATAGTTATTAGCAAGCACAGCGGTAGCTGCCAAGGACCTCTAAGGGGCCCGAATCCCATTGAATGGTCCAATCTTTCCTCACTCCATTTCTAGGTGATCCAACTGAAGAAAGGAGGAAGAGGAGATGGGTGGTGGTGGTGCTGTTGAGGAAACAGCTGAATTAGGAGCAGCAGTGGAGGAGAGGAGAGGAGAGGAGAGGGTAGTGGCAGCAGTACCAGTTGTAGCTCCTTCTCTCTCTTTCCTTCTGCACTGCTTCTCCACTAGGGCTTCTACCAGAGCCACCAGCAATCAGGTTTGTTGAAGGTGTGGCAAGGGGAACCAAGGCAGGGCTCCCTTGCCCTTGCAGACCCCAAGCCTCCCAATTCCAAATTGTCTTTGCTCTTTGGATGTCCTGCCCTTATTCAGATAATTTACTAAATATGGGCACAAATTGTGGCTAAGATGCTGATCTTACCCCATGATTTAAGCCTACTATGCTAGGCTTTAATATATCATGAAAACCAGCACATCTTAGTCAAACTTGTACTTGAGGTGACATTTGACATGGAAGTAGCTTGGCAAGCATTCTTCCCAGAGTCACTTGTTTGAAATGAGTGACTATACAAATTGAATAAATAAATATGCCATACCAAAAAAATTATCAAGAAACACAGTTGAGCAGACTTGGTTAAAAACAGCTTTACAATTACACCTCCTGTCTACAGTTTGAACAAGAAATTGGGATGAGCATATAAAGAATAAATATCACGCTTCCTCAGTAAAGAGGGAATGCAACAGACAGTTCTAGTTTCATCCTGGCCTCCCATTAGGAACACAACCCAAACTGAGAAAGGAAACCCCAACACAAGAAAAACATGGCAGGGTAAAATAGAATTTCCTTCCTTTAATACAACAGGGTACAGATTGCTCAGTTATGTTCAACTGTGTGCTTACGATGTATAATTTATAAGTAACTTTCTTATACAATTTTTATGGTTAAAAATTATAATGATTAGAATGAAACCTGCCTTCTAAAATTAAGAAAGTGAAAAGAGTTGCATACAATTCCACAAGGTGTATAATTCCATAGCGAATCAATGAAACCCAGAGAAGAAGCTTAGAGGGGAAAATCCCTACTATATGCCTACATTTTGACTCTGAGCTGAATGCCTGACCAGCTGAATGAGCCTGTCCTTGAATTATCTTAGAAAAGAACTGTTATTAAGTCCCTTAGAGTTGATTGAACACACACTGCTCCAAAACATGAAACCATGAGAATAATAATTCTACTGCCGAGCCTTCTCCAGCCTGCTACATTCTAATTCCAAGACTTCCCATAAGCTACTATAAGCACAACTCATATATTGATGGATTTTTTTCACTAGATATAAGAACTCTATTGGGTAGAGAGAAAAACTGGAACCAGTGGAAAATATTACTCATACAGGTTGATCCTGCTTCTAGCAAGTCTGTAATATTATACTTTCAACTGAGGAAGCATGAGGTATTACAAAGTCTCAGTGCCATGCCTTACCTGATTCCATTTTTTGATAGAATGATGAGAATAATGATGATGATGAATTAGATATACAGTACAGTGGTACCTCTAGTTACGAACTTAATCCGTTCTGTGACTCTGGTTGCAACTCGAGTTGGTCTCAGGTCGAGGTAAAGTTTCCCATAAGGTTCAATGTAAATCCGGTTAATCCGTTCCGCCCTCCGAATTTGGTCACACCACAAGGCAAATTTCCCCATAAGGTTCAGTGTAAATACGGCTAAACAGTTCTGAAACATATGCATTTTATTTTTAAACCTCAAAAACTTTTCAAACGCCACAAAAACCTTCCAAACGCCACAAAACACACCACAAGCCTCACCGGACGTCTCCTTGCTACCGCGAACTTGCCCACAGGAAGCCGCGACCGCGTGGCAGCAGGGAAAATGGCCGCGGATCCGGTTCGTAAATAGAGGCGAGTTCGTAAGTAGAGGTAAATTTTTGGGGCCGGAGCTGATCGTATCTCGAAAAATGCGTAAGTAGGGGCATTCGTAAGTAGAGGTACCACTGTACTTCCAATTATCTATACTACCTTTTCTGCAGGAGCTCAAACCATCCTGCATGGGGATCTCCCCAGGTAACAGGGTGAATAACTGGCCCAAAGTCACATAACAAAATTCCATTACAGAGTGTGGACTTGAACCTCTGTTTTCCTAGTCCTAAACCAACTTCATGGCAATTGTGCCACACTGGCTTTTAGGAGAAATATTTTAAAAAGAGCATTTTAAAAAGTTCTCAAACAATTGCAAATATGAAACAAACTGATATTAAGTCTGGAATAATGAATTCTGTGCAAGATTTGCCACTGCCATCATCTGTGAATCTGGTGTCAGCTGAGAGTCATGCAGCACTCCTGAACTGCTGTCCCCCTCTTTTAGTGGGATTGTAACTGCATCCAGCATAATCTGAACATCAGTCCCAGAACTGGTTTCTTATTGACTGACAACACCTAGTTTTGTCTGGTTTTAATTTCAGCTTCTTTACTGTCTGCACCGATAATTGGAAGTACTTTATATTTATCACAGCTCTTTTTCGGTGGTGGGGATGGTAGTGGTATTGAGAAACTTTAATATACAGTGGTACCTCTACTTACGAACTTAATCCGTTCCGTGACTTTGATCGCAAGTCGAGTTGGTCGCAAGTTGAAGTAAATTTTCCCATAAGGTTCAATGTAATTACCATTAATCTGTTCCGGCGTCCGCGGACCACGCGTCAGGGGCGGAAAAACAGCCACTGACCATGCGGCAGGGCGGAAAAATGGCTGCAGACCACGTGTCAGGGGTGGAAAAATGGCCACGGACCACGTGGAATGGGCGGAAAAATGGCCGCGGACCACATGGAACAGGCGGAAAATGGCCGCGGACCACGTGGCAGGGTGGAAAAATGGCCGCGGACCACGTGGAATGGGAGGAAAAATGGCCGCGGACCACGTGGAACGGGCGGGAAATGGCCACGGACCACGTGGCATGGGCGGAAAAATGGCCGCGGACCACGTGGAATGGGAGGAAAATGGCCGCGGACGACGTGGCATGGGCAGAAAAATGGCCGCAGACCATGTAGAATGGGCGGAAAATGGCCACGGACCATGTGGAACGGGCGGAAAATGCCCGCGGATCCGGTTCGTAAGTCGAGGCGAGTTCGTGAGTAGAGGTAAATTTTTGGGGCCGGAGCTGATCGTATCTCGAAAAATTCATAAGTAGGGGTGTTCATAAGTAGAGGTACCACTGTAGTTTACTCATCGTGTTAAGCCATAATCAGTTCAAACATGGTAATGGTATTCATATAATACACTAAGCCAGATAAACCACATTATGGCTTAGTACAATTGGAAAACATAGTGAAGTTCAATGCTGCCAATACATTTACATAATATCATGCAGCAATGCTGTCCTGAGCATTTAGAGCTCTTATTAATCTATGTCCCCAAGGCAGCTACTAGAAACTTTGGCAGCAGTGACTTATTTGCAAAGATAAAAATCACTTGCAACTGTTCTGACTTAGATGCCAAAGGGTTTGAAGATTTGATTCAGGACATTTACTTGCCTCCTTGCATTTTCTTGCATGGATTAATTTCCCATATATCACACGTTTATCTGTTGGTGGTGGCATGCTGTGATTGATGCAGTTTGTCTGAATTAATCCAAATCTTATATTTCATTCTGGTAATAGCTGGGTTAGCACATGCTAAGGTAAAATATGGCTGACTAGTTTGTGGTTTAGTGTTTTGTGGGAACTTAGCTAGTATAGTTACGGTAGGTTTTGATTCAATTAATTGGGCGGAGTCATGCAATCAAGTGAACTTAATAATTCATAATTCAGATAGCCATGAATTAGAGTGTTGTACAAACACAGCCAGTGTAATAAAGCAGAGAAGGATGAAAGCAGAGGAGGATGGAAATGATTGATTTTTTTCCTAAGAATCACTTCTGAAGTTGGTGCAACAGTGCACTAACATTGATATAAGGGCTGAAGCTGGTGAGGTGGGAACCAGTGGTTCCTAGGCTAGAAAGAACTGTTATGTAAACATATTGTAATTGTAAGTACACGTTAAATCAGAATGGATAAAAACTAATTTTTTGCTCTGCGGTGGCAATCAACTTGTGCCAAGGGTTCAATCTTGTGTGCTCTATGTGCTATAGATTCTAATTTAGCTGAGTCTTATCAGTCATTTGCCAAATCAAGTTTAGCACTGAACAAAGGGTTAATTGTTGGGAAGTTAATTTACTGTTGAGTTTTGGTGTGAAGCCTGACAATGGGATAGTATCAGAATTTGATATGTGTGGGATTCACTGTACGGCTGCTCCTCTGCTTTTCCTGCCCTGATTTCGGTCCTCAACCAATGGGATTTTTGCAGCCATGCAAACAAACCATTTTTGAAATGCACCACCATATCCACAGTACGTATCTCCAGCGGTGGAGGCACATTTCAAGATAAGTGGGCTAACACATTTTCGTCCACATAATCTAGCTAGAATACCTTAGAGTATAAGATTGTGCCCTAAACTACCTCCACTCTCTTCTTTCCCTGCTAGGGAAGATTTTGATTGCTTTGCCAATGTGAAAATAGATAAATGAATGGCTTCAATACAGCAAGTTAAGAAATAATTTAGATGGCTTAGCTGATCTTTTTATGCTACTTAAGAGTTCTTTTACATTCAGGCTGTTTCAAAAGGATTATAAAAATGTTAATCCACTCAGAACATCTCTTGTGCAATGAGAGCCGCCATAAGGTGTTTATAATATACTGTGCTCTGTATAACCAGTAAATCCCCTTCCTCAGCTTTGTTTCCCCACCACCACCACTCCCAAAAATGTTAACAGCTATGTTGGTTGGAAATTCTAGGAGCTGAAGTCCAATATGTCAAGAGGGAATGAAATTGAGAAAGGCTGCAGTGTAACACTTCCCCCCAGTGCTTCACATAAATACAGTATGAATTATTTAGATTTTCTTGCACAAATTAGGACAATACTAAGTGCTTATAGTCATCAGCTCACCTGGATATAAACATCTAGCTAGACATGGCTGATCTTGGAAAAAGCTAAGCAGGATCAGATAGGATTAGTCCTTGGGTGGGAGACCACCAGGAAAATCCAGGATTTGTAGGCTTGACCCAGAAGTCAGAAAAGCTTTCCAGAAGAAGGTAACAGCAAACCTCTTCATATTGTTGCCAAGAAAACATCACTGAACAGTCACTGACCAGCCTGACTTAAAGGATGTTTTCCCTTTTCAGTGCCTGTAAGAGCTAACTATAAAAGCATAACACTATAGTATTCAAAGCAGGCCATCAACCTGGTTTAGGTTAAATCATGGACACTATGGCTGTTGATGGCTATTAGTCATAATAGCTATTTATAGTATTACCTCCTTACTAGAAGCTCTGTGCCTCTCAGTGACAGTAGCTGAGGGAAATTAGCAGGAAAGTTATACTGTCCTCATGTTGTGCTTGTATTAGCAGTTGAGAGGTTATTGGGATCTCTGTGCTGGACTAATGCACTACTTGGTCTGATCCAGCAAGCTGTGGTTATTTACGCAAGGATGAGCAAGGTTGTTCTCCTGGGGTTCATCCTTACACCCTCCTAATCACAGCCCAAACATGCCCTGCTAATTGTTTTTATATGACATTGCTTTCATTTTGTCTCATCCCCAGCCCACAGCTGAAGCAGCTTTAAGTCATCTTTAGCTGTTCCAGCTTTAAAGTGGTATTTTCCCTTTTCTCCTGAAACAGTTATTGCTGTGAACGTGGACTAGAATGCTTCATTGATGATACATCAGTGGTTGATCTGCCCAGTTACTTTGCCCACTTTAAGCTGCTGTGGGTACATCTCTTTCTCTCCAGTTCCTGGGCAGGATTTAAGTTAACTTAAGAGAATTGAGACAAATCCAGAACTGCCAGCACTATTAGCTGCAGCATGTACTGTAATTTCCTTTTCATGCTTGTTTGTCCTAATGGACTGGAGGTTAGGTTTGTGTATGTGTGCATGCACAACAGGAATCCTAAGGTAAGACACTTGTTGGGTTCTAGGCACAAAAAATTAGTGTGCATTGTGAGGCCACACTATTTTTTTGCAAAGTACTGTATTGTCATGGATTTCTATATCAGAGTATTCTTTTGTGAGTTGGAAATGGGCACAACATCCATGAATCAATCAATCAATCTGTCTGTCTGTCTCTTTCTCTCCCTATACAAAATATCCAACTGACCTGTGGAGTCCCTATATAGGTTTATCCACTGATGATGTTAAATTATGACTGGGTACTTAGTTAAACTGCACCACGTGCTCTGTTATTATTTATACATTTGCAATGTAGATACATCAGGATGATCTGATTCACCAAATTCATACTGTTTTATTCCCTAATAATTAAGTTCTTACACATTATTTGTCCTGAAGGTTCTGTCAGGATATGTTGGTATGTAGAATATTTTAAGATTTCTGGTCTTAGGACCAAACGCCATTGAACTCTGACTGTCTAGGAACTTTCAAATGGATTATTTATGCCAAGTACAGCGGCTTGACACACTGTGAGCATCCACATGGAAATATAAACTTGTTCTTTATGTTCTCTCAACCCAGAGTTTTCACTCGAGGCACAAATGACCAGGCTCAAATTGTCCTACTTCGGACACATTATGTGAAGACCCAGCTCTCTGGAGAAGGCTCTAATGCTGGGAAAGGTGGAAGGAAAGAGAAGATGATGGCCAGCAGCGAGGTGGATGGACTGTTATGGTGATGATGAGTTGCACCGCTGGGAGATTTGAAAGAACAGGTTAGGGACAGATCATCATGCAGAAACTTGGTGGTATTTAATCAACCAATCAATCTTTATGTTCTCTAATCCATGTGGTCAAAACAACTTGATGGGACAAAATCAGTCAATCTTTATGTGGGAGATAAAAGGTGAATATTATGCCTATTACATAGTGTCATACATATGTATGTAATTTTATATATATAATTTCATCGGGAAGGAGTAGAATGAAAGATCCTGTGTGATAATTACACGTATAAAAATCACTCTCTGGACCGGTATTTTAATAACATTATTTTACAAAATGCAGCTTTCCCTCGCTTCAAGCGAGGTTTTCGGGGAACGTAACCCTAGGATAAAGCGAGGGGAACCCAACATTCCAAGCCCTCTTGCTCCAACGTTAGCCAAGGGCGCCGCGGAGAACGTTTCTGAGCGTCCCCAACTCACAGCTGCACGGCAGAAAAGGGGGCGTCCCCTCCTTAAGATCCCGTTTTGTTCGAGGAGCTCAGGGCGTGCCGTGGGCGTGCCGGAATGATAGCTCCGCCCTCTTCGAGCTTCTTATACCCCCTTGCTCCGTTTATGTAGGATGGGAATAAAGGCGGTGAGGAGGGGAAGTGGGCGTGGCCGATAGCAGCGTTCGTTCCCCCCCTTTGTTTTCGCCTTACGTCTGCTCTTGGGGAGGGAGGCGGTTCCTGTGGCGATGACGTCAGGTCTCTCAGTGTGGAAAGGCGGGCCTAGGCCAACCGAGGAGAGGAAAGATGGCGGCGGAGGTTGCCGCTCCTTCAGGAGCGCCAGAGGAAGCTGCGGGGCCGCAGCGGGCGACGGTGGCAGCGGCGCAAGGGCATTCCTAAGCGGGAAGTGGGAAAGCGCGCTAGGCCTGCGTTGTTGTGTGAGAGGGATTCAGTGACGGGGCTCATGTGCGGCGGAGGTCGCAGGCGTCCGTGCCCGTCGCCCGCAGCTCAAGCGCCGACAAGCGGCACCTCAGCCGGCTCCTGCTTCTGTTGAGCAGGCTCTGGGGCGCCCGAGCGAAGCTGAAGAGCGAGGCAGTGCTTCCGGCAGGCAAGGCTGAGAAGCCTAAGGGGGTGGCGGCGGCGCCAGCAGCAGCAGCAGCAGCAGCAGCATGAAGTTCGCCGAGCACCTTTCCGCACACATCACTCCGGAGTGGCGGAAGCAATACATCCAGTATGAGGTACCTACTCTTTAGAGAAGGAGGGAAGATAAAGGGCAGGAGCAGCCTTGGCGGGAGCGAGAGCGGGAAGCATCTGAGAGGTTGGCTCTATGGACTGTGTTCGGGGCCGTGGAAGAAAATGTGGATAAAATGCGCGCTTGAAAGTGAGGGGGGTGGGGCTCACCCGGTGCAGAGAACGAATACTTAAAGAAGGTGAAATGTCTCGACCGAACGAGTTGAATGGAAATACAGTATTGCGATTTTGGTGGCCGGTGGGTCTGATGCAAAGGCTCTCAGTAGTCTCCATTTGATGTAGTCGTTGGAGCCCCCGCCCCCACCCTCGGTTGGGCGTAGCGGTATCGCAGATGCTTCAGTGATCTTCCAGCTCATCCTACCTTCCCTAGTACAATTCCACCGTTCCCTTCCTGAGCCGCATTCTGCTGTTCTGTTTGGGCTCATTCCCTCTGTTTATTCAGTTCACATGCATTTATCCAAGTCTGCAGGGACAGCAGGCTTTCTTCCTTAACTTGTCTCTATTTCAGCTTCCTTTGCCACAGATTTCCTAAAAATAATGCTTGTGCTTTGATGCTCTGCTTTGAGATACTAATCAAGATGGAAAGGAATATGAAGGAAGAACGGTAGCTTTTGCTAAGCGGTCTTTCTTTTGTTGAAGGCCAGAGTACTTCTGTTAGTAGGCAGTTGTAGTGGATGTTTGGTTGGGATATTGCTATTCCCAAAGAAGACAGTGGAGGGGAAGGCACCTGAAAGGCTGTCTGAATTGCTTTGGAAGGAAACTAGATGGCACTGTATCCCATGGTTATTCAGTCTCCACTTTTGACACTTGGGGTTTTTCTCTATTAACTACTGATAATTATCCTTAATTAGTCACTGAATTTGCTATATGCTGATACAATTCTGAATGTTAAAGCTTTGCATTTCTTGGACTTGAAGTTAAGGTCTAGTGATCCTGGTCAATGATGTCCTTGTGGGTGTGGTGATTCCTAGAAATAGTTCTAGAACAAAGCTTGCATAGCTCATAGTTTCAGCTCCATGATATTTCTTTGGGTGTGATGGATTAGGCATCAGGTTCAAGGCTTGCATCAGGTGCTTTAGCCCTATGTTTTGCTGTAGTTTTGTTATTCATTGTATTTTATTTCTTTGAAGCTTTCAGTAATTAAACATTTCAATTTTTCATTTATATGTCTGGCATGCTTTTTCTTACCAAAGTAATCTGATGCATAGGGTTTTTTGTGGGGAGCTTTAGCTTGTCCTGATCTTAGTGATTTTTATTGCACTGGCCTGAGTATGTGCTTTTTGTACTGGAATCATTAGCCTCTTAACTAATTGGGAGAAACTGGTTCTAGATTTTTTGGAGGGTTAAGGAATGAAATGGGTGCCTTTATCGTAAGATACTGTGGTACTTAAAAGTTTGTGAACCCCTTTGAATCTTCAGTATTTTTGTATGAATATGACCTAAAACATGATGTTTTTCACATAAGTTCTAAAACTAAAGAGAACCCATTTAAACAAATGAGTCAAAAACATTATACTTTTTATTGATTTATTGAAGAAAATGATCCAAAGCTACATATTTGTGTATGGCAAAAGTATGAACCTTTGCTTTCAGTAACTGGTGTGCCCCCTTTGGGGAGCAATAACTGCAATTAAACATTTCTGATAACTCTTAATCAGCCTGCACATTGGTTTGGAGGACTTTAAGCCCATTCCTCCTTACAGAACAGCTTCAACTTGGGGATGTTGATGGGCTTCCTCACATGTACTGCCCACTTTAGGTCCTTCCACAACATTTCTATAGGATTAAAGTCAGGACTTTGACTTGGCCATTCCAAAACATTAACTCTCTTCTGCTTTAACCATTCTTTGGTTGTACAACTTGTATGTTTTGGGTCGCTGTCTTGCCGCATGACCCACTTTCTTGTGAACTTCAGTTCATGGACAGATACCTGACATTTTCTTATAGAATTTGCTGGTACAATTCAGAATTCATAGTTCCATCAATGATGGAAAGCCATCCTGGTCCAGAAACAACAAAGCAGGCCCAAACCATGATACTGCCACCACCATGTTTCACAGATGGGGTAAGGTTAATGCTTTTCATTCAAGTCAAAAAGTTCTGTTTTGGTCTCATCCATCCACAGAACATTCTTCCAATAGCCTTCTGGCTTAACCGCATGGTCTTTTGCAAACTGTAGACTGGCAGCAATGTTTTGGAGAGTAGTAACTCTCTCCTTGCTACCCTGCCATGCACACCATTGTTATTCAGTGTGCTCCTGATGGTGGTCTCATGAACACTGATATTCACCAATGCAAGAGAGGCCTTTAGTTCCTTAGATATTACCCTGGGATTGTTTGAGACCTCCCAGAATATTACATGCCTTGCTCCTGGTATGATTTTGCTTGGTCAGCCACACCTGGGGAGGGTAACAGTGGGGTTGAATTGCCTCTGTTTGTACATAATCTGTCTGAGAGTGGACTGGTAGAATCCAAATATTTTGGAAATAGTTTTGTAACCTTTTCCAGCCTGGTGAGCATTAACATCTGTTTTTTGGAGGTCCTCAGAAATCTCCTTTGTTCAAGCCATAACACACTTCTACATACCTGTATTGTGAAGATCAGACTTTGATAGTGAATACCCAGAATTCAGTTCTTTAAATAAGACAGGACCTCCCACACTCACACCTGATTATCATCCCATTATTGAAACACTTGACTCTAATTTTCCTTCAAATTAACCAATGATCTTAGAAGTTCAAATACTTTTGCCACACACAAATATGCAGCTTTGAATAATTTTCCTCAATAAATCAATGAGCAAGTATAATATTTTTGACTCATTTGTTTAATTGGGTTCTCTTTAGTTTTAGGACTTGTGTGGAGAACATACCACATTTTAGGTCATATTTATGCAGAAATATTGAATATTCAGAAGGGTTCACAAACTTTTAAAGCACCACTATACATATTTTGCCCTGTAAAAGTTCTCCAAACAGAAAGGTTAAAAGTAGTAATGTTCACCACTCATTGGTCAAATGAGCAAAATGTCTGGAGAACTCTGGAATGTTTCCCACTGGACTGAGTCATTCCAAGGGCAGTTTGGTGGTTTCTAAAGTTAATCCTCTGAACTAGAGGATGGTTTGGCTCTGAAACCAGTGTGCTTCATCTAGAACACCATTACCTGTGACTTAACTGGTTCGAAACCAGTTATTTGTGGTTTATTCAGTAAAGTGTGAAAATAGGCATGAAAGCCAGTCACTCACTCTCAGCCCAATTCACCTTACAGGATTGTTGTAGTGGGGAAAATAGGAGGAAGAAGGAGTGTTAGGTATGTTTGCCGCCTTGAGTTATTTATCAAAATAATAAAAGGCGAGATAAAAAATCTAAAAAGCAAGTATGGTTGCATAAAATATTACTTACTAAGATGTGTAAATTAGACCATGCCTTTTATGTCACCCGAAGTGTGTTCATGCTTGTTAAAGATTCAGTATTTGCTGAAATGCTTGCTTATTCTTGATGGCTATTATGTTGGGAGGAAAGTGAGCTACTCAAAAGGTTTCTGCTTTAAAGGGCACATTCACTTAATATGATTTTGCCATATAAAGGAAGTTTAAGTTTGTTAGGTATGATGGAATTTTCAAGAAAATCATACAGTCTAAAAATTGATTCACATTTATTTGTAAATGAAGAGGCCCAGTTTGATTTGTTTTTGCACTCTTTGTGAGACTATAGTTGAATTCTGTCCAGAAGCTATAGTTGGTGCAAAAGAGAAGGAGGGCAAGAAGCCATCCAGGACTAACTACATTGCATGTATTGAAGTATGGTTGTAAGTTGCTTTACAAGCAATCACCTTTTTTGTTATGAACCTGTCTGAATATTAAGATTTTGAGGAGGGGTGGTTCTGAAGATCTCCCCCTACCTTCAAGAAGCTTGTTAATCAAATAACATTTGACCCCCAACTTGTTCTGCATTTAGAGGATTTGTAAGGACACATCTCTCTTGCCAGGCTTTTAAAGGGCAGTGATTTTACTATTTGAGTTTTAGAGCAAGCTGCCTTGAGAAAATTCAGTTTGACTTGAAAGATGTATAAATATATACATATAAATCAGATAGATAGATAGATAGAATAGACAAACTGAAATGTTAAATTTATCCCCACTTCTGGCCACTTTCAAATGGAAGGTAGCACTACTGTAGACTGAAGCGTTGTAGTATGTTGCTGTCAGATATATGGGATTTATCTCCTTTATTAAGACACAAGCTTATTCAGTTACTAGGACTAAATATTTGTATCTAGTATTGGTCCAGAAAGAAAGAGTTCTTTTGGTCTGTCAGTTTCCCTGTAGGAGCTGTCTAAGGTATCCCAAATGTGGTATCAGAACAAGCTGTCAGTAGTCCTGGAAAATTTTAATACTGTTTTTGGTAACCATGAGATAAATACGCAAAGTGCAGGATTTACTCTTGGTCTAGTGTTTTAAATCAAGCAAGAAATAGTAGATCTTGTAGAAAATAGAGTTCTTCGTGAGCCCATTATGATCACAATGTTTCCTAGTTAGCTTTTTATTGACCATAGTCTTCAGCAGGGATGATCCATTCTGGACACTTAAGAGATCCCAGAGATTTCTGGATGTTCCCTGGAGCATTCTGAGTGAAGTAGCTGGAATTCCAGTTAAAGCCCTGGAATGATGAGGTAGATCTAATAGTTCCCAATTACTGTAGAATTGAATTCATGAAGTGGATGGATTATAATCTGAATGCTGATGGCACAAACCTCATAGAGCTGTGTCAAATACAAGCCACAGCAAGTAGTTGTGTGGCAATGATAGCTATGAAACAGTCTGTCTTCTATATCATTGAAATCTTTGGTAGCTGTCCAGGTACTTCCAGGGAAGCGCATGGTGAGCTAAAGACATAGAACCGATGACCGTGGCAAAGACCAGATGGGGACTAGCTGTACTTGGGTTTCATCAACATACTGATGATACCTAGGACTTTCAGGGGAGGTATGGCGAACTTAAGACATCTCCGCAAAAGTGGAGCTGACAAATGTGGCAGAGACCAAGGAACTAATGAGTAGACCAGTTCCCTGGAACCTCTCCAGATAAAGAGAGGACATGAGATCGCCCACACGTGCTCCAGATGGGTGGTCCCTGCAAGGAGACTGCAGGACAGTGGTTTTCCATGGGTTTGAGTGCTGGGAGATGATGGATTAGCCATCTTGCTCGCAACTGCAATGGAGACTTTTAAAAGACGCTAAGTTTGCAAACCTCACTTTCTAATCACTTTCAGAAATTGCTCATTAACTATTTCTAAGCTGTTAGAGACCTTAGGAATGACAAGTCTGAAAGTGCTAGGTGAATCTGCCTACAATCCTGAATGAAGAAATAAATGTTTGTAATTTTAGAAAGGGCGAAGAGTTACTAAATTTGTTTATACTTGTTGTGATGAAGGTTGGAAGTCACTTTTTTATATATTTTCTCTTTATTATATTCTTACTTTTCTTTTTCTTCTTTTCTTTCTTTTTCCTTGCACTTTTTCCTCCTCTCTATTCTTTTCTTTTTTTAAGTTTAGTTTGTATCAGATTTTACTATTATGTTAAAAATTTGTAATAAAGAAAACACGAAGTCTTTGGCAGCTGTCCAAGTAGAATATTCTAAGTTGTATATGCTATGTCTGTTACCGTCTGGTAAGAATATACTGGAATCTTTGGAAGCTTACTCTGAGTACCTTTGAAAGCACATAGAAGAATAAATTACTTATATTTATTCAACTCTTGGCTACATTATGGATACACTCCTTGTGGAGATGTCTGGAGCCCTTTCTGGATATATGGGATCACCTCTGGTTGATGCAGCTTGAATAGCTGGAAATTTTCTAAGGCTGATCACCTGTACCTATATTGGCTGTTGTGGGATTGATTAAGTAGACATATCTGGGATATTTTATGTATTTATTTTTTTACACTGCCCAAG
This sequence comes from Python bivittatus, assembly GCF_059951505.1. Classification (NCBI taxonomy): domain Eukaryota; kingdom Metazoa; phylum Chordata; class Lepidosauria; order Squamata; family Pythonidae; genus Python; species Python bivittatus. The sequence goes on from NW_028277098.1 coordinate 7,309,991, forward strand.
TCCCAGCAGCTCTTGAGAATGGGAATTCACAAAATGAAACATATGACCAGCCACCAAAACAAAATCATTTGCTAGGATGTAAATGGCAACGGTTTCCCCCTGCCATCCTCTGTACCCTTTTTTTCCCCCTGTAGAAGTGGGCATGTGTTTAAACAAAGCACTGGGTGCAAATGCCCACATTTTCATTTTTTAAGGAAGTTTATATGGCCAACTTAGGTTGATAAGTTTTTTTAGAAATGTAATACTGAATGTGGTACTTTCATCTGCAGTGTGCTATCTTCTCCTTTAATTTATGTAACTAAAACAAAAATAAAATCAGATGGGACATGGAACATGATGGGCACCAAGGAAAATTTTGATGGGTGTATTTGTGCTGGTAGGTATCACACAGCACCCTCTTCTAAAAGGTAGTGACTACTATTCCATAGGAAGGAGAGGCATTTTTGTTGCACTTTAACATGACAGAAGTTAATGTTTATAAATACTGAAATAACATCCTTTTAAGAAAAATACTTTCTTCCAGAGAAAATACTAATTTGTTATTACTGGTAGGGTGCAAACTTAACAATATGCTTTCTTGCAGTGTACATATTTTTTTTTAAAAATAGTTTTTATTAAAAAAGGAATGCATTCAAAGAAAAAAAGTAAATGTGAAAAAGAAAAATAGAAAAGACAAAGAAAAAAGAAGATATAAGAAAAAAAATAAAAAATATATAAAGTAGTGGCTTCTGATCTTCCTCTGGGCAGTTATAATATAATTCTAATCAAACCCCTTTCTCTAAGATTTCATCATAATTCCCTTCTTTCTATGATCTATTCTTTCTAATCATCAAAATCATAAATCACAAAATCATTTTCTTTCATATGCAAAAAAGTCCATAAGGGGTTTCCAGTCATTGATGAATGTCATTACCTTTCTCTAATCAAAGAAGTCAGTTTGTCCATCTCAGCAAGTTCTGTCAATTTCACCAACCAATCCTCCATGGTGGGTAATGCTGAATCTTTCCATCTTTGTGCATATAGTAATCTCGCCGCAGTAATTATATATTGAAATAATCTTCCATGGCTCTTTTCTAACTGTTTATCCATCAGTCCTAAAAGGAAAAGTTCTGGCTTCAATTGCATATTAAAGTCACTCTCTCTCAGCCCAACTTACCTCACAGGGTTGTTGTTTTGGGGAAAATAGGAGGAGGGAGTATTAGGTATGTTCGCCACCTTGATTTATTTATAAAAATTAATAAAGGGATAAAAAATCTAAACAAAAATCTTTAAAATCTTCTTAATGTGTGTATTTGAATCCAATTTTTAAAAAGCTTTTTTACATCTCTACCAAGCATAATAAAATGTCCCTTCATGTTGTTCACATTTCCAACATACATTTGAAATGCCTTTATACATTCTGGATCATTTCTCTGGCGTCATGTACCAATGATACATCATTTTTAAAAATTGTCTTTAAGATCATAACATAATGTAAATTTCAGCCCTTTTAACCACATACTTTCTCATTGATCCATCTGTATATTATAACCAAAATCTTAGCTCACTTTATCATACATTCATTAACCTGTTCTTCCTCTGTTTCAAATTTCAGCAAAAGTTTATACATTTTAGCAATTACATGTTCATCATCAGTACACAATTTTAATTCAAATTCTGTCTTACTTTGCTCCATACCATACGTCTTTTTATCCATTTTAAATCTGGTAACTGTAATTGAGAATACCATTGACAGCTATGTCCTTCTGCCATTAATTGCTGTCTTAATTTAATTTTACATTCTCCTTGGTGACTTTTCCAGTAATCCTTTGTACATTAACCATTTGTCTTTGCCTATTGTTTCTTTCTATAAAATACTTCTTGTGCTGAGATCCATAGAGATGTTTCTGGGCACAGTCTGGGTTTGTTCTATGTTCTCAGTATGGCACATCTGATAAAATGGTTTTTAAAATTCATGTTAACTTTATCATACCATAAACATCCATGCCATCCACAGCTCAGGTTGTGGTCTTCTAACTCTAAAAGTCTTTTATTTCTCAGCAACACCCATTCTTTCATCCAAACCAAACAACAAACTGCAAAATACAATTTCAAATCTGGTAAGCCCAGTCCTCCTCTTTCCTTTGCATCTTGTAACACTTTATATTGAACTTGTGTTTTTTTCCCCTTGCCATACAAATTTAGATAAATCTTTTTGCTCTTGCTTAAATGGTACATCATTTGTCAAAACAGGTATTGTTTGAAACAAAAACATCATCCTAGGAAAAACATTCATTTTTATCACAGAAATTCTCCCTAACAGTGACAGTTTTAATTTGTCCCATCTTAACATGTCCCATTTATGTTAAGATCTGTCTCTTTCAGAAAAATAAGTATATTCTTTTGAGTTACCATTTTGATATTTCCATACGTCAACAAGTTCCAAATCAGTCTAAATATTGTTAACATTATAAGTGATACACACACACACACACACATTCTGTTAGTAATAAATTCTGTTAGTAATAAAACTAAATTTCAAAGTACGGTTGTATAATAACTGTATTATCTTTAATAATGTATCCTGCCCAATCAATTGCATAGAAGAACATCTAGCATTGGGTAATATTAGATTGTTAGTAGATATACTCAATATGCAAAGTAATAAATTGGATTCAGCTGTAGTTGTTTTATTGGATATAAAAAAGCCATTGATATGCAGTTCAAATTCTTGGATAATGTTTTGATTAAATACATTTTTCTTTCTATGACCCATTGGGATTCACATATTAGAATAACATATTTTATGTGTGGTCAAAACCCAAAAATAATCTATAACACAGCCTTGTTTTTAAGCAAAGCAGTGCGTTTGAGATCTACATATATGGGGTCGATTGGAGTGAATTGCTGGGGTGATATGGAAATATGATTTATATTTTCACTTACGTGTATACCTACTTATACTTATTACTCTATTTTTATTCATGTTTTATTTAACCTGTTTGCTATATTATTTTTGTAAAGAGTTTTATTAATTATTTACTGCCTAATTGTTATTTTGATAAGGCCTTAGGGCTAATCAATAAACTTTGATTTGATTTCTATTTTATTGATTATGTAAAGACATTTACGGTATTAAGGTTGCCAGAGTGGAATATAAGTTGTTGTTATATCCTGTCAGGCCTAGCCCAAGAACGTCAACAAAGCAGTCCAGTCCAGTATAGTTCCTTTATTAGCTTGTACCTAGTAGACAGAATCTTGCCAGACTAAACCTATGCTAAAGCAACTAGTGGCTATACCCCATGAGACTCTAGGGATGGGCCAGTCTCAGCTTCTTCACCTTCTCACGGTCCTGTGGGCTGAGGAAGTGCTTGCTCAGGAATGTTACCCCTCCCTCCTGATAACCTTGATCTTCCATTCCAGTATCCTCCTTCCACATGCCTTCCATTACACATCCAGAGTGGAATACAAGTTATTGTTACATACAGTACAGTTTGGTGTAGTGGTTAAGGCATCAGGCTAGAAACTGGGAAACTCTGAGTTCTAGCCCCACCTTAGGCACAAAATCAATTGGGTGACCTTGGGCCATTCACTGTCTCTCAGCCCTAGGATGTAGGCAGTGGCAAACCACTTCCAAAAAAACTTTGCCAAGAAAACTGCAGAGACTAGTCCAGGCAGTTGCCAGGAGACAACACTGACTTGAAGGCACACATACATACATACATACAGATAACATACTGTGCCTTATTTATAACTATCAGAGTTTGGGGTTCTTTAACAAAATTTATGGATATAGTACACCACTAGTAAATTATCAGTTTTTTAAAAAAAAAATATTACGGTAAATCTAATATACCTTCATTCAGTTCTAAATATTTAATGGATATTTATGAAATGTTGGGCCTCCCCGTTTCCATGTGTTAGCTGGAAGGACTAAAAACATGCCCTCCCAGATGAGCGATCAAATGTTCTATTGTCCCACAAAGGTAAATTAATTGATTGAGTGAAGAGATGGCTGGATTCACATTTTAGGAATAAGAAACAAAACGATCTATCATTGAATGGTTTTTTCCCCCCTCAAATTAAGCTATAGCTAAACATAAACATGTTCACTTTAAGAACATTCCCCAGTAGATAACATTTCTCCTTTTTACCCATTAATTGATTGCATTCTGATGTCATAGTAAAGGAAGAAAAATTACAAAGTTGATACTGTTCCTACTTCCTGTTCTTTCTCTAACTCTGGGAGTTCTTGATATACTGCCAATTTCCCACTCTTCTTACACTGACCACTAGTTAATGCTAATTTGGTTTCTAATAAGTCAACTGAAAGAGGGCCAACCTGCTTGGATAAAGTAGTGGGCAAATTATGGTCCAATTATATCTGGCTGGTTATAACTAATATCAGGATATCTGTCGTGACAAACATGGAACCTTCCCACTGGTCCATTTAAACATATGACATGTTTTGTTGGTGGTTATGCTTGCATGGCATACTTACCAAACTTCAGTTAACTATAGTTAGCTCAATTTCATGGGTTCACAGGATGCACTGATAATAAACTGTGGGCTGGCTTTGCACAGCACATTAGGCTATAAATTTGGTTAATTTGTAGTTCACTGTATTGCATGGACACAGACATTCTTTATTGGGGGAGATGAAAACAGTCTCAGTTCATTTCAGCTAATTAACAAAATACTGCAAACCAATGTTTGAAACATTGGTTCAAACCTGGCTAGAAATGGCTTCACATTCCAGAAAGGAAGTACAGCAAAAGGCTGTGAATAAAGAGTAGGGCAGACAAGTATTTGATTGGTTGATTGGTTTATATAGGCGCCAAACAAGTAGAACAAAATTAAACTCTTATAGTGTATAAAATATGATAAAACTAATATAAGAATTCTGCTAAAATATGATAAAACTAATACAAAAATTCTGCCAATCCAATAAAGAGACAATCAGACAGGATCACAAATCCTCCTGACTCAATGACTTGGAAAAGATTTTAGATAGATATGTATGTATGTATGTTTGTTTATATTTTAAAATTTCACCTTTATTATTTTTATAAGTAAAGGCGGCAAGCATACCTAATACGCTTTCCTCCTCCTGTTTTCCCCACAACCACCACCATGTGAAATGAGTTGGACTGAGAGAGAGTGACTGACCCAAAGTCACCTAGCCGGCTTTCGTGTCTAAGGCAAGACTAGAACTCACAGGCTCCTACTTTCTTGCCTGGTGCCTTAACCACTAGACCAAACTGGCTCTTAAAGCCAGGTCTTTAAGACTTTAGGAAAAACAGGCAGGGCCAGGGCCAGGCTATCTGTATCTTGGTGCTAACTCTGTTCTAAAGGGCAGGTGCAGTGACAGGAAAGGCATGTCACCTAGATTCCATGGCATTGTTTAAGAGATGGGACCCAGGGCGTGCCCAACCCTATTGAATCTGTCAATTAACTTAGCCCTATACCTTAAAAGCTTTAAAGGTGATAACCAGCATTCAAACAATGGCAAATTAAAAGCAGTAACACATGGCTCATATTGAAGCATGAAGATTTGGTTTAGATTTGAAAATTGTGGAACATTTCAGTCTGATACACTGGGGAGAGTGTCTAGGTCTTATTGTATTGTGGTTTAATTATTGTAGATACACTGTACTGTTTATTACTAAATATGGCAGAAATGTATTATAGGCTAGTTATTTATATGATAGTCATGGCTGTGAGCGGCCTGATTACTTTTAAAATTATTGCAGAGTTTGGATTACTAATTTTTTTTCTTTCGCTTGTATTTGATTAGAGAAGAACGTATCTAAAACAAGTCTTCATGTTCTTGACTTAGTATGGAGAAAGCGGGCTGTCAGAGAAGAGACAGGAGGTTTCTTGAACTGAGTTGGCTTATTTTTAACTTTAAAAATGAGAACCTGATTATGATGATTACGGATGATGACCGCATCCAGCGGTCAGATGGTTGCCATTTGCAACCTTCTTAGCCAGCTTCCGACAAGCAAAGTCAATTGGGAAGTTGGTAGGAGGTCACAAATGGTGACCATGTGACATTCTTGCTTAACAACCTGTGATGATTCGCTTATCAATGGCAACTGGGAGTCAGTATTGCCATCACTAAGCGGTACTAGCACGTGATGCACTTTATGTTGCTTAGCGACAGCAGTTCTGGTCCCAATTGCCGTCATTAACCAAGGACTACCTGTAATGGGTGAATGCTTCCATCAGCAGTATCAGTGGTGGTGGTAGGACATTATTCCTTCCCTCCTACATCTCCAGTCTGCCTCAGAGGATCTTTAATTCTTCAGAGAAGATTATGAAGGAACATGGGAAGGGAGAGAAGAAGATGACATCATCACATCATCAGAAATCTGCTGGTGCAATCTTGTCTTCACCGTGTGCCAGACTACAAACTGAATTCTAAATATCACGATAGTTTTATCAGGTTTGTAGTTTAGCAAGTTAAGTTTCAGATATAGAACTAATGCAAAGTATAAATTTCTTCTTTTTAATAAAAATTTTTTTCACACTGGTTATATGGAAAGCAGCATTATGTCTGGGCTGTTAAATGTCTTGATTTTAAGCTTACATGTACAATTTGTACAGAAGCAAGGAAGTTAGATTATTCAAAACTTTGGCTACATTGGCAGTGTCCTTTTCTGAAGGATACAACATTGACAAGGGCTATGCAAACTAAAGCATGGAAACAAAATCCTTCCCACCCTTAATAAAAGCAGCCCTGCCCTGCCTGTGGCAATTAATCTAATGAAAAATACTTCCATTGGCACAAATAGACATTTCAACTCCTGGGAAATAGATTTGAGGCTGAGGCCCTATGTTTCCTTGTGAAGTAACTTCTATGCTTCTTTTCTATCTCTATCTCTAAAGAATATAAGAAAATGTTTTTGAGCCATTAGTAAAACTCAACAACACCTGTGGTACAAATATATTGCTTGTTGAAGCTTAGTGTAAATTAATATTGCAAGGCATGGAATTAGTAGTGATAAAGAAAAAAAATGTTGATACTAATTTTGCTCTGCTCTCTTTTCCTGATACAACTTACCTGACTTGCCAAAAGTAATAACAGTAACTTGAAGTGTTGGAAATGTCCCAGCTGATGGGGGAATTGGCTTTGGCTCTTGTAATTGTATGAATTTTTCATTTAATAAAGTATAATTCTAGAATTTGTATGAAACTGTTGTGATGTAGATCAGCATGCAGTTAATCAGTTGCAATTTGGAGGTCAGTTGATGAAGTTTTGAAAGCAATTTGTTTTTCCATTTTTCCATGTTCATTTCCAGGCATCCTTTTAGACTTTGTATCTGTTTTGCAAAGCCATAAACCTCAGCTAATAATTCTTCAGAGCTGTTTTGATATTGCTGTTTGCTTCCCTCTAAACTGTGACTGCTGATCATTCATTGCTTACTTTTAGATGAAAGGCTAAGGCCTTAAAGTTTGATTTGTTAAGTTAAAATCCATAGTTCAACAGTTAGATGCCACATGAGTTGAACTCAACTTCTAGTAACTGCATGGACAAATGCTTGCAATCTCACCCTGTCTCCGGCAACATTGCATACCTTTTCCAAGGACAGTCCTGTTATCTCTTTGATCTTTTCCATGTACCTTATCTGTTATCTTCCCCTGTTTCTAGTTTTCTCGACCTCTGCAAGAATAATCATTTTTCTAGTTCATCATTTGTTCATATCACATGTTCATACTCTGAGCTTCTGCTTGCTGCTCACTAATCTTGAGGGAGTATTTTTTATGGCCCAGGACGGATTGTTTTTTTCTTGCATTTTATGGTGCTCTTAATAATAATCTCTAGATCCATAATTTGAAGATGTTTATCTTATTTTCTGTCATCCCTTCTTACTGTCTGGCTTTTACAACAGTTCATTATAATTGAAAGAACATAGTTTTAACTACAGGTAGTCCCCGGGTTAAGAATGCCTAGTTTACGGACAACCCATAGTTAAGAAAGGTGCCTATTGTAGCAAAATTCGAGTTAAATACACAATGGTTCAAGTTAATTATACAATACTACTTGTACAGTATTATGCCATAATGCTGTTCCAGCTTACGTACAAATTTGACTTAAGGAGAGACCTTGGGAACAGAACTCATTCTTAAACTGGGGACTACCTATACTCTGATATTCATTATCATACAAATATCCTTATCCATAATTTTGTCAAAAGTAGTAATTGCCTTTCTTTTTATTAATTAATTAATTAATTAAATTTATCTCCACCCATCTCCCCTAATGGGGGACTGGGTGGCTCACAAGATCCATTAAAACAATAAATATATAAAACATAAAAAGTATACAAAACAATACCAAAAAAGAAAAAGTCCAAGAGGCCGATGATTACCAGAGCTGCAGATGACAGGCCTCTAAGGGGCTAGCCATCCCCACACTTGGTGACTTCCCTCCCCACCCCAGGCCAAGTGGCAGAGCCAGGTCTTCAGATCTCTCTGGAAGGCCAGGAGTGAAGGGGCCAATCTCACCTCCGGGGGCAGGATATTCCAAAGGGCAGGGGTTACAGCAGAGAAGGCCCACCTTCTGGACCCCGCTAATTGGTCTTTTACCGAGGGGGTCCGAAGCATGCCCTCCCCGTGTGATCGGGTGGGACGGGATGAAGTCACAGGGAAGAGGCGGTCCCTTAGGTAACCTGGTCCCATGCCATGTAGGGCTTTAAAGGTGATAAGCAACACCTTGAATTGGACCTGGAAGCAAACTGGAGCCCAATGCACCTCACGGCGCAACGGTGTTACATGGGCCCTTCTTGGGGCTCCAAAAATAGCCCACGCGGCTGCATTCTGGACCAGCTGTAGCTTCCATCTCTTCAAGGATTTTTATTTTTATTTTTATTTTTTTATTTTTTTATTTTTATTTTTTTCTCTAGCACCCTTACCATCTTTATCTACTCTTAAGCCCAAGAAAATAAAGCCATCTATCATCCCTTCACCATCAACTGGAAGTTCACTAAACATGCTGGTTGACATTATATTTGGGCTCTTAATATTTAGCTTTAACCTGGCTTTTCATAATCAGTTTGTCTGAGTTTTCATCTAATGATGTTATCTTATTTGCATGTCTGACATTTAAAGTTTTTTTTACTTTGTGATAATTTCAGCTGTCATCTCTTTCAATCCTGCTATTCTTACAGTGCATTACCATTAAATAAAATGTATTTTATTTGTAATTTAGTAGAGATATGACAGAAAAAATAACAGTGACTTTACTTATTTTAGTGCATAATACTATAAACTACTATTGTGCTTATTCATGCTGCTAATGTAATCTGAGATGCTTCTTCCTCTTCCCCAATTCCCAACTTAACCTTACAAGGTTTAATTTGAATGATAATAGAAAATAGAGAACCTTAAAAATATAGCAGAGCTTTGCTTTGTATGGCAATGTGTTCCTGGTACTAAATGTTTTTGGTTAATGTGTAGAATTTACCTCATTTGACATTGGTAATAAGTAAAATAACATTAAATTTACATTCCATTGTTTTGTTTGTTAACCGTAAAGGATGAAGGGATTTAATTGCTAATTGATTTGAAGTAGGCAGATCAAAGTGACTTGATGTGCTTGTGCTGTCAAATTTAATTTTCCTCCTTTCTTGACAGGCTTTCAAAGAGATGCTGTATGCTGCTCAGGACCAGGCCCCTTCTATAGAAGGTAAGCAAGTTATAATTATTTTAGTAATTTTTAGCTCAGTAGTTCCCTGTGAGCATCCAGATATCACCTTCTGTATAGACAAAAATTATCTCAAACTGGCAAGGTAGTAGTGATGTGCAGAACTTTTCAAATTTGGACCTTTTTGATTTTGAAATGTTCTATTTCACATTCAAAATAGTTGTTTCAAGTTCATAACAGTGGTTTGGGGTTAAAATGGGCTCCTTTGACCATTTTGTTTTTGAGCTGAAAATACTTCAAAATGATCAAAACAATCCATTTCAAACACAAAACAACTGTTTTATATGTACAGTGGGGTGTTTTAAATTTGGAGTGGTTTGAGTTTGAAATGTTTTGTACACCATTGCAATGTTGTAAGCCAGAATCTGTATTGCATCATGTTCTTTCTTACCCTGAATTTTCATTACAGTGTTCTCAGAAGTCAAATTAAAACTTCTCTTTTGCACTATTTTCTGTGTCTTTCCAAAAGTAGGTGCTAAAAATTTTATTTTCTTTCTTGAATCACAGACATAAAACAGCACAGCATTTAAAGTATGTTTATCTGTAGAAATTAAATATAATTTATTTCAAATCACAGTTTGTGGTTCACACAGAGAACAAAAATCAAGTAATCTACTCAGGTGTAACTGCATTCTTGTTGCATGAGAGGAAGAGGAGAAAGTAATAAGGGGTATGCTGCTGTTTCACATGGGCATCTTGATGCTAAATTAAAAGCTACAAGTCCCTGGGTTATTTAAGTTCTAATTTATACAACTCCAGCTTTATGGAAAGGGGTACAAATACATGCACAAATGGAAGTTACCATGTTTGTGCATATATACAACAGAAGGCAACACATTTGTGTTTGAGCAAAATGGCACCAACCATATTTTTGCATGCCTGTGAAGTGCAGTCCAACATGTACAAAAATCATCTTAGAGAAGAATTCATAGAATGGAATGTTTGCCTAGCCCTGTATCTGGCTGTATTTGCATTATCGTAAAAATGGATTTCTCCAAAACAGCAATAAATTTATTTTTTTTTCTAGATACGAATATTGAGTAAAATAACATACATGCATGTGTGTGTCTGCGCTTTGTGAAATAATTAGGCAGAAATACAGCTTTTAATCTTAATTTTTTGACTCCACTGTTCCACAAATTGCATTGGCTACCAGTATGCTTCTGGGTGCAATTGGAAGTGCTGGTAGTCACCTTTAAAGCCCTTTATGGCTTGGGCCAGGTTACTTATGGGACTGTCTCTCCCTGGTTGTTTCTACCTGTCCTATCTGATCTGGCAGGAGGGTTGTGTTCTGGGTCCCATCTGCTAAGGAGTGTTGGCTGGCATGGTGCAGAAGGAGAGCCTTTTTTGCTGTGGTGTCATCCTTCTGGAAATTAGATTCGGTCCATCCTCATTGGCCTTCTCTAAGGCCTTGAAGACTTGGCTCTTTCCTTGATGGGGCCCTGGATGCATGACAGAGCCTGTTTCTTGGTTGTGTTGAGTGAAGCAATGATACACTATATATGATTTCTTATAGTGCTTCCTATGGTTATTTCTTATAGTGCTTCTTTCTTATTTCTTATAGAGCTTCCTGTGGTGCTTCCTAATTTCTTATAGTGCTTCCTATGGTTCTTGGAATATTAACATTTATTTGTTTACTGCAGTTTTCAAATTAGATAATCTACAGAATTTTCAAGGAGTTATTTTTGAGTGAGCTGGATTAGGATTGTAATTAAAAACAACCATTTGATAAAGGAATGCAGTATATACTACAATAGCATTTGATAGCTTATGAAATATCCAGTTTGCCAAAAGTTTAACATCCCTAATTATATAGCTATAAGGTAGAGGTAGGTTTAGTAAAACCACTGTGTTTAGTTTGGCTAATGTTAGAAAGTCTGCTACTGTTTTTCCTATCAGTTTTAAATTTTAAAAAAATCATGAATTCTTTTTTCCCATGGTGAAATGCATTTATCTGGACACTAGTTTTCATCAAAAGTTGTATATAGTCATATACAGTAGTCACTCTTTTGTCAGATTTGTATTACACCTTTCCTTCAGATGCTCCAGAGAATATACACAGCATTCCCTCCTCCCACTTTTTCCTAAAACAGCCATATTTTGAGGTAGGTTTGGCTAAGAGAGAATGATTAGCCCAAAGTCACCCAGTAAAGTATTGTGGTCGAGGGTGGACTTGAACCTAGATTTCCCAGTGCAAGTCCAGTACTTTAATCATTACACTGTAGCCTTGATTTTGGTTGCAGTAGGTATATGGAATCTTTTTGTGGCTGGAGCTGCAATGTTTTTATTATTAATTTGTGGGCTGCAGGGGTATCATGGAAGTAGACTAACTTGATTTTTGCTTTTTGCTTTAGAAATGTTTAAGTTTTTGCTTATATAAGTATTAATATGTCATAAAATAAGGCCTCAAGAGTTGCATGTGTCAATCAGGTCATGAATTATTCACTTCAGTTATACTCCTCCTTAAACCTTGTGGCTTATTTATTTATTTTTCACATTTATATCCCAATGCAATCGAAAGCCTCTCAGCAGCTTACATAGAATATAATACTAATAAAATACCCACAGAAACATGCATGATTATTTAATTTACATTCTGTTGTAACTGGGAAATAATTAAAGAAAAAGGCCTTTATCTCTCCCCTCTTATTGTCTTAGTCTCAAAGCATTGTCTCCAAACTGCACAAGGATATCTTATTACTTGTTCAAATAGTGAAAACCTAGATGTTGCATTATATTAAGTTAGTACTAAACATGTTGCTGTGTTCTTATAATTTCTCTTTAAAATCAGCGTACAAAGAAATTGGTCAGACACTAGATGACATTAATTCTTGGGTTGTTTAGATATGAAAAACTCAGATACTGGAATTTTCTGGATTAGAAGGATTTTCTTCAGTACAGTACAGCGAAATTTGACAGAAACTAGTGAGTTGCAAAATTATTATTTCATTTTACTTCACATAACTGGATATGTATCATTGTTGCTTTGTGCAAAGCTGATTGAATTAATGGCAGTAATGGCAGTAATCTGCCCTATGGATTTGGCACAGATGGCATTATAATCTGAGGCATTTGTATATAGAACTAGAATTGGAACCAGCTGAATTTGGAATTTGGAGAACAGGGTCGGTATATATAAGGAAGGGCACTCCCAAGGGTGCATATTGGCCCCCTATCTGTTTAACCTGTACAATAAATACATCATAATAATGGCAGCATTGGGAGAGGTGACAGCTAGAATCATAACTGAAGGTCAAAACAATCTGAGACATGCAGATATGCAACTTTGTTAGACAAACATAAAGAAGTTTTAGAAGAGCTCATTGTGGAAACAGAAAATAGAAAGTGAAAAATCTGAACTAATATTAAATGTTAAGAGGAAAACGTGAACCAACGTGCTTAGTGAATTTGCACTTGACAGTGAAGTAAAAGTGATATGTAGTTTTGCTTTCTTTGGCTCAAGAATAAACAGTATTCTGCCTTGCTTTCTTGATTTAATGACAGACTTAGACAAGATCATGAAGGATAAGGTCATTTCAGTAACAGTGTAGATTGGAATTGTTAAAGCAATGTGTTTCCATTGGTAACACTATGCCGTGACAGCTGGATACTGAACATGCAAGAAAGAAATAGGTGTCTTTGAATTATGAATTTGGAGGCAATTACTAAGTATCATGGATTGTAAGAAGCAATCAATCAATCCTGGACTAAATAAAGACTGATTATTCACTTGAGGTAATGAAATTCACATAAGTTCAACAGGTGATGCAAGCAGAAGATGGACTAGCAAAATGATTATGTTTGGCAAGGTTATGGGAAGTAGAAAGAAGGGTAAAGCAACTGATAAAATGGATGAACAGAAACAAGGAAATTACTGGGGTGTCCTTGAAAGAGCTATGAGTTAATGTTAGAGACAAGTCAAGATGAAGAAAGTTTGTCCATACAATCATCAGGTATCAAGCCTGATGCAGTGGTACCTATCTAAAACAATTATATATAAGGTCAGCCTGCATCTTAACTGAATAGACTAGAAAAAGCATAAAGATCTATTTTGCAAATATTGTCTGACAAACCTATGTAAATGGCTCTTTTTTCTATAGTATATTAACATAAATTCAGAAATATTTGCCAGCATTTCTTCCTGACAGGCAGATTAAATGAATGTAATTCAATATGAACTGGATTTTGGAAGCTCAGAGATTTGATTCATTTTGTAGCTTTCTGTAACTTTGTGCATAATTTTTAAAGTCAAATGAGTGTTCTAACCTTGCTTTAAGAAAGTTATTAATATGCTTATGGCAGCTCTGATTTGCCTTAGATGGGAACATGTTACGAAGTGGTAGAGCAAGGGAACTAAATTCTGTCCTTGCAAATGCTTTTATGCTAGATGGCTTGCTGGACCCTGATTATCTTTATTTGGTTAGTAGAATACAGCTCTTCTCAGCACCAGTGCAGTTTATGGCACGCCTGTATATTATTTATTCTAATTATCCATACTTGAGAAATTTCTTAGAATCTTTGTTGCTCTAATGGGATAGTTGGATGGGTTAAAATGCAGAGATGGGCACTAAGGAATGTACTATCTTGGATGTGGTCCTAAATAACAGAGAGAAGTTGACTGACAATATTAAAGTGGTGGGAACTTTGACTACAAGTGGCCATGCATTGTTAGAGTTTTTGATTTAACAAAAAGCTTGATTAAAAAAATAGTAAAACATAAAATATTTTAAAAAGGCTGATTTTAATATACTAAGAGAAATAATGAAGATGTAATGGGAAAAAAGCCTTAAAGGCAAAGGCCAGCTGGAATGTCTTGAAAAAGAAATTAAAGCAGCACAGTTCCAAGCAACACCGGTGTGGAAGAAAACCAGAATGCATCTAATGGAGCTAGTGTGACTGAAGAGGCAGCTTGCCAACAAGCTGAGGCTAAAGGATGCTTCTTGGAAATGGAAGGAAGGTCTAACAACCAAGGAAGTTTACAAAGCTTGAGCTCAAAAATGTAAGAAGAGGGAATTGTGGAAGGCCTAATGCTCAGATGGGAGCATTGTCCCTATGTATGTTTGTAAGATCCATAAAAAAGAGAAACAATTCACAGTTCCCTACCCCATACATACACTAAGTACTCACATGTAAGCAATAGAATTTTACTGATAAGGCATCTTGAAATTGCTGCTACAGTGGTACCTCGGGATACGAATGCCTCTACTAACGAACATTTCGGGTTACGACCAGCTTCGGCAGGAAAATTTTACCTCGGGTTATGAACTTGCCTCTACTTACAAACCGGATCCGCGGCCATTTTCCCTGCTGTCACGCAGTCGCGGCTTCCTGTGGGCGAGGTCGCGGTAGCAAGGAGATGTTCGGTGAGGCTCGTGGTGTGTGTTGCGGTGTTTTGTGAAGGTTTTTGGTGTGCGTGTTAGCATGGCTCCAAAGAAAATGCAGAGCAGGCTTGGCGGGAGTCAGGCTCTGAAGAGGAAATTGCCTCGGGTTGCGGCCAAATTTGGGCAGAGGGCGGAACGGATTAACCGGATTTACATTGAACCCTATGGGGAAATTCGCCTCGGGTTGCGACCAAATTCGGAGGGCGGAACGGATTAACCAGATTTACACTGAACCCTATGGGAAACTTTACCTCGACTTGAGACCAACTCGAGTTGCAACCAGAGTCACGGAACGGATTAAGTTCGTATCCCGAGGTACCACTGTATTTCAGTAATTTGCCACTTTAGAATTAACATTTCTTTATGTTAATCCTATGCTTATGCTTAACTGCCTATGCTTGTTACAACTTGAAATGACTGTTCTCACTTTCTGTTACACTATTTGGGGGATATTATAACTCTGCATCATGAGGATACAGTTTGTCAATAAACATTTATACTATCACTTCTGATTTTAACATGGGCAGTTGCTATGGGCACTTTGGCAAATAATAGTTTGTTAATGAGTTGTTAGTGCTTTGCTGTAAAAATACACTTCTGTCACATTGTTTAATCAATTCACACTAAATCTTTTTTTCAGATTTAAAGACTTAATACTTTCTTCTCTTTGAAGGATGATTAATATATTTTAATAGCATTTGTAACTTTTTAAATAATCACACTATAGCTTACCAGCATCCTGTGAAATTAAGAGCCCTTGTGATAAAAATTAAGAAAATAGAAATGATTTAGAATTCTTGTAACAATATGAAAACCCTCCAAAGAAATCTTACTCTCCTGTGATGTAGTTCATGACAGAAATGCCAGTTTAATTTTGTTGATTTGCTTTGATGTTGCACCACATAGTGGTTTTTATAGGAAGAATGCCAAGGAGAACATTTAGGTAACTGCTTTTATGGTTCAGTGGTTTTAAAGTAAATAAATAAAGTAAGTAAAAACATACAGAATAAAAGTCAACTACTTCCTATTGTCCATCTTTTTCAGGAATGAAAATTTTCAAATTAACCTTCCCCCCCCCCAGATGAACATGTCCAGTGCTAAATCATTTATGACAGTACATGGTTAATTTGCGAAGCTGTGTTCAGGAGCTGCAGGAGTATCTATGTAATGACAAGTACATGAAAAAAGAGCATTAATATTCTTGTACCCAAAATTGGCATATTAGGACTTCAAGCATTGTACTTCATAGAGAAAACTATGCATTGGACATTTCATTGGGTTATTAAGCACGCTAGGGGTTTTATGCTACTGTGAACAATAAGTGTAGTTTGATTTGCCAATTCAGATTAGCACTTAATGCTATCACTTTGTACATTAGAAAGATGGGATATGCACAATATATTTTTAGTATATGTGTGCTTTGTTTTTCCACTGTGCAGTTAACTGTAGTGAGATGGCAGTACTTTATACTTCAGTAACATTTACTCTGGATTAAAAAAAAAAGTCTTTTCCTTGATATAAATCAAGCTTTTTAAGGTACATGGCATGGATTGGGAAGGAAGATTGAAAAGTTATGTACTGTATGACATGCATATTAGAATCCTGCTAACCTTACCAGTATATGAGTAATTAATCATGAAGTTTGGTGATAAGCTACTAGAGTACCCGCCCTTAATCTTTCAACAATGTGAAGGATAAAGTAACTAGAAGAATAAGGTTCATCAGTTCATATATAGTTGAAGCTTGCAAGGGCATTGATTATGGCTGAAGTCTAGTAGTAAAGAAAAAGCTCAGTACTGCACATTTTTATTTCACTAACATACCTCACAATGAAATTTAGTATCTTGGTTGTGTTTTGCAACAGGTATCTCTGATGGTCAGAACGTTCCTTCTTGTTTGCCTTTGAATGTAAAGCCACTTAAAATTCATTAAACGTGACTTTGCTTCTAGTTATCTGTTCACACCTTAGTTTGAAGGGAAGTCTGTGAAGACATGTTTTAACATGTAGATGTGCTAAAACCTTTGTCTATGCCCAGGCTTGTCCAGCTGCAGCTGTGTTGCTACTGGGTTATAACTCTCCTTAATAATCTCTGTTTATATCAGACACAGTGTGTCAGTTTGGATATAACAAACTCAATTTGTTAAACTATAGTTGGCAAAGAAACACAAGTCAATTTGCATACTAACCAAGTCCTGAAATCTTTTTTTTGGGAGGGGGTGCCTTTGAGTCAGTCTTAACTCCTAACAAATGCCTGACCTGCATTTTTCTTCACAAGATTTTCAGAAGTGACTGGCCAATGCCTTCTTTCTAGTGCTGAGAAAGAGTGACTGGCCCAAAGTCACCCATCTGGTTTCCAGCCTGGTGCTTTAACCACTACACCAAATTGGTTCTCTCACATCATACTAGGCCATAATGTGGCTTGTTTTGGTTAACGGTGTTGTATGAAGTTAGTCATTGTAGTGTGCAAAACATAATTGTAGGAAAGGATGAGCTACCTAGTAAGAGCTATTTATGCTATCCTTGAAACTTGGGAGAGAAAAGAATGCTAGAAAGAAAAAAAAAAAGTATTGGAAAGATATAGGATTTCTGTCCAGTTTTGGCTTTGGACCACTCATTGTTTTTTTCAGCCACCAACAGATTGCTGTTAAGGATGACAGAAAAAAGGTTATCCACTCCTCATTTATGGCTTAGCTTCCTATATGAACCCTGCAAGTTGCAGCTTACTGTGTTAACAATATTTAAGCAGGTCATAACTTAATGCAGTGGAGAAACCCAATCATCTTTAAGTGGCCCTTCCTTTACATCTGTAGTTATAGATATAGCTGGCTTTTGTGAAAAGGGAATAGGGAAAGTGTACACTTACTATTCTTTTGGGCTGGTGGGCATATTTGGAGTTTTGAGGCTTTGTGACTTTTTGTGGGGATGGGAAATTATAATATAGGGAGTATTGTAATTTGAACACACACTTCTATATGTCACAGTTCCTATACCTCTCTGTGTAAGAAAAAAAATAGTATTTAAAATGTGTGCTATATTGTTTTTTCACCACACCTTAAGTTTGAGAACTTTTTTTTTGGCCCTTAGTTATCAACAGCTTTAGATAATTTGTGAGGAAAAGAGTCTAGTTTCTATCACAGGATGTAAATAATGACTAGATTTTATTTACTACCTTCATATTAAGCAAACTTCTACAACATTCCTTTTCAAGGGAAGCAATAAAACAGTTTCTACAAAGGCTTCGGGGTTTTTTTGTTTTAAAAATAAATTTGTCTAATGTTCAGGTAGTTTATGTTTAGTAGATAGTAATAACAAATCTACCTCTCTGTGAGAAAACATTTGTTATCTGTGTACTTGTAGAAAATAAATTTGTTATTTTATTTATTACATAATTTATATCCCTCTATATTTAAACTACTCTAGATAATTCACATTAAAAAAACAGTTGATCTATGATAGTAGGTTTAAGAACTGAGTCTAACATTATTCTCAGTTGCAGACTCTAAACCTATATGAGTAATTGGAGATGGTATCTGCATATGTGTGTACATGCATATAGATTAAATTGATTTAAAATAGTGTAGGCTATCTACTGAGCAGTTATAAATAAAACTGCCGTTATTGCCTTTGTGTTTTTTTAAAAATAAATGTTAACTGTTGGAGAGAAAGGGGATTTTTGCTCAAACTTTACAAAGTCTCCATTGAATTGAAATTGACTCCTGGTGGCTTTATGAACCTGGCTATGCAGGTTTCCTATCAATACTACAAAACTAGTTTGCTGCTACTTTGGGGGATTTTTTAAAAATTTGCCATTGCTGTAGGTTACTGGGAGTCCATAGTTATCTCCCATCTCAGTATTAACTAGGCCATCCCTAATATATTTTCAAACCCAGACAAGCATATTTCAGTTTAATCAACAACTGCTTGGAGTATTGAATATGCCTCATATTTGTACTAAGAAGTATAGACAACTGTGCATTGTTACTTATAAATTCCAGGTGCAATATAGTAAAGCTAGGCATGTTTTTGATCCTAAAAACAGACACATATGTGAGAGCATTACAGGTAGTCCTCGCTTTTTAAAATAAAATTTTATTGCTTTTTAATTAATAAGAAAAAACAAAAACAAAAATAATACACTAGCAAGAAGAAAAAAACATTAAAAAGTGCTATAACAAAAAAGTGACAAAAATGCAACAAAAGAAATAAGAACTTAATGTAATATACCATTATAACAGTGAATAGTTACAAATCTATATATATCTAAATGCAAATATAATTCAGATGCATATATATTTCCAATACATTTATATGACTATCATTTTTTTAACCTACTATATTTTGTATAAATGAGTCCCATATTTCATTATACTTGTCCATACAAAGTCTGTGTCTATAGGCAATACAGGTAGTCCTCGCTTAACCATTCTTTCAGCGACCGTTCAAAGTTATGATGGCGCTGAACAAATGGTAGTTATGACCGGTCCTTGAAGTTACAACCATTGCAGCGCCCCTCCTCCCACAGTCACATGATCAAAATTAGAGTGCTTGGCAGCCCACCCGCATTTATGACTGCAGTGTGTGCTTCAACTCCCATTCCTGCCCCTTGGGCTGCCCTGCACCCTGCTGCCCCAGACCTTCGCCATCTTCCTCCTGCTGCTTGCCAAAGAGCAAGACCAAAAAGTGACTGGATCTCAATATTTTATTTAACAGTTTAAGTTCCGAAAGCTTAAGTAACTCAAGTTTAAATAGAATAAATCTCTGCTTATAATAGTTCCAACACAAAATTGCCACCTAAATCAGTTGTTAGATATATTTTCATAGCTAAACAAGATTATTAAAGTTTAAGATGCTGTTTTATATAAACTGGAGTTCTTCTTAATTGCTAAAATAATGCTGATAAGTTGATTAGTCATAGTTAAGAAAAGAATTTGCTCCAGGAGTGAAGGAAATGCATAATTCTAAAAAATATTTTCCAATTTATTAATCAAGTTTATCTAAGGGTTAAAGTAGCTCTCTAACAATCCAAACTATTGACTGAGGATCATAAATCACACTATTTCAGTAAGTATCAGTTTATTGGTTATTTTAGATAACTTTTTTTCTCTTTATAGTAACTTCAGTTGTTTGTCATGCTGATTCACAATTCAAAATGTTGTCTCATAAATAAACACTGTGCTTGTTGTACAAACTGCTTAATAATTCTGGCTAGGATTTTCTTGCCAGTGGGAGCAGCTACCAACTACTGAGGCATCTTCTGTGCTTTGTTTCTTTAATATGATGTACAAAATGGGAACTCTCACATGTTCACTTCCTAACAAGTCAGAATTTGTTCATTTCCAATTTTTGCTTATTAAGAGGGAAACAGACTACATTTCTCAATTTACACGTGTCAATAAACAAGCTGTGAACACAATAAAATTCTCTTTAAAGTTCAAACCTCCAAGTCCATGATGTTTGTTGAATTGATTTCATGAAATCATATTATCTATTTGATCACTGATTGTTTTATTTGATTCATGATTGTGTTCTTCAAAATGTAGTTAAAACTGGAAAAATTAAGCATATTAAATATATGAATATTTAAGGCTATTTTTGCTCTCCAGGATTGACATATTTTCCAGAATCCTCTTCAATTTGGTAAAGAAATTATGGAAAGGATAAAGGGCATGGGCAGCGAGCTGGTCACATTATAGTCCTGTATCAAGCCAATAAAGCATTTAACTGAAAGCATGATAATTACATTTCATTTAGTGTAATCATTTCCCATCAAACACTCCTCTTCTGGTCTCCAAGCATATAAGGTTAAAGAAATACACTTGAATGGGCTATAAAACAACCTTGAAATATTAATATTTTAAAGGTCAAACTTCTTAAGCATGTTTGATAGGCAGTTCACCCCTTCCCCATTTGAAGTATATCCTTGGGCACAAATCAATACAATCCATATGTTTCAACAAAAGAATCTTATTTTTTAGCAGGTAATGAAGCTACACTAATGACTTCTACTGCAGAATACATACAGGTTATCTAGGGAATAAAGGAAACAACATAACCTAATAATCAGTGAATTTAATTTGAGGATGCTTCAGACAACAATACTCCTCCACCTTTTTTCTTTTTTGTTAGTTACCTATGGCTTTTCAAGAGCAGCCGACATTAACAGTAATCTAGGCTCTAGCAAGGTAGTGTTTAATATTTAAAATACATTTGTTCCATACAAAATTCTTGTAGCTGGAGTTAGCAGGTTTGGACTTGAAGACAGGATATAGATGGACTGTCCTTCATGTGATGATGATTGGCTAGTGTCAGAAATAAAGGGAGATGGATGACCGCTCATCATTTTACTCATGGTTGTATGCTTACCACAGCAGAGTTTGGAAGAGTTCATGTTGAAGGCAGTGCAAAGAGATGGAAGGCCCAAAATGTTCATCTTACTATGAAAACTGTTCTGAGTTTTAATACAGTGCAGTGGGTGAACATTTTTTTCCATAGAATTTCATTAATACTGCAGATTACTATAATCACAACATCAGGTGTAATCAGCTTCTGTGTAAGAAGCAGAGTTTGGCATTCTATAGCCCCAGGGTTCAGATATGGGGAGGTCTGTATTTCTGACACTGGATTCCTGATAGCAGAACAAAGACTTGTGCATAAGCTAGAATTTTGATATGCAATACCCCAATTGTTCAGGATCAGAAGGATGCTATATTGCAGCTGGTAGTGGTTGTGTTCTTGAAAGCCACCAAAATAGTGCCAAAAGCACTATATTCTTCTTTAGGTGATCTTCATTATTATGCTGGAATAATGAATCATGACTTTAAGGTATTTGGGATTGAAATTCCCCATAATAATTGACAGTCGACTCTGCTGTTTAGGGTTTATGGGAATTGCAGAGCAAAATAACTGAAATGGGCCTGAATCAAGATGGGTAGATAAGACACACAAAAATACCTAAAGCAGTTGTGATTTCTATGGAAGCTCTCCACTTCATACTAGAAGTGAGTCAACAAATGATGAAAGCATAGTGGACTAATTCGAGCTGTTATGTAGGAAAAAGGTGTACCACTGGTCATTGTATACAGCCCTAAATTTCAGGATAGTATTTGGAATGCCAGCCAGAGGAGAACATAATCCTGATGGCAGTGATGAGGAAGACCTTGGGAAAGAGAAAGTTACCACGAGCAGGAGAAGAGGTACCCATGTTTAGCATTTGCAGCACAAATTACTGGTTTGTGAAGTCATCCAGGAACAGTGAACAGGTAGAGAAAAAGACAAACTATCCCATCCATTAAGTGGTGGCATATTACTTGGTGAGGTATCCTCAGCTATGGGGCAGCTTGCAGTCAGAGGCTTATGAAATGGCCATACTTGTCCAAGAGTCAGTTTCCTGTGCAGTAACAAGAGAAGATAAATTCATTTGGACACTGAGTTGGTAGATCACTTATTATTTATAAAAGGCAAAGATCTATTCTTTGGTTTCCCTATTGAATTGCTATACTTTCAGCTTAACAACTCATTTTCCCTATGCAAATTACTTAAACTTTTCTTCTTCCTGGGTTCTCCCAGCTTTCTGAAAATTAAGACATGTTTTTGGGCTTTCTTTCAGTTTGAGGCTAGCTCTGGTTGCATTCCAAAAAGGTGCCTATCCACCTTTTCCCAGAGAACAGGTGGGGGTGGGACTATATTCTTCAAAATATTTATCCCAGCATGCACAGGATCTACTATATTTGGGATTCTACTGCTCTGTTGCCACTAATTTCTACTTATATGGTTTGTAGGTAGAAATGAAGAACTTCTTATCTTGAAGTTAATCATAGTTCACACTGAGCCTTGGTTCTGAACATTGCTTATAACTCTGCATAGCTATAGAAAGTTTTTTTTGTAGTGGAAACAGTAGCCCATGTATGGCAACCAGAGGCTTGCAGAGAAAGTTATAGCAAGCAAGGTACTTGTAGGTAGCTTCAAGAGAAAAGAGCAGTAGACAAAAATCTGCACAAAGACCTTCTAGTGGCACCTTCTACTGTAATGAAAAAGGCAGGAAGAACAGGACCTTGGATAGCTCCTCCTGGATGAGTTTTTTTTCTCTAACAGTGTTGTAGATGGGACAGTAATGTTATCTGTGCAACCAGCTGGACCTTTTTATAGGTAGCTGCATAAACTTATAAACACTAACCTCTCAGAAGGAGCTTTTCTACTGTTAAAAGTCCTAACTTGTCCTGAATGTAGAACTGAGCGTACTTCTCCTGAATACTGAAAAAATCCAACGGTTAGCAGTTATAATAGATAGTGTTATATGTCCCAAGCATGTTGCAGTTCATTAGTTGTTCATCTCAGGGCCAGAAAGCAAACCCCAGCATGTAGAAAAAACAATTTTATCTATGAGTGTTCAGCCATTTTGCTCATACAGAGAAATTGTGTTAATCTATGTTTCCAGTGCTTCCTATTTTCAGTCTGCAATTTATTACAGGGATATGGATTCATATTGAAAATCATTCAGACTCCATCCATGAAAGTAAACACAGATTTTTCCCATAATTACTGTAGTAGTGGTAACCCCAGCAACTATCATCAAATGTTGATTGGCTAGCCAGATACTTATATGTATAGGCAATGTCACTAGATTTGGATTCATTTCTGTACTGTAGGATAATCAAATAACTATAATCTCCTTCCCATGTGAGGCAGAAAGATTTAGAATCCAAGCTATTGTAAATGTTTATGTTTTGATTTATTCATAAAGTATTTGATCTTTTAAAATGACATTGAATAATTTAAGTCTTTTTATTGATGGATTAGATGATTAAAAATAAGATATAATCTAAGCTTCTCCAACTGAAGCTTATTCTGGATCAGATTTTCTTCTGCAGATAAAAGAAAGACTGGTATTAAGCAAATATCAGTATTTTTGAAAAGATTTAAAAGTACTGATTGCACTACTCTATCTTAGGCTTATAAATGTGCCAACAACATGTTGGTGTGTGCTGTTCTGGATCTTCCTTCTGTAGAACCAGCAGTGTGGTGTTACATGCTGCTTGCATGTACTTCTGTGGACTCCTTCTGGAACCAGATGCAGATAGAAAAGTTGTGGGATACTCCATGTACATTTTATTAGTTAGGGACTCTGGTAGGTTTGTCTTAGAACAAGCAAAAAAGAAAAAGAAAAAAGAAAAAAAAAGCAACCTGAGGACAATCCATAATTTCTTCAGAACAAGAGAGAGTTCCTGGTTTGTTAGCTATGCCTACCCATAAAAAGACCCAAAGGAAGCAATCAGAGCAGCATGCCGCAGTATATTACTTGTTTGCTGGTATTGTTTAAAAGCTGTCCTAGTCCTACTTGGAGGGAATTACAGAATTATAAGGCCACTTCAAAAAAGCCTCATGCTGACTGAAGCATTATTTATTTTGATAGCATAAGTGCCACTGTTGTAAAAGCAGTAATACATCAATACTTTTATAGTAAAGGTAAAGTCTCCTTCAAGTCAAACTCAAGTTCTGTTACTTCATAGATACATATTCAAGTAGGGTTATTGATTTTTGGCAACAACACAGAAGTGATTTGCCATTGCTTTCTTCCAGAATGGGTGCTTAAATAGTATGTGTTGATATAAAATGTCAGCAAGTTTTCTTAATATACTGTTCAAAACAGTAGGTATAAACTTGACTTGAGAAATAATCTATTTCTGGTAGTAGACTCCTGAAAAAATGGTTTTCCATTATTGGATATGAGTTTGTATCATGTCTACAGATTTTCATAAACATTAAACATGAATATCTTTCTACTAGAAAGAGAGATAAAATAATAAATATGGAAGTCTAAGTGAAATATTCATTGTAAGTTTTTTTCATTGCATTTACAACATAGTCAGTGGCTACCTGTATTATGCATGGGGAAGATAGATAATGAAATGAAATGTATTGCATTAGCTGTTTCGTATAGCTAGAGGAGCTACCGCTAATCCATTTTAAAAAGGAATGTTTCAGGTGGTCTGGAAATTTGCTATATGCACTCACTGACACAAGTCTTTTGTTACAGTTGCCATTATTTCAGCTTGTTCATCAAACAGAAGGATATAACTTTCATAACATAATGGAGGCAGTCAAAGGGCTTGTCAGTCCCATTTGGGTCGTCTTTCTTAAACTCATGCTCATTCATTAAGGAAAAAATAGAATCTCAGGTGATGCTGCAGCACATGAAAGGCTTATTCAGTGGGGTTCGTGGCTATTGCCTAAAATTGTGTGCTTCTCAATATTGGAGAACATTTATCCACTGCTGCAATTGTAGGGTTAGAACAGAATCTTTTCTGCATAATTTTGTTATCTGTAATAATTATTAATGCATTGTGCAAGATTTGCTGTTAGCTGCCTCTTTATCAACTATTCTGTTTTGCATTTGAAGGTATGAGTGTATGTAGCTATCAAATACGTTACTTCTCTGAGTGTGAATTTTCATGCTTCTTAATTATTTTAATTTAATCCAGATGTTTAGAAATAGCTGCTGAATATGATGTAAATGGAAAGACTTATGATTACTTTAAAAAATGGATAAATGAACATTCCTTCCCAAATCTCAATCACTACTTGCCATCTTGATAATTGTCCTTCCCTTCTTTTTCTGTATTATCTGGAGAATGTATTTGTACTGCTTTTCTTAAAATCTTGGACTAAAAAAAGCAACGTACACTTAATTATAACTCACCTGCTCAGTATAAACTACTCCAGAAAACCCCTTCATTTAGTTTGCATAGTTGTTGCTGAAATTCCAAATCATGTGAGTAAGTGCCGGACATAGATCATACCTGGCATGTTTACTGTGGAGTCGGCTTTTTTGGCTTGGAGTGTTATGATTTCTGGCGCCAACTTCAAAACTTAGCTGCCCAGTTTGTCTATCTAAATTTTTCTAACTAGCAATTTAAGTACACTTAATTGGTAGAGTGCAGTGAATCTTGTCTATATTTGACTGTTGCTTATTCATGTTAATTATAGTAAGTTGTTTCAGAAATAAAATAAAGAACTATGCTGCCCATATTGCCAACTGAATTTAAGTAAATCCAATGTACTCATATCACTGCTAGACCTGTTAACAAATACCCATTTTCAGAATAAAAGCTTAGCTTTTATATTTTGGGTTTACAGTTCAAGAAAATGATAATGTAACATTGGCAAAAAGTTATTTTGGTCTTAATATAGTAAGACATTCATTAAGTAAAATTGTTTTTGCTATTTAGGTTATGGATGTATTTGAACAGTATCATAATCATTGGTGTCTGTAACATTTTTTTTGAACATAAGATACAGTAAGGATTTATAGTTGAAAAATGTTATTAATAGAAGGGTATACTGGAACATTGTGGAAGAAGGGTATACTGAGTTGTAACTAGAGCTGTGAAATTGTACACAAATATAAATGCTGATTCAACAGAGCATTGGTTTTGTTTTTGTTATGGAAATGGCTACTGTTAACTGCTCTTTTGAGTTGGTATCTTAAAGCAACTTGTCTAGGAACTCTTTTGTGGTCTGCTTGACACTATTTTGTGTACTTTGTTCAAGTTTTTTTTCACTGGGCAGTATTTTCATGGTGCTTCTCTGGACTGAAAATGTAAATTGAGCCTTAAATATTAAGTGCAAAGGCTCCAATTTACCTTGGAAGTTCTAGGCAAAGTAGGAAAGAGTACTGTACTGAGTACATAAGGTTATGATTTATGAACATGTTGTTGCATTTAATTGTCCAGTGATTACTCAGTATTTGTTTACCTAAGCGTATGCTGTTAGTGTGAACAGTTCAAGATACAGTATAGATTTCTTTCTATAATGTAAACTGGTTCTTCCTGAAAAATGTTGTAGAACAGGGCCAAATTCAGAAGTGTCTCATAATTTATCAAGTGTCTAAACAAGTTTTAATCTAGAAATGTAATGGTTAAGATCAAGAAGTCTCTGTGCTGTGCCCTGCTTTTCTGACCTTACTTTTTCACTGCTGCCCATAATAGTGCTTCTGGCTGGGATTCAGGTGGCTGTTATTGCAGCTGTAAAAAAAAAAGGAGAAGAAAATCCCTTGGATTCTAAGTATGTTGTGGAACATTGCACAAGTCTGAAGATTTATTGGGACAGGTTGCACACAGTTGTATCTGTTTCGACATGTTTCCTGAGATACACTGATGGACAAGAGCTTAAGCAAATAGTTTGTACTATAGCCTGTTTAAACACAATTATGATGTTAAGAAGCCAGTTACATTGTCTTATAATAATTTTGTGGCTAAGTAGGCTTGACTATATTGCTAGAGTAAATTATCACTTTGGTTACATAAATATTCCATATTAACAATTAACTAATTTAAGTTTTATCATTCACTTTTTAACTATATTTTGGATATATTTCCAGTGTCTGCTTAATCTGTGTCTTAATAGTTATATGATAGTGAGATCATTTGATTGTCACATAACTTGCCTTGCCTTGAATAAAATAATATAATATCTCTATTAGGTGAAAGAGTTATACTAATATGTTTAGCAGCCTCCTGAAGCAAAATCTCAAAACTCTGAGTGGAAGTTAATTTTTAAAATGTATGAAATAGCATTTGAATTGTTTAAGAAGAATATGAAAAGGGTTTACAATATTGATAATACTATTTGCAGATATATTTATTGCATACATGCTTCATATGCTGAGATGCGAACCTAATACCCAGGTGAGACAAAAATAGGGAAGGTGTGATTTTTGACGTGAAGGTCTCTACCTGACTTTATGTTTTCTGCGATATTATGGGGAAGGAAATACTAAGAGTTTTCCCTCTGTTTCTTTTTTGTCTAAAACACAAATGAAAGATTAGACTTTTTCCCCAAGAGCGCCAGAACAGGATTTGAACATTTTTTCCTATTTTTTGTTAACATTTGAATTATGTAAACAATAGCAACTGGTCACAAGAAGAAATGCTTTGTTGTTGTTTAGTCGTTAAGTCGTGTCCAACTCTCCGTGACCCCATGAACCATATTGCACCAGGCCTTCCGGTCCTTCATTGCCTCCCTGAGTTTGCTCAGTTTCATGCTCATTGCTTCAGTGATGCTATCTAACCATCTCATCCTCTGCCGTCCTCTTCTCCTTTTGCCTTCAATCTTTCCCAGCATCAGGGTCTTCTCCAAAGAGATCTCTCTTCGCATTAGGTGACCAAAGTATCTGAGCTTGAGCTTCATTATCGATCCTTCCAATGAGCAATCAGGGTTGATTTCCTTTAAGATTGACTGGTTTGACCTCCTAGCAGTCCAGGGGACTCTCAAGAGTCTTCTCCAGCACCACAGTTCAAAGGCATCAATTCTTCGGCGCTCCGCCTTCTTTATGGTCCAGCTCTCACAGCCATACATTACTACTGGAAAAACCATAGCTTTGACTATGCGGATCTTCGTCGGCAAGGTGACGTCTCTGCTTTTTAATATGCTATCTAGGCTTGCCATGGCTTTCCTCCCAAGGAGCAAGCGTCTCTTAATTTCATGGCTGCAGTCTCCGTCTGCGGTGATCTTGGAGCCCAAATAAATGAAGTCTGTTACTGCTTCCATTTCTACCCCTTCTATTTGCCAGGAATTGATGGGTCCAGATGCCATGATCTTAGTTTTTTTAATGTTGAGTTTCAAGCCAGCTTTTGCACTCTCCTCTTTCACCCTCATCAAGAGGCTCTTTAGTTCTTCTTCACTTTCTGCCATTAGGGTGGTATCGTCTGCATATCTGAGGTTGTTGATGATTCTCCCTGCAATCTTAATTCCAGCTTGTGATTCTTCCAGCCTGGCATTTCTCATGATGTACTCTGCATATAGGTTAAATAAGCAGGGTGACAGTATACAGCCTTGTCGTACACCTTTCCCTATTTTGAACCAATCGGTTGTTCCATGACCGGTTCTAACTGTTGCTTCTTGGCCCGCATACAGATTTCTCAGGAGACAGGTAAGGTGGTCTGGTACTCCCATCTCTTTAAGAATTTGCCAGAGTTTGTTGTGATCCACACAATCAAAGGCTTTTGCATAGTCAATGAAGCAGAAGTAGATATTTTTCTGGAACTCTCGTGCTTTCTCCATGATCCAGCGAATGTTGGCGATTTGATCTCTAGTTCCTCTGCCTCTTCGAAACCCAGCTTGTACATCTGGTAGTTCTCGGTTCATGTATTGCTGAAGCCTAGCTTGTAGGATTTTGAGCATAACCTTGCTAGCATGTGAAATGAGTGCAATTGTGCGATAGTTTGAGCATTCTTTGGCATTGCCCTTCTTTGGAATTGGAACATAAACTGACCTTTTCCAATCCCGTGGCCACTGTTGCGTTTTCCAAACTTGCTGGCATATTGAGTACAGCACTTTAACACCATCGTCTTTTAGTATTTTAAATAACTCAGCTGGAATACTGTCATCTCCACTAGCTTTGTTGTTAGCAGTGCTTCCTAAGGCCCACTTGAAATGGAAACCCCATCTGTTTTAATAGATCTAGTTGCTTGTGATCAGGATTTGGTATGCTTTTTAACACAATGAAGGAACCAAATCCTAGAATGTATACCATAAAATGTGGAACATCCTCCCCGCTGAGATTCAGAGGGCACCCACCCTATTAGCCTTTCATAGAGCTGTGAAGCTCTGGCTCTTCACCCAGGCTTTGGGCTAGGATGGAAGTTAGTCCAGCAAATGTAAGAGCATGGGAGTCTATGTCATATTGTGGCACTATGCTTGGGATATGTGGTATTGTTATGAGGTTGGTTTGTTTTATTTATTCTGTTTTTATTTAATATTATTGTGATCCACCTAGAATTATCTTGTATAAGATAGAAATGGCCATGTACGTTTAAATAAAATAAAATATACTGTGTTGTGTTTCCTTCCTCATGCTCACGAAAAGATAATATGGAGTTTTAGAGGAAAGATGTACTGAATTTTAAATATTTTAATCAATTTAAAATTTCATTACCTATATCTTGTTTGTATTTAATTCATTCTTTTTATTCTTGTAAGAAGTAATAAACTATTTGGGCAGCATGTAAATTAAGCCCTCATATTTTGTGTTTGTGCAATCAAGCTATTATATAACATCTAATGTCAGTCAGCTAAAAGTTTTGACTATGTTTTTTAGAGCATTGCTTTGGCTCTCATCCTATTTTGTGGTATACAGTTTTCTTAATAACAGTTGGGTTAAATAAAAACAGGCCACATCAAATTCCAGCTGAGGCATTTAGTATTATTGGACTGGGAAAACAGTTTTAGGTTCTCCTGTTGTATACCTGACTCATGTGAAATTTGAAGAATTGACATAAGGCATTACTGCATCTTCATGCTTGTTGCTTAGTTTTTTGCATGCCTTCATGGGATGTCATTAAATAATGATGCCACTAAGGCTGTAATACAGTTACCTGTAAACAGGAATATGCAGCTACAGTAAAAGCTCTATGAAAGTATCACTAAGATGGTTGTGTTATCCTTTTTCTTGCCTAGCTATTAGAAATTATTCAGCATGCATAATGAGCCACTAAAAAGCTTGAGGTGGTAGAATACCACCTCATTATGCAAGTTTGAATGAGTCAGTTTAGAAGACAAACTAGAATTAATGATAGAAAGTAACAGCACCCCAGGGATCTTGAGAAGCCAGTGTATATGTGACTGTGCTGAGAGATGGCTAATGCCATAGCTTTCTTTTTTTCTCTCAACACAGGTTTTTCAATTGAGTAGGATTATGAATTTTGATAGCAACAAAAATAGATGTAATATGTACAACAGGAAAGTAAAAACCAAACAGTTGAGTATGGTAGTCATAAGCTTCCTATAATGTGGTTAATGTCCTCAGACAAATCTGATGTCGAAAAAAGAAGTTTTATGACTAAGCTAATTCATTTTCCTTTCTCAGAGTTTTCCCTCAGGCCTTATTATTTGGGAGGATGGTACTGGAGAAAGGGCAAAAATATTTTTAACCTTTCCCCCATGTTGTCACTGCATTCCTGTGAAAGGTGTATGTTTGCACCATGAATTGTGACCTTAAAAGTGGTCATTTTCCTACCGGGTTGCTTAATAGATCCCTAGTGAGAGGCATGATGTCTTTAAAGATCAATGCTAAATGAAAAGCTAAAGATGTTAAACCCAATCGAGTACTAGCTTCCAGTGTCTTCAGAGGTAGCAAACTATTTATAATGGTCAAATATTAATGGCATACATGGAATACCCTCATTCCACTTCCAGAAGAAGGGAGGAGGGCACACACTCACCCTTATGTCCCTTTTCAGCCCAGTCCTGAACCAAAAATAGAAGAGCCCCTTTGGTGGAGGTTGAAGTACTAGCTGGAACAACAGCAGATTCAGTAGCAGCTAGGGGTCACTACATGTTCTTTGCCATGTACAGGGGATTCCAAGCAACAATTACGCCTAGAATATTCCAAGTGAAATCAAGCTCTCCATCTATTTATCCAGGATGTCTGAGCATTTATACACAGTATTTGCTGTCTTCTTATTTAAATGCATCGTATTTAGTTGCATCCATTTTAATGCATCTTTTTCTTTTGTCTTTTTTGTCACTGTTGCTTGCTTTTCTTTTAATTTCTTAGGGCAAGATGATGTACATTTTCTAGCAGTACATTAAAGTTTTATTGGACTTTTGTACAATCGAACCCAACATACTGGATTATGGGCATTGGATGTATAATTAACATCTCATAACAATGTGCAGACATACATAGCCTTTTTATTCTTCTGAACTACAATGTATTCTCACTAAGAAATCAATCAGAATACAGCTTAGATAGATAAAGCAGTTTTAAGGCTCCTTAATTCCCAGCTCAGTCTTAGTTTTTCAAGTTTTATTCCTTCCTCAGCAACAACTCAATTAGGTTATTGGGAAGTGATTTCCACTTATTATCCATCCACTCAAAAGAAAGTGAACATACTTCAAGATAGCATCTAATTTGAGTCAGTTTGTCTAGGAATAAGGAATTAGGGGTGTGTAATACATTTTGAATCTGAAAAATGTTGAGCTCAAAGCATCTCTTTCAAATCTGAAATAACTGTTTTGAGCTAAGGTAGGTGCATTTTCCAGACCTAGTTTATGTTAATGTTGCAGACTTTCCACCCTCATATAGGCACAGTATGATTACATCTCTGCTGACTGAAGGCATATGAGCAGCTCCTGAGGTTGACAGATTTTTGTTTCTCAAACAAAGATTTCCCATTAATAGTATTGTTAAGTCAATTAACAATACTGAGTCTGTTTCTCAGCTGACCTAGGAGAGGTAGTGATTGCTTTAAAAACCACTGTCATTGCTTGTTCCATTTTACAGATGACTCAGTCCTTGTCTTTGTGTATCCATATTGCACTGATTTGTATTCTCTGTCCCATGTTCAAAAATGCCGAAGGAAAAAATATTATATATTTTGTGTGTGCAGAAATTTTGTGGGGTATATTGTAGGAGGATTAATATTTTGATAAATCTCTGGGAAATGTCATTTCCCTGACCCAGTTACCTAAGTATTGTTTCACTATGCATGACTGCAAATATCTAGAAGATAATTTTCACTCATGCACCAACTTTGAATATTGTGTATGTTTCCTGTCAATCTTATAAAAATAACCAGCAGTGAGAATTACAATAAAATAAAGAGTTATGGAGCTAAGTGCAAGTATTGTTTACAGCTTGTTCACTTTATCAAGGAAAACATCGTTGTTATATTGGTGGCTGAACTAGATACAGCTAGAAAATACTATAGTTTTCCTATACATATGGCACTATTGGTATGAACACCATTAGAAGGGTAACTTATTGTGTGTGCAGGTAGTAATGATATTGTAGGGTTAGGGCTTGTAGTGAACTGGATGAAAAATCATTATGTGTCATTAAATTAGTGTTGATTCTTAGTGACCACTTAGATCATCCTTGTACACGATGATTGGTCCTCAGCCTGGCCCTTTGTGTCTTCCAATGGTGCACCCATTGCTATTGTAATCTGTTTTGCTTATGGTTATCCTCTTTCCTTCTACCTTTTCTAGCATTATAGATTTCTCAAAAGAGCTAGGTATTCATATAATGCTGGCTTCTTTTTAGTATTCTTTGGTTTTTCTCAGTTTTCCAGCATTCCAGCAAAACAAGCTGGCATCTCTGTTCCTACAGTAGAAATACTTTATTGGATCAGAAGCTTTATCTAGAGGGAAAGAGCCTTCTGTTTGCTGAAAGTGACCCTGCATCCAGGCTGATGGTTTTAAAGATTTTTTATATGGTTTATTCCAGTGTGTTTGCAAAATATCTGAAAGTGTTGGCTCTATTATCTTTTAACAATAAGTTCTTGATATTAGGTTACAGGGTTTGCCCAGATTTGATGTGTGTTGGCTTCTCTGTAGCTTGAAGACAGCTCTGTACACCTAACTTAGAACTGTTGGAGATTTGGGATAAAGTAGCTCTTGCTTTGGTTGTGAATAACCATACTGAAAACTGAATGCGCATAATAACATTTGAAGAACAATATCGTGTAGATGTTAAATATCATATCTGTTTGATTACTGTTCATGAAAATGTGACTAGAGGAATAAAATACTGACTTAGGGAAAGCAGAATATGCTGTTTATTAACATTAAAGTAAAATGTCAAATTTGGGCCACCTACTCTAAAAAGCAGGGGAGGAATTTGGTAGAAGTTCAAGATTTTGTTTTTCCTGAAAGGGTTTCCAGCCTGGCTAAAGTAATATCTTTGCAAACACGCTGAAGTCAGTTGCTGTTTACAGCCTACTTTTGTATCTGTGACAATATGACTGGACAGAGTGTCTGTCCAAAACATTTTTTTTCCTCCCAGCTGTGGAATGAACTTTTAAATTAATGCTGCTTTTCTGAGAAATGTTTCTCCTTTGCATTTTGTTTTTCAGAAACTTTTTTTTTTTCATTCAAACAAGTAGGTAGTTCTGTTGTATAACTCTGAATCTTTAGAACTAGTACAGTATAATTTTGCTTTTAGGAAAAATGTTATTTTCTCCCATTATTTTTCTAATATTACAGTTTGCTACATATTTGCTGAAATGAGACAGATAACCTAACTCTGTGTTGTAGTCCAGTTGGTTTTGAATGTTTCCTTCAGAGCTTCTTCTAGTTCATGTGAGTTAATATATTTACATAGTATTCAGTGTTGCTTTTTAACAGTTTAGTTAAGTATCAGGTCACTGCTTGGAGCTTTCCCATTTTTTAACTGATTAATTAGTTTAACAATTTCCAAATGAGGGAGTGGCCAGAGGAGAATACTGTTTAGAAACACAGGTTGAAGAAAATGGCCAGTGAAGAGAGCATGTACAGCATGCTATAAAACTCTTCCTACCTCTTGGGTGGAATCTTAGTTTCTGGCCAGGTCACCCTTTTGGTTGAGATGCTTGCAGTTATCTTCCCCAAAAGGATAACATTTTTATCTTTTGTAGCTTGAATAAGTCATTCTCTATTGGTTTGTATAAATATGTGCTGCTTCTTTTTTTAATTAGATTGTTTAGCTTTTTTTTTTTTTAGATCAAATACATGATCGCTAATAGTGGGACCATTGCTGAACTTGTAATGTTTGAAAGCTATAATTAAATCTGCCTTGGCTTGCATGCAGTCTTGATCAAACCTTTTAAAAAAATTTTAATAAAATTTTTATTGCTTTTTAATTAATAACAAAAAAGAAAACACAAAAATAATACTCTATCAAGAAGAAAAAAACATTAAAAAGTGCTATTACAAAAAGTGACAAAAATACAACAAAGAAAATAAAAAAACAGCATAGTATATCATTATAACAGTAAATAGTTACAAATCTATCTGTCTATCAAATATTATTCAGATGCCTATATATTTCCAATACATTTAGGTGACTATCATTTTTTTTTAACCTACATGAAGTCTTGATCAAACCTTAATTTCTGCCCAGGGATGATTTGCTCATGAGGTGCTGATGGGTTCATAATGGTCTCTGAAGTTGTATCAGAGCATTATACATGGCTAAGGCTTCTGGAGGATTTGAGGTCTCAGGAATCCATGAAACTCAAGGGACTCATTTGAGAAATGATCACATAAGTCTTGTAGTCGTTACAGACCATTTAGGAATTTATGAGAAGACCTAGCTCTCTGGATATGGCTCTAATGCTGGAAAAGATGGCAGAAAAGAAAAAAAGAACAGAACAGAACAGGATGACCAGCATGGTAGATGGACTCGGTTATTGTGATAATGAGACCTGAAAGAACAGGTTAGGGATAGATAATCATGGAGAAAATATGTGGTCTCTAGGAGTTGAAAACGACTTGATGGCACTTAATCAAAATCAACTATAGGAATGGATGAACCTATGTCATTGTCCTTAGCGCAGGTGGACTGTTCAAAGAGGTAAAGAAGCCTTTCACCTGGGACTTAAGTCCCGGGTGAAAGGCTTCTTTACTCACACATATTAATAACACATCCCAGATGACTAAAGACTGGAATCATTCTATTACTGACCATGAAATACTGTTTCTTCTCCTCTTCCTCCAACTTTATAAGAATATGTTAAGTCATATGTCAAAAGCAAAGTGTCTGCTCTAGGGACTATGGAATAAAGAATGATGGATGCTATTTTCTTGTGTCAGTTTCAACTTATTTTATGGCTGATTGGGATTCTTTGGGAAAAAGTGGAGGACTGTCAACACTTTTGGCTGCATCTTTATGCCACAGACTAGCACTTGGTAGAGTAGCAACGAAGAACTTGGGAACAATGTTCAGATGGCATGATGTGTCCATAGCTACAAAAATCAGAATAGTGCAGGCAATGGTTTCCCAGTGACACTCTATGGAAGCAAACTTTGACTTTGAAGAAGCAAGATAGAGTATTGAAGCTTTTGAACTCGGTTGTTGGAGAAGTCTCCTGAGAATACCATGGATAGCCAAGAAACAAATGGCACATAGACTAAATCAATTCAGAGTTCTTACTCAAGGCACAAAGTATCTGGCTCAGTTTACTGTAGTTTGGACATATCATACAAATACCTAGTTCTCTTGAGAGGTCTATAATGCTGGGAAAGATGGATGGAAAGAGAAAAAAAGGATGACCAGCGGCAAGGTGGATGGACTGAATTACAGCAGCCGTGGGTGCACCTTTGGAAAATCCAAAGGGCCAGGTTATCCTGGAGAAAATTGATTGCTAAGAGTTAACACCAACTTGATAGCATATTATCAATAAAAGGTAACAGAACTGAGGTGAGGGGAACACAGGGGAGTATATCTGATCCCCTGATGAGTTGCAAGTGGGCACTTACTGGTTGAGTCTGATGCCAGAGAAATGTTCTCAAATGAAAAAATATATTAATTATTTTTTAATGATCTCCTTCAGATATTTTAATTAATAGCCATAAAATACAAGGTAAAATATATTAGCAAAGCATAAAGCAAACCAAATAAAAAGATACTGGTAAAATTAAAAATCAGTAGTAGCCACCAATTAAAATGTATTTCAGAATACTAATGTCAATTTAAAGATCAAAAGTTTGTCTTAAAATGAACTTATGAGGCTGCCTACAAAAGGATATAAAATGAAACTAGTCTGGCTTCCATTGACAAGCACTTCCAGAACTTGACAGCAGCAACTGATAAGGCCCTCTCAAGTGCTCCCAAATACAGCATAAATGATTTTACATCTGTTACAGCTACATTAAAAGCATTCAAGATATTTCAGTTCACAGCCTACTGTAACCTTTAACAAGTTTAGCAAACTGTCGCCTAAATCAATCAGTTCCTCTTCAGTATGGCACATACAACAGATTATTAATACATA
Organism: Python bivittatus; assembly: GCF_059951505.1. Taxonomy (NCBI): domain Eukaryota; kingdom Metazoa; phylum Chordata; class Lepidosauria; order Squamata; family Pythonidae; genus Python; species Python bivittatus. The sequence goes on from NW_028277098.1 coordinate 7,346,813, forward strand.
ACAGGGTTGCGCAAAGTCTTTGAAAGGGGCTATTTGCATAGCATGTTGGGACAACTAAGTTATCCCTCTCAAAATGTTAAGCAGCCACATTCTCTAAAAGGAGGATGTCAGTGGGAAGGAGTGCTTTTTACTTGCATTGGCTGCTTTGTGAGCTGCTATGTGTGTTTGTTGAAAGTGGACTTTGTGAGCCTGCCCATTCTGGGCACCACTTCACTTGCTCCCCAAACACTGCCACTGCTGCCACTCAACGCTCTGCTCTCTCTTCCCTTGGTGACAGCAAATGTTATGATTATTCTGTGTCAACTTTCAGCCCATCTTTCTATTGAACGTCAAGGGAGTTGGGTTGGATTGCTGTTGAACAAATATGATAAATGGGAAACCTTTAGAGAAGCTTGATCAAACTGCCACTATCTTGATATACTCAAATAAGATTAGGGAAGAATTCATTCCTCTGGTCTTTCTACTACCAGTCCCTGGCAGTTTTTCTTTGCTACTTTCAAATCCTTCATCCCCTCTTTAAAACCAGCCTGAAGCCATTACATGAGTTGGATTCAAGCCTTCCAGTGTTCCTCCAGTGGCCACCGGCAAGTATGTGGAAGATGGGACAGCTGCCTGCATTGCAGATTTGATTACTTTCCCCTTTGATATAACAAAAGTAAGGTTGCAGATCTAAGGAAAGAACAGAGTTCAAGGGAGTCTTTGGCACCATGATCATGATAGTGAAGAAAGAGGGCTCAAGACCTTCTATAGCTGCCCTATGGCTGGCACCAGATGAGTTTCCCTTGATCCATATCAGGCTGTGTGATTTGGTGAAACACTTCTACACCAAAGGCTCAGAGTATACTGGCATCAACAGCTGGCTTCTTGCTGGTTGTACCATGGGAGAAGTGGTGGTGGCCCAGTTCTCAGATGTGAGGAAAGTGAGGTTCCAGGTCCAATCCAGATCGAGGCTGGCAGATGGTACTAGTGGACATTGGATGCATACAAGACCACTGCCAGGGAAAAGGGGCTCAGAGATCTCTAGAAATGGCGTTTCCCAATATATCGTCGTGAATTCCACTGAATATGTTCTAATCAAGTATAACCTTCTGAAGTACTGCCTCATGACAGATAACATGCCTTGCCACTCTGCATTCAGATTTGGCTTCTGTACCAGTGTTATTGTCCCCCTAGTCAGTGTAGTGAGCACCATTTATATGAATTCTGCTCCCAGCCAGTACAAAAGTGGTATGAAATGTGCCCTGGCGCATTTCCAAGTGATGGGATTCTTGGTTTTCTTGTTTCTTCAGCCAGGCTCCTGGAATGTGGTATTGTTTGTGACCAATGAATAGCTGAATCAACAGTCTAATGGTGGCATTTAGATTGCGGGAGATTCCTTTCTCAGCCAATTGCCAAAGCACAGTTTATCTCTTGTACACATGCCTGAATCCTATGAATGAATTTTACCCCCCTCAATCTATGTATTTTTATGTCTCCACAGAGCCTTCTCCATTTTAAAATATTAACATTCTTCTAGAATTATTTGTGTCATAACATGGTTGGAGCTGCTAATTCAGGACCTGCAGGAACTGCAGCTGGTTGTCTTTTTAAAAGTGATTTATTCTTTCTATGCTGCTGTCCAGTCTTGCTTTGCTTTCCCCTATTAAGGTCTGGGTTTTGGACAAGGGCACTTTATTAAAATGCTGGAGAATCTAGAATGCCACAGCTCAACTCTCAGAAGGTTATCTGCCAGCTCCTGTTTAGTTCTGTGTTATATACTTTGTATAACCATTAAAAACAAATAGGCAGATTTGGTTCAGTTGGCCAATTAACTAGGAGTCCCCTCCAGAACTCAGGTTAGAAGAGATCAGCTTTTTTCAGCTTGATATTCTCTCAGATGTCTTAGAACTGCAATCTTTCTCCATCTGTTGGAATTGGTAGATCCTTTAGAACTGCCCACTTGCATTTCAGAGCTTAACTGAGAGCCTGGGGCTGCAAGAGAGTTTGGCTACTGTCCATTTTCCATCCTGTTCCTCCATCCTTCTCTCTTTGAACAAAAACTTCCATTTCTAGCAGTTCTCTGAAGGGCTAATTTAGGGTTCTCGCCTACCAGTAGTTTGTTTAGGTTTAAAATTACAGAAACTGTCATTGTGTCTTCTTGTTTGTGTGAGCTTTCTGTGAAATCATTTGTGATGTTGCAAAATGATAACAGATCTTTTAAAAATAATTTTGTACTGTGTATCTCTCTCTTTTTTCAATAATGCTGACACAGAAAAGTTTGTTTGTTTTTTTAAGTGGTTTATATGCTCTGGTTACATCCAGGCTGGATGATTGAAGCATGTTCTGTTTAGGGGATTCTTTTAAGATGGGTTAAAGTACTTCAGAGGATACCAAATATTACATCAAGAACAATATTAGGGATTATGTATGTGGAAGTACTGCAATTTTTCAGTATTTGTCACTCTGCTTGTCTTTTTCTCAGTGTAATTTAAATTATCCATCAGTGTTCCCCCAATCAGGGTGCCTTATAGAAATCTCCTACAGTTCTCATCAGTAATTATGCTGGCTAGGAATTCTGACCATTGAAGTTCACTCTTTCTGGTTTGGGAAAGGCTGGTGTGGGTATGACCTTTAGACCCTGAATGTTTTGAGATCAGCTTATCGGAAGGATTGCCTGCATCCATTAGAGTCTGCCTGGGCTTTACAATTAATAAATGAGGTCCTGCTCTTTGACCCATTGATAAAGAAAGATTTGCAAGATTTCTTTGTAGTCATAGACTATGCCTTCTCCACTCAAAAGTAAAGAGAGTTGTTGCTTTGAAAATTCTAAATATACATTTATCTATTTATTTCATTGTACTTGTTACTAATTGCTCTGATAAATTCTTAATGCTAGTCTTTTTAAAGTGTGTATAATATGGCTTTAAACTGATGGTATATATTATGTTTTATGATTATTTGAAATACTGTACATTTTCTTGAGAGGGAAGCATAATCATGCTTAAAATATTGTTTATTCATTGATTAGGCAGCAGTCTTAATTTGTCTGGGAGTAGGTTCCTTTAAACACAGTAGAACTTACTCCTGAGTATACATCCATAATATTGCATAAATTGTGAATTCTTGCAGTGGCAGATCTAGTGGCAATAAATCAGAGGTCCTGGTTTAGAGATTTGTTATCAGTTACAGAGAAATCTATATCTTGCTAGTTACAGAGAATCTATATTTTGCTAGTTAAGGTGCCCTAGTTAAATATTAAGTAGCATAGCATCCATTTTATCAAAATGTTTAAGGCCTTTCAGTATACATCAAGTTTATTTTTACTCTATGAACAAGTTTTACACTGCTATCGCAAAAGTTATATAAAGTAAACTTAGTTTGGCCACACCTTGCTTCCTACTGTATGAGATGTTTGCAATAATAACTTAATCAGATTTGTGTAGTTTTTAAAATTTCCCTGGAAAATAAATTGTAAAGCACATCCAAAACAGCTTAATCATGTCTTTGAAATGTACATGTTTATAAAATATCTCTGTGTTTTATTGTGCATAGATACAGTAATACACATGGAGATTACCCTTTGTATGTTTAATAAATGCTTAGATTGAGACAGGCTTTATAAATTTAAGCAACAAGTTATGGTACTGTTCTGATTTCTTATTAAGCCTGCCATAGTTTGCCATTGTATGATTGTGACAATAGAAAAACCCTTGAACAATTTTCTAAGTAAATTCAAATCTGTTAAATATAGCCAGGGTATTTATTCTAATAAAAACAATTAATTTACAGGATAAAAAGAAAGGGAATACAATCCCCATCCATTAGAGTGGTTAGCTCAGTAATAAACTATAGTTTGTGCTTCTTTTGACAGGTTTTCTGGTCTCTGTTATTAAACAAATAAAGGGGGAAATTCTGCTATAATAATTCTTGTGTGCCTGACCCCTTGCTTTGTCATGGGTACCTGTTAAATGGTGGTAATAGAAAAACTAAGAGAAATATTTATTGAAATTTCAAGGCATTTTTTTTTCTTCAGGGAGTCTTGTGATTTTATTTTCCTTGACAATGTTGTTTGTTTCCAAGAAATGGCTTGCCTCCATGGAAAAGGTTCCATGGATACTAATTGAGAAAACTAAGATTAAAATCAGAATAGATTTTAATGTTCTAAGTCCTCTTACAAATTCTATTTTTTTTTCTTTCCCCAGTCACTGATGAAGATACAGTAAAGAGATATTTTGCCAAGTTTGAAGAAAAGTTTTTTCAAACTTGTGAGAAAGAGCTTGCCAAAATCAACACATTTTATTCAGGTAAGAAGTCTTTTGGACCATCAGATTCCTAAGAGCCCTATGTCATATCAAAGCTAGGTGCCATGTTCTGCAGTAGTTCCTCTTATCTTACCCTATTTCAGAAGCTCCTTTTACTCTGCCAGGAACAAGATAAGAATATACAGCTTTGGTCAGTAAAAGAAACTAGGCCCATAATCCTACCTTGTTTAACCAAAGCATATTTTAAATTAACCAGAATTCTCCTAAAGTAGAATATTATCATGTATTTAGTTTAAAAGTGAATTTCTGATTAGCTCTCAGCTATCCTAGAAGGGGGATGAGGAATAGCTGCACCTCAAGAATCATGTTTCTAATACTAAAGAATTGTTTTAGTGTTATATCTTAAAAAATGCTATATTGTGCATCTACTGACAATGCTAAGTTCTTTTTTTATGGGTACCCATCATGTGAAATAATAATTATAATATGCCTAAAGTAATTGTTTATGGCATATACTTTCTTGGATTGCAATCTTTTTTATCAGATACATAAAGTGTCCCTCGAGTTACAATCATGTATTTATTCATGGATGGTAAAGAGATGGAGTAAATGTAAATAGTGAAATCAAAGGAAATTGCAAAATGTAATAATCTCTTTTTAAAAAAGAGCTATTCATAAAATAGTGATAATGCAGACATTCTTATATATAATATCCCTGTTTAACCCACAGGTCAGAAGGTAGCATTGAAACTCTCAACTTTGAGGCTTTGATGCCTCAGATATTAACACTTTAGGCTCAGTGATAAAGTGTTTTAGGAAATTAAAATATCTTTGCATTAATTTTTCAGCAATGCTTCTGATGTTCAATTTGTGCCTGTTTATCCTTTTGGATGGTCTGTTTTTCCATGTGGAAGTGCAGTAGACCATTGTTGATAAACAATGGCATATAACACCTTGGAAAGTATATGAATTCCTGAGATTGCGGATGACATTATTAAGTCATGAAACAATTTTGTCAAAGGAGACATAGCCTAAAGTTAGCATCTTGTTAACTAGATCAGATGCTAGATCTGATACCTGTACCTATATCTGCTGCAGTTTTTTTTCCTGGTATATACCTGTAATAGTTTTGGAACTATGATAGGACATACGGACCGATCATCCAGATTTTATGAGAGACAATTGCCATTGTTTGGAATGAATTATAGGTCAGTGATGATACAGTTGAATAATTTTAGTTGGAAACCATAGATGACAACAAGTGAAATAAATTATACATCTAAATCATAAATAAATATTTGATAGCTTTTTATTTTTTTATTATTTTGTAGTAGATTAGTCTTGAATACCAGTTTGGTTTTATTGATGGGGTTAGTACTATCCTCTTTGAAATGCTTGCTTTAAATCTTAAAATTGTGAGCGACTAAGTATGCTTTAGGGAAGTGAACATTCATCAATCCAGGAGAAGAATGTTCTAGAAAACTCTGGAATGTTCCAATTTCCTCTGGCATGGCAGCAAAATTCCTTCTGGACCTTGATCTTTTGGGGGTGGTTCGGTGGTTTTCAGAAGTAACTTTCCCAAACTAGAAGAGGTTCTAGGTGTTCCAGATGAAATTGGCTTATTTTAGGGCCATATCACCCCAGAAGACCTTGTGCTTGTTCCAGTTTGGAGGATTTACTTTCAGAAACCACCAAACCACATCAGAATATCATGGCCTAGAGGAAAACAGAATGTATTTGAATTCTCTTGAATACTTCATTCCAGGACAGATTTTGTACATATGTAGTCCGTTTCATAGGGTTTAGCTGTAGATAGTAAAAGCTGTAATATTTTCTTCATGGAAAGAAGTTCTAAGTACAACTAGTGGTCAGTAGGTTTTTAATATAAATAAATGCTTATAAGTGGACTGCAGTGTTATATTTTGGCATCAGGAAAATTAATTTCTTTTGTGAACTAGGCTTTGGATGACAATGAGTGAAAGTCAGTTCTTACTTTCTGACCCCTTTTCAAGGAGAAACATTAAAAACTTAGGAGTTATCATGGTATCAGACAGATACGTTTTAATTATATTGTCATTTAAAGTTGTACAGGTAGTCCTTGACTTACGACCACAATAGGGACCAGAAAATTCATTGTTCAGTGATGTGGTTGTTAAGTGAGGCATCATATGACAGCACCCAATTTTACTATATTTTTTGCAGTGGTTGTTAAATGAATCATGTGGTTCCCCATTGATTTTGCTTGTTGGAAGCTGGCTTGGAAGGTTGCAAATGGTGATCATGTAATCCCGGACACTGCAACCATCGTAAATACATGCTGGTTGCCAAGTGTCTGAATTTTGATCACATGAATGCGGGGATACTGTGAAGGTCATAAGTGTGAGGACTAGTCACAAGTCACTTTTTTCAGTACCGCCATAACTTTGAATGGTTGCTAAACAAATGGTCGTAAGTCAAGGACTACCTGTATGTTTACAAGATTCTTAATGAGGGACACTTGCATTATGAGTTATGAATTAGTTATTCCCATCCCCATTGTAGTTAAATGAACTACAGCCCCCCATCATCTTGCAGGGAAAAAAAGAATCAAATGACAACTGGATTCTTTTTATTATTATTTATCCATATGTGCTGTAATACACCATGGCTGTGTACCCGCTCCTTCAGGAGAAGAGCAACATGATCCATGTTATTTATGTTGAGCTTATTTAATATAATATATAAACATATTCTGTATTTTCATTCCATAGAAAAACTGGCAGAAGCTCAGCGCAGATTTGCTACACTACAGAATGAATTGCAGTCAACTTTGGATGCACAAAAGGAAACCAGTGGTCTTACTACCCTGCGACAACGTAAAAAGCCAGTCTTCCATCTGTCTCATGAGGAACGAGTTCAGCATAGGAACATCAAAGACCTGAAACTGGCCTTCAGTGAGTTCTACCTCAGCCTCATCTTACTGCAGAATTATCAGGTATGGATCATATCATTAAAGGATGTTTCTAGTGATTAAGATGGAATTAATCTTGATTAGACTGTGATTTGCTGGAATTTTTGTATTCCAGATGGTCTTTAATCTGGTTCAACATATAGCTATTGGATAAGATTTAATTAGTTCAGATTCTGCTTTACTTTATAGCTTGTATTGTTATGAATGAGCTGCAGATGTATATGAAGAGCTTGAGTCCATAATTAATTTCCAACATGCCATTTCACCTTTTAGACCAGGTTCAGATAAGCTTTCAATGGGCATGCTTTAAACTTACCTGATGGCTAGCAAAATATTCTTTTGTTTCCCACAAATATATGAAAAATCAGATGTTAGGTTATTTATTGCCTAATTTTTCAGATACTGTCTGGAATAATAAAGAAGTAAATGGGGCTGCATGCATCTTTTAGCCATAGATTGCCACATTCTGGTGTAGACACAGGAACATATGCATTGCCACAAAAACCTTGTAAAGGGTATGAAAATCATGTCATTGCAGATAGTGGAATGTCTCTTCCTAACAATGATAGATGTGGTCCCTACTGCACACTGGAAATTTCTCTGAATTAAAGAGATGGACTTGCTACCTATAGACCTTCATTTATATAAATAGTTAATTTGTTCTTTATCCTCTGGCACTGGTTAGTTACTACATCCTTATTTGACAAATAGGAAAAACTTTTCAATAGTCTTCAAATAAATACCCTGGACAGAAAGAGGTTGGGGAGAAGCTCTGTGATCTTTATGTCTGGTAATATTCCATACTATATGGATTGCTTGGGAAGCAGTTACTTTTTAAATTTCTCCTCTGACTGCATTCCTAGAAGTTGAATATTTTTTATGATTAACTCTTTATTGCTCAAAATCTGCAGTTGGAGTAGCAAGTTTCTGGCAAGAATTCAACAGTGTGAGGTAGTAATAGGCTTGTCAAACACTTCAGCTCGCTGAGGTTTGTCAGAAGCTGTAATTATTCCCAGAGCAACTAAAATTATTCAAGCCAGAAAGAAAATCTATGCCTGAAATCATGACTTCATTTTTTTTCATTTAGCTTGTGAACAAGGTATAGCTCTCGTGGGAGCAGGGAGGCAGAATGCTGGGCTTTTTCAAGAGAGAATAATTAAAATTTCTTATTAAAGATAATATAGATCATTAATATATTGGTTTCCTGTTCCCATCTCCAGATCGTTTCCTTGCCTTTCCATCCTACTGAGTTCCATTATGAAACCACTCCAGGCATAATTTAATTGAAAATAATTTCAGTAGAGCTGTTGTAACCTTTCCCATAGGCACCATATTTTGATGCTGTTTTGTTTTGTTTCAGATTTGGAACTGATATTACCAACCTAGCCTAAATGGGATAACTTTCCAAATAAATTATCTTTTGGATGTCTAGTTTATAAGGAACCTTTAACCCCCCCCCCCCATTTTATATGATTTTTCCCTCTTTTTTTTTTTTTTTTTAAATTTAGATTGGTTTTGTGAATATTTTTTTCTCTTTACCATATAGTGCTTTTATATAACAGGTTATGCTTCTTTTTTAAACTATATAATTTTTATATTATAGTAATAGAATGATATGGTTTTATTGCTATTTAGTTTATATATCATGTCATGAACTATTAAGGATTTTTCTTTAATTGTACTCCTTTTGAAGCTTAAATAAAAAAGATAAAAGCATACACAACACACACACATAGATATCTTTAAAATAAATTACACCGTTAAAATAAATTACACTTTTCCATCTCTCTGATGATTTAATGCAATATGATGCAATATAACATGAAATATAATATGCCACAGCCTTAAAATAACATAACAGATTTTTCTACCAGTATTTTAACTCATTCCCATGTACTACAATGAATTAAAAACAAGTGAAAATTTGCATATCTTAATATTTAATTCTTTATTTGCTTTTTCTGATAATCCAATGACTTTCTTTTTTAAATATTCACTTCCTGCAATAATGATTATTCCCAGTAAACGGTACTTTATATGCCAAGTGTTCGTCAGCTTGGTTTCTAATCCTGTGTTTTTGTCTGTATGAAGTGTGGAGTTGCTGTTAGTAACTATAATCAATTTTATGCATCTGAGATTATGTATAAAACTGAAAGACAACCAAATATGGGATACAGGCAAACTTCAGCTCTGGCATTTTAATTTAAAAATGCAATTTACAAGATGAGGTTATATTGCAGCAATATCCTATGAGAGAATATATGATTTTTCAAAGCTGATCTTTCGTTAATTTTTAAAGCAAAAAAGGACTGGCTTTATTAGCATGGATAGAAAAATGTAAAACATGTTTGTTTAAAAACAATGGGAAAGATTTTGTAGTTTCTTCCTGCTGACATTTATTACCCTTCCCAGTTCCCTGATATCAAACAAAAGAGAAATATGCACAGACATCAAGAAAATAACATGGTTGTGTTTTTTCTTTACCTTTAGAATCTAAATTTCACAGGGTTCCGTAAGATTTTGAAGAAACATGATAAGATCCTGGAGACACCACGAGGTGCAGATTGGAGAGTGGCTCATGTTGAAGTGGCTCCTTTCTATACTTGCAAGAAAATCAACCAGCTCATCTCTGAAACAGAGGTAGAGTATATTGTGTAAGGGGTGGCTCTGGAATATCCTATTTTCCTCTTCCAAAATGGACCAGCAGTGGTTCATGTTACAGTATTTCCAGAAATGAACTGCCCAGACTACTATTGACTACTTCTGTTTCTAACTAGTCCACCTGGAAATACACATATCCCTCAGAAAACATTTAAATCAACCCATTCCAGGAGAATGAAATAGTATGTTTATGAGCCAGGTTGTTCCAATGCTAATATGACAGATTTTTATTTATAACTGTGTAGGAATTGAAATCCTACTAATTAAAGTGATTTTTGATACATTTTAAAATAAGCTTTTGAACTTTTAGTGCCTCTTTCATCTGTGATGGGATAACTGCATATTCTGCTATATCACTTTTGTAAATATGCGTGCCTTAATTTTTTTAAAAAAATATTAGTTTCTTTTTATCTATTTGTTTTTTTAGACAGTAGTAACCAATGAGTTGGAAGATGGAGACCGACAGAAGGCCATGAAACGATTACGTGTCCCACCACTAGGGGCAGCACAGGTGATGGAAATATAAGAAGTGCTTCACTATATTTCATCTGATAGATGGACACTCATTGAAGAGATGACATCAACTCCATATCTTCAGTTATCTTTAACTTTTTACTTTGTAACTTTCACTTCAAAAATCTTGTTAATTGAGAGTACATTAATGTGTAGAATAGAAAGAATGCTAGAATAAAAAAGTGCATATGTGTTCAACTCAGTCCTGTAATTCATTCCAGTTCCAGTTAATTATTTTGTTATTTTCCTCTGCTATTTATTCCCATGAAAACTCATAGGCAAAGAGCTCTGTAAAACAGCAACAGTAAGAGAGCAACAGAGGGTTTTGTATAGCTAAGTAATTCTTAGAGATTTCGATCATTCATTCTAAGACATAAGCAAAATATTCCTTCAGGCCATGGATTTTTTTTATGTCTGCTGAGGCCAGTTGAGCCTGATTCCTTGTCTAACACTGCTTCCCTTTCCCAATCAGCATTGTCTTAATCACCCAATTGCTGCTTTGATTTTGATTAGATACTGGCCCTAGCACCATTCCAGCTGCTACTCGGCTTCTCCATTCAAGAAAGGCTTTTCAGTAGTAGCATTGACACAATCATTCACGAGAGCTAAATGGTTTCTTGACATTAAACAATTGCCATGTTTTATCAACAGCAGTACTAGGCATCAAATGCTATGCATAGCATTGTCAGAACTAAAACATGATATATGCCTCAAGCCAGTCAGAACTGAGCAATTACATGATGCTTATCCCATTCAACACTGATACTGCCATAGAAGGAGAAGTGACTGTTGGTTGCAGTTACTCCATACTAATGAAATCTTTATAGTAATGGAGTATCACTAGTATTATCCTAAGGCCCACACAAGTCTGGCAGTGACCTGAACTATTTAATTATCTCCCTGGTGTTATAAAAAGCTCTTTTGACCGCTCTTGCTTATGTATTGCTGCTGCTTACATCCATGTACAAGGGATTCAGTCATTGGCTTGCCTGCATCTTAACTCAAACTTATATATCAATAAGTTTCATTATGTCAGTGAAAGACTTTTATAATCTTATAAGGATATTAAAAATGAACAAAAATGTTCTGTTCTCTCTGCAGCCGGCACCAGCATGGACTACTTTCAGGGTTGGGTTATTCTGTGGAATATTCATTGTGCTGAATATCACCCTCATACTTTCAGGTTAGTTTTTAATAGTAAACTTGACTTGCAACTTGAATTCAGGGTTTTGGATGACTGTTTTTCTTGTAGGTTTAATGTTAGCATAGGATGAGTGAGCCAAGCTCACTTCAAAATCTAAATAAAGGTATTAAACTGACATTTTGGATAAACTTTTTTTCAGTCAGACATTATTGATCCTGTAGAAACAGTGAAACTGAGTTCTTCCATAATACTCAGCTGTTTTCATACATCAAGTGTAAATTAGTCTTAAGCCTTGCAATACTCTAATCTCTTTAAATGAATTTGACAATCCTCCATGAATAAAGTGAATGCTTTATTGGGGTTAGGGTTGCACAGAAAATAAATATACCATTTAGTTTTAATAATTAACTATTAAGATATCAAACTAAATTATCATAGAGCCTTATAACTTTATAAACTTATAATAATTAATTTTAAATTCATATTTTTATATGAATTTGTTTATTTTTGCATAATTCCTGAAATCTCTTTTTTATTTATTTTATTCTGAAGATAGCTGTTCTTATTCACCAGAGTTAGGGGAAAAAAAAGAAAAAGTTATCCTTGCCTTAAATCAGTTTTTCTTAAACTGTTCTTAAATGCTATAGCTTGCAAAACACTGGCAGGCTGAAAGTTGCTTTTGTTGTTCTCTCTCGTATGGAAGCCACGCTAAAATAACAATCACAGCCCTAATTTCCCCTCCTCTCCTCTCCTCTCCTGTCCTCTCCTGTCCTCTCCTGTCCTCTCCTGTCCTCTCCTCTCCTGTCCTCTCCTGTCCTCTCCTCTCCTCTCCATCATGTCAGATGATTAGAGCTTTGCATAGAAGTCTAATGCCCTCCAGGCATAATTTCTTCTCCTTTGAAAGGGGAAAAAACAATGTGTTTTAAAAAATGCCCTCTGGAAGTGGCATTGCTGTGCATCCAGTATTTTTTTGCATCAAACTGGCAAGCCGCCTTAGAAAGATGTGACCATCCATTTTCTTGTGACCTCCTTAAAGGTTGCAACCCATACTTTGGGGGGGAAAAAGTCATAAAAGGAAACATAAATTTTATTTTAGGGTTAGAGTTTATGATTTTTAAAAAATTAGCAGACACACAGAGGTAAAGAAAGATAGACACAAACAGAGGAAGAGATGGGATATAGGCAGGACCACTGCAAGCAGGTGTGCAAGTTGTACTCTGCACAAAGATGCCATGACACGGGGGAGGGGGGTACCAGATGGACATTGTAGAAGGAGCATCAATGAAAAGGGATGGAGGGCAGATTAATTCAACTTCTGTTCCCTGAGTAGAAAGACACCGGAAAGCACTAGAGAATGTTAGGTGGTGGGAGAAAAGGGTAACTTGTGCCACCCCCACCTCTTCCTGGCCTTTCCACACGCTTCACAGTACCATCACTGGTGCCAGCAGGAGGACACGAAAGAAGTGGAGTGGTGGATGGGGCCTGCTGCACAGGCTGTGTGGCCCAGGCAGTGGAGGAGGCAGGGCTGCTGAGGGACGGCAAAAAAACCTTTTGCACAAAGGCACTTTACAGGTTGGCAGTGGCCCTGGGTAAAGGATGCAGATAGAGGTATCAACACAGTAAAGAAATTGGATGTTCAGTGTACTTTTCTTAAAGCAGTAATTCAGTTTTTGGATAACCACGTGTTCAATTTCCTCTCTGTGAATGAGCTTTTAAAATACTTTTTAATTTATCTTTTCATACTATGTGATTTGCTTATTTCAGTTCTGGGTGTTCTTAGAACAAACTCTGTGTTCGTATTCAATTGCTAATTTGAAAGTGGAAAACACAAGCGTTCTGATGGGAGAGAGGATATTGTAGTCTAAATGAGGCTTGCAGTAGCATAATCTCATTCCTAAACAGCTTTGCAAAATTTGGTTGTGAATAGTGGAGTGGGAGTGGCATTTGGATACTCTAGTCCAGTCCAGCGTTATAGTACAGTAAACTCAGTTCAACAGAGTAATGGGGGAGAGCAATGCCCATTACAGTCAAATGCCTGTTAAAAGGTGATTGAGATTTTGCCCATACATAAAATCCTTGTAATATATGTTAAATGTATAAAACGTGTGTAAAGTTAATGAACATTATCCACACTGATTTGCCAAACAACAGATTATTTCATCACTTAGGGTGAAATCTGTTACCAAATTTTGTTTGTTCTGTCTGAAGCCTACAGGGTTGAGGTCCACAAAATCAAGGCCATAGTCATAGACCTGTTATAAAAACAAATAAAATAAAATAAAATGGCTAGTATTGAAATCGGTGGTCATAATTTATGTGAGATGCCAGGATGATCTTTTCAGCTTTTCATATGCTTAAAGCAAATTCAGAAGGCTTCTACATACAGTACAGCTTTTTATAAAAGTTATGAAGCAGTGGAATAAGATGTTCTTTTAATAATGTGAATCTCTCTGAGTCAGATCTTCAGCAGTATCTTGGAAGCAAATCCTGTTGACCTAAAGAGAACACCTGCTTTCAGATGTTTGAGATCATATGGTAAAACCATTTGTCCTAGCATTTGTACAAAATTTCACACGTGGAAATAGTAGCATTTAGAAACTAGTATTTTCAAAACAGCCACCAGCAGTGAGTAATAACAGAGTGGTAGAAAGGAGGGAGAAGGGAAGCTCTTAGACAAATATGTCTGGGCTCACTCCTAAATAGTTGCATCCCAATGTTGAAAGCAACCTGTAAAGGTTGGGATCAACTGGAGAGGAGTAAGCTAAGCTGGAAAAGCAATGGCAGAGGTTCAATAAAAAGGGAACAGGCCAGCCAAACTGAGCTGTAGCTGAGTACAAAAGTAGGCAGACAGAGGAAAAATCATAAATAGCTTTCTGTGAAGTGAGAAGAGGGGAAGATTGTCCTGTCATTTCTCACACTGAGTTTTGCAAATAGCCAAGAATCTTATCGGCTAATTAGAAACTGTTGCTAGGACTCCTCAGTAAGACTTCCTGAATATCTCATGGAGGGATTTACAACGTGCCCTTCTGACCAAAGTATGTTGAACAGGCAGATTTAGCTTTGAACAGGTGGTCCCACAAGTAGCAAGAGCCAAGCAATAAGGGCTTTATAGGTAATAACCAGCACTTTGAATTGGACCTGGCAGCCAACGCACCTCCCTCAATATATGTGTTACCTAGCTATAACTGATCTTTCCCATCGGCAAGTGAGCAACTGCATTTTATAGCAGCTGAGGCTTCTGAGTTATTTTCTAGGACAGTCCCATTAGTTTATAACTGTCCAAAAGAGAGAAAAGAATATAAGCCACGTTCATGATCTAGGACAGGACATAGCTATTGTATCAGCCAACACAGAGCAAAGGCTGTTGTGGCTATGGCCTCTACCTCCTGATTTAGTAATTACCTACAAATCCAGGATGAATGGCTTTTTTTTTTTTTTTTTGGTGGCTAAGACCTGCTGGTTTTAAATCATCAATGTTTATTATGGCCCCAAACCCTAAATATGTTTTAAAATGCTATTTTGGTACCTGGGGCACAGAAAGGCAATGATAACAATAGTGGATAGATCTGTTCTTTGGGGGCGGGGGGAGTTATTTTAGGTTGTTTTGTTTTTAGTTTAAAAGTGTCCTGAGCCCATCTGAAGTAAGTTCTCTGCAATGACTCTTCTTCAGTACATTTTCATTCTTTAAAATCCAACTGCTTGCTAGTTTCCTGCATCTGATATATAGAGAAAATGTTTTTAAGGGTTGTGCATGCCTTGAAAATGTTTCTGGAGAAGTGTTTAGGACCATTGGTGAATACATGACCTCTCTGCTATTCAGGATTCCACAAGATGCTGCTACTTTAAGGGATCTACTCATTAAAATTAATATAACTATTAAAGAATTCACATCTTTTTTTCACGCTTATGCAGAAACCTGGAAGTGGACTGTTTTAATGAACAGCAGAGAAATACTGCCTGAAGCACTTCTTCTGAATCATTTTTTAAGCATGCATATTTTTTCCCTTTATTCACATCTTGTGGTGTTGTTGACTAGATCATACGTTCCACTTCGCTCTCTTCATTTTAGTAAGATTTCCATTTTCCAAAGAATATTTCTGGCCATGTATAGCTTCTTTGGTTCTGCTTATTAGATATGCTGGCATCCTTTGGGACTGAATTTTTTTCCCCTATTACATGATATGCATTCTAGAAGTTTCAAATAAATACACCAAGCATTTGGATTTATTTGACTGTCTTATTGTTGATCCCATGGTTTTGGGATCTTGTTCCCATTTTGAAATCAAATGTGCCTGTGTTACGCATCTTTGGGAATTTCCCATTTCTGTTTCCCATTTCTTGTCAATGTGATCACTATTTCCATTCATTTTAAGAATATTTGTATCTCACATTAGTTCTTGATTGACCATGTAGGATTTTGGACAGAATTGCTTCCCTTTTGATTTTCTGATCATCTGTTCTAAATCTCAATCATATATAAGATATATAAAAATTTTGTCTTGGTGTCATAAACTGGCACTCACTATATATAAAAATGTTTGAAATTATATTTTTATATATAGTGAGTGCCAGGTTATGATGCAAAGACAAAATTCTTATATATTTTATATATGATTTTATGCTTTGCCTTTTTGGTCGTCTTGATTTATTTTTCTATCATGGGATTATCTTCCATATTTTGGTTAAGGAATTGAGAGAAGATAGTGTGTTCCTTGTGCCAAATTGCTACTTAGGTCTGCCACTGGGTTTGTAACTGTACTCAGAGAGGCTCATTAGAAGAGAATTTGAAGTGTTCTCAGTTCTTTTGTATTTACTAATTTATAATGATCACCATACTTACAATACCCATGCTGAACATTCTGAATATTCCTTATCTTTCCAAAGCTGAATTATATTCATGTGTCTTTCAAGGAGTTATAATTTAAGGTACTTGGCATTGTAGATCTAAAAATATACAGAAGATCAATTTTTTTCTTACTACTGTTTAAAATTTTCTGACTGAAGTAGTATTAAGTGGTTCATGGGACAAATGGTGCCAGTCATGAGAAATCTAAATGGCAGTAATCAGCTGTTTAGCAATCTTGTCACTTATACCTGCTTTTTAAAAACTGAGAAGAATAGAAATACTGTTTTTCGGAGACTCATGGAGAAATAAAAACAGCCTATAAAGGGAAATAGCAGGAGTAACTGTCCTAAGTAGCTTCTTCTACAGTCTCTTGAAAACCAAGTAAGGAAATAGAGGAAGTAGTCCTGCATCATTTAGTTCTGAATGAAAACTCTGTGGTTCTTACCCTTTAGACAGCAATCCTGTGAATGTTTGTTCAGAAGCAAATTTTAAATAGGCTCTATTACAAAGAAAATATAGATAAGATAGAAAAAAATAAAATATATTACTTTTTTTTTAAAAAAATGAATTCATAAAATAAATGAATCTAGAACAATTAGAGTCTACATAAATTAGAAAACATAGTTTTCACAAAGTTTCAAGAGCAGCTTTTTTAAGCATACTCCACTATGCTCATGTTACCATACCTAGGATACAGAATACTATTTCTGGCAAGGAAATTGCAGTTATAACCAATATTTTAAGAATTAACCTAAGGCAAAGGATCTGATAGCCTTTACCCCTTAGGATTGTTGTGAAAAGTAAAGCAAAAGATAATTGTGGGAAGCTTCTCAGTTCGTGTGTATGGTTCTCTGTATTGCATATTCATGTTTCATGAATTCTTGTCTGAACATTAGAGTATATGCAGTTTAGAGCATGTACCCCTCTGGAACTTTAGATACACTTACATGTATCTGAAATTTAGAAGTCTGCTGTATAAAATGTAGCACCATGTAATGTGTTGACCTAACCTGTCAATTGTGGAATAGGGTTCTGAAAGTTTTTATTTTTTTCATTTTCAGTTTTCCTCAAAAAACAAGTGAGTTATTTAGTACAGAACACTTTTAATGTTGAACTGTTGCTCACATACTACAGAACATCCCAATTCAGATGAATGCCACAAAATTATTCACTAAACATCATATCCTGGTGTCCTTTAGATGTTTTGGCTAACACAACCCCTTGCTATGGGCCATGATGACTGGTAGTGATAGGAATTAGGCCCAGATTGTCTACTAGATTGCATTATCACACATGACTTTCTGGAAATTGTCCAAAATTGTCAGAATAGTTAGCACAGTTATCAAGTTATTCATTATATCCTTAATTCAGATATTTCCAGGAACTATAACGTACATAGTCACTGCCAGCTGACAAAAGCAGAACAATCTGTTCCCAGTATAGCATTTTAACTATTATCCCAAACATTTTGCCTTACTTTACTTGCTAGGCTATGTGTTTGTTCTCTCAGAAATTTTTAAAATATGTTTTTAAAAATTTTTCCCAAGATCATGCTCTCTTTTTCCCCTCTTTTTTTTTTTTTTTTTACTTCTAATAGATTCACATTGTCAGTTGTCCCTTCTGTATTGCTTGCATTTGTTTTACTTTAGTACATGTTCTGTTGAACAACCCATATGCTAGCCTTCACCTAAAAAACTGCAATCAATCATTAAATCACTTTGTATGGTATATGAAATTTTGTGATTATATTATTAATACATTAAGTAAATAAATTGGGGACATTTAGTTAAAATTTATCATCAGCATGCCTAATATTCTTAAAATAATGTTACTATTATTATTGATGGCAATGAGTCCATATGGAATATGATGATATATAAATAAGGTAAGTAAATACATAAATGGTGTGAAGAAAGGGAGCAAAAAGTTTTCTTTCTCATAATGCTACAACTTGAGGTCATCAAAGAAAACAGATTATTAAGGCATTCAAAGTAGAAATGGGAGTATTTTACATAATACAGGTGTGATCTACTACCATAAGATAGTGATAGGCATTATCTTGGTTGGCTTTAAAAGAGGACAGACTATATCCATAGCAACTAATCATGTGGACTGTATGGAATCTCCAGCTCTAAAGGTAGTATCCTTCTCAATATCAACTGCTAAGGAATGTCAAAGGGAAAGAACTTTTATACCCTCCTGCTGGTGCTGGCAGTTGTGTTGAAATGGCCATATTAAGAATTTTGTTTATGCATGGCAGCTAGGACTGTATATTGTAGTAAATTGAAAAAGGAAAAGTCATGTGTGAGTCACCCTCAGGTTTCCATCTGGGTAATAAAAGTTGCTCAATATAAACATGGGTAAGGAGCATCAAATGTTAAAAGGTAAAGATGCCTTCAGGCATACTCCTGGGGACTCCATGGACACAACTATGAAGATTTCTTCCAACAGTATGGAAGTAGTTTGCCATTACTATTATCCTGGTATTCCCTGCTGGTTTGTCATCCTAGTACCAAGGCCTGCCCCTACTTACCTTCTGAATCCAGACAAGATCAGCCAGGTGTTCCTACCCGCTGAAACTTTCCATATGTTGCTGAAATATAATTCCCAGCATTCATCACAATTTCACATGTTGGGCCAGGCTGATGAAAAGTGTAGTTTAACAAATATGCAGGACAGCAGGTTCTCTGCCCTGATCAGAAAAGGAATATAACTGCTGAATAGGTTGAAATTAAGGAAGTGTGCCTTTTAAAGATAATCTGTTGCAGAATTTGGATTTTCTGGTATCACATTTCAGTACTTTTTCTTAGGCTGCTGAAAATTATAATTCTAGGCATTAAGAAAGGATTTGAGTAGTGTCATGTTTTACATGTTATTGATATTTTATATAGAAGAAGGAACATGTCCTTTGTGATAAAGAATTGCTTAGATATCTCTAGTAGGTTATCCATTGTTTATGTTTGATTTGGGTCTTTTACTTGATAGGTGTGTTTAAAATGAAAGAATCGAACGTGTGGCCACTGATAAGGATCTATCGAGGTGGCTTTCTTCTGATAGAATTCCTTTTTCTCCTTGGCATTAACACGTATGGCTGGAGGCAAGCTGGAGTGAATCATGTTCTTATCTTTGAACTCAATCCCCGCAGTAATTTGTCCCATCAGCATCTTTTTGAGGTAAGTTCTATAATCTGAAGAGAGTTGAAATGCCTTAATAGGTGATAGAATACATTTGCTTATTTTTATTTGATAAAGCTGTAGCCTAGACAAGGAGAAATTGTTGAAGCTAAATAATAATGATGTTACAGTTCTTTAAAATAAGTATCATAGGTATGTACTTCATCTGTTTTATCAGGAATATGCCTACAGTGGGGCAAAAAAGTATTTAGTCAGCCACCAATTGTGCAAGTTCTCCCACTTAAAAAGATGAGAGAGGCCTGTAATTTTCATCATAGGTATACCTCAACTATGAGAGACAAAATGGGGGGAAAAATCCAGAAAATCACATTGTCTGATTTTTAAAGAATTTGCAAATCATGGTGGAAAATAAGTATTTGGTCAATATCAAAAGTTCATCTCAATACTTTGTTATATATCCTTTGTTGTCAATGACAGAGGTCAAACATTTTCTGTAAGTCTTCACAAGGTTTTCACACACTGTTGCTGGTATTTTGGCCCATTCCTCCATGCAGATCTCCTCTAGAGCAGTGATGTTTTGGGGCTGTCGCTGGGCAACACGGACTTTCAACTCCCTCCAAAGGTTTTCCATGAGGTTGAGATCTGGAGACTGGCTAGGCCACTCCAGGACCTTGAAATGCTTCTTACGAAGCCACTCCTTCGTTGCCCGGGCGGTGTGTTTGGGATCATTGTCATGCTGAAAGACCCAGCCATGTTTCATCTTCAATGCCCTTGCTGATGGAAGGAGGTGTTCACTCAAAATCTCACAATACATGGCCCCATACATTCTTTCCTTTACACGGATCAGTCGTCCTGGTCCCTTTGCAGAAAAACAGCCCCAAAGCATGATGTTTCCACCCCCATGCTTCACAGTAGGTATGGTGTTCTTTGGATGCAACTCAGCATTCTCTCTCCTCCAAACACAACGAGTTGAGTTTAGACCAAAACGTTCTACTTTGGTTTCTTCTGACCATATGACATTCTCCCAATCCTCTTCTGGATCATCAAAATGCTCTCTAGCAAACTTCAGATGGGCCCGGACATGTACTGGCTTAAGCAGGGGGACACGCCTGGCACTGCAGGATTTGAGTCCCTGGCGGCGTAGTGTGTTACTGATGGTAGCCTTTGTTACTTTGGTCCCAGCTCTCTGCAGGTCATTCACTAGGTCCCCCCATGTGGTTCGGGGATTTTTGCTCACCATTCTTATGATCATTTTGACCCCACGGGGTAAGATCTAGCATGGAGCCCCAGATCGAGGGAGATTATCAGTGGTCTTGTATGTCTTCCATTTTCTAATTATTGCTCCCACAGTTGATTTCTTCGCACCAAGCTGCTTGCCTATTGCAGATTCAGTCTTCCCAGCCTGGTGCAGGTCTACAATTTTGTTTCTGGTGTCCTTTGACAGCTCTAAGGTCTTGACCATAATGGAGTTTGGAGTGTGACTGTTTGAGGTTGTGGACAGGGGTCTTTTATATTGACAACGTCAAACAGGTGCCATTACTACAGGTAATGAGTGGAGGACAGAGGAGCCTCTTAAAGAAGTAGTTACAGGTCTGTGAGAGCCAGACATCTTGCTTGTTTGTAGGTGACCAAATACTTATTTTCCACCATGATTTGCAAATAAATTCTTTAAAAATCAGACAATGTGATTTTCTGGATTTTTTCCCCCATTTTGTCTCTCATAGTTGAGGTATACCTATGATGAAAATTACAGACCTCTCTCATCTTTTTAAGTGGGAGAACTTGCACAATTGGTGGCTGACTAAATACTTTTTTGCCCCACTGTAGGTAACCATTTTTTAAATTTAAAAGTATGGCCTGATTTACTACAAAGCAGGCAACATTTATCCTTCTATACCAGCTTAATTGTAAAGCTTCTACTAACCAGACATAAGATGTGTATAGTGGGAAAATATCCAATTTAATTCCCAACTATACTTGTTCAAGGATGTCTTTATTTTATCATAAAGATCTAGAAGTTCTGGAGGACGTGAAAACTTTTCATTAGAAACATGTTTGGATGAGTAATAAGACACTATTTTTCATATTAACTCATTTGAAAAGCAACTGGACTTACTTATTAAGCAGTTAGTTATAAATCTAATACAAGTAAGTGTGTTACTTGTATTAGATTTATAACAAGAGGGAACTGCAACAAAATATTTCATTTGAAAATGGAGAGGAATATATCTAGTTTCTTTTCCATCATTCCCAAAGCATTCCCTTGTTGTGGTATTGTGTTGGAGTGGAATTATGAAGGCCAGGCTCAGGGAGAAAAACATTTTCTTACATCTCCTGAGGAGCGTGGGAGATACAAGAGGATAAGACTGGCACCTCCCTGAGGAATTCACAGTGTTGTGGCTGGCATTACTTGGGAGCTGGGGTTTCAGTCTAGGAAGATTCTTGTTAGAGGTTGTAGCTAATAAACATAGCTGGACTGAATTTACATGGTCTCTTGGAGTTCCTTGGGCTAGGCCTGACATCAGTCTTCCCAGACTGAAACCCCAGCTCCCAAGTAATGCCAGCCACAACATTGTGAATTCCTCAGGGAGGTGCCAGTCTCATCCTCTTGTATCTTCCACGCTCCTCAGGAGATGTAAGAAAATGTTTTTTTCCCTGAGCCTGGCCTTCATAATTCCACTCCATCACAGGTATGTACTGTAATGCTACATGGCTCAGTTTCAGACTCTGGTAGTCCATTCCTCAAATGATACGTTATGTAGCTATATAGCTTCTGAGTATTTTGGGGAAGAGGACACTTCTTTCTCCTGAAACATCCCAGTGTAATACACGAAAGAAGCTGTGTAACCATACTTCATCCATTACCTCTCTCCTTCCCTTCATGCCATCCCCACACTCTTCCAATATGTACCATTTATTTTTAATTACTTCATTAGGTCAATTCCTCCTCCATCTTCCTCGTCTCCCAGTTTTTTTTCCTCCATCCCTCATGCTTTAACACAATACACTCACAACTCCTTGTTACATTTTGGGGGGGGAGGGGAGGAATATGTCTTTATTTACAAACTTATAGTCCCCAGAGTACAATCTACTACTTCAAAGCAAGTGCAATCTTTAGAGGATATTGTAAAATCTTATAATACATTTTCAAGATGTACAGATATGTTTAAAATAATAATATAATCAACTAATGTTGCAAATTGAAATCTTACAGTTAAAGGTAGCATTATTAGATGAGATGCTCAGGAAAAGAAAGGTGAGAAATTTAAAGGACAAAAAGCAATGTATAAGTCAGTGTATGGATAAGATGGAAGCAAGGATGGTTGCAAGGATAGAAAGGTATGGAAAAGTAACAAATAGTTAATTAGGTTTAGTTAGTTTGCCTTTCCTCTTTTTCCTGCCTCTGGTTCTTTTGCTTATTGCTTTTTACTCTTTTTCTGTTCTTTACATAGCATTGCAACATTGCTTGATGGGTGGATATTATGTAATGTTAGTAATTACAGCACTACTGTTGCATTTGAATGGCTTATTGAACAGGTAGCATTTAAAATTTAATGTTGTACAAATATATTGCATTGCATAATACAGATCATCTTCAGATATGTTTGCTTTGTTTGGGAGTCTGCCAAGCATCTTCCTCTTGGAATGTTTATTATGTGTCATTTTAATATATTTATTTACATTTATTTATAATTATATTTATAAGGCTACCCAATTCAGGATGAGTCTGAATGACCTTATAAATTAAAATTATCAATAAAAAATAATACTTTTTTCATCCAGGGTAATGTAGAAAATAGAATTATATCAACAATAAAATACATACATAAAATTAAATTTGAGAGAGATAAAATAGCAACATATCAATCAACTAAAAACAATATGAAACATTATAAACCAGCTTTGGTTCCAAGCTCTTTAGAAGTATAAATGTAAGCAACAGCAACTCAAAATGAATAGTCAGCCAATGTGATTATTTCCAATTAGACTCTGTGTAGTTGCCAAATTCTGTATTAGTTGAAAATTGTAGAATATCTTTTTAGAAAGATATGCACAACATATTACAGTAATCCAACCTGGAGGTTACTATAACATGAAACTTGGTATTGAAATCTTTCTGCTATCCACCTTATTATTCATATGCCCCACATTCTTCCCATCTTCTGCATCTGATTGGGATAGGGATGGGGAACAAGGTCTGAAAAATATATATATTTCCAGTCATGGGATATACTAATAAGTTGAAAATCTTGAGCAACTTGTTCCAATTCATCAAAGTTTCCATCTTTTGAAATTGCAAGGCTCCAAGTTAAAAATTATGATTGTCAAACACTGATCTGATTAGAAAAGGAAAATTAACTTATGCTAGTATTCTTGAGTATCTGTTTACTAGACTACAGGTGAAACACAATGAAGACACAAGCTCATTATGGTTAATTTTATCAAAATTACATGCCCCTGTACTTATTTGTACTTATGACTGAAATGTTATTGTCCTGCCTGATATTCTTAAAATATTCTTCCTGTTAACTAATCTTAGCAAAACATTTAAACACATCAAAATGTACCAGACAACAGAAGCACATAAGATCATCAGCAATGCAGGAGAATAGTATAATATAGCTTCTTGATTCTGATTAAAAAATTTTTTAAAAAGGCCTTTGTATCAACAGCAGCGAAATGAGCTAATACTTTCTTGGAAGGGTATTCCATAGGTACACATACTACTATCATCTAAAACATCTTGCAGTGTCCACTGAAACTTAAGTGGAGGAGTTAGAATTGTTATTCAGTGTTATTGGGTTTGTATGAAGGGATGAAGACATATTTACCAAATAGGCTGGTCCTAAATGACGTAGGACTTTAAAACTTAAAATCAGAACTTTGAGTTGGATCTGGAAATATTAACATTTTACAATAATGTAATATTGCAGTAATATATTCATATATATTATGTTCTGCCTTTTCTTGACTTACAGCTAAATTTGCATTTTTTAAAAATGTAATCCTATTAGATTGCTGGATTCCTTGGAATGCTATGGTGCCTGAGTCTGCTGGCATGTATATATGGAGATAGCACTGGATTTCCTATGCAGGCAAACCCACTTATCTTATATGGATTTATGCTGCTGTTCCTTATCAATCCTACAAAAACCTTTTACTACAAATCTCGATTTTGGCTGCTTAAACTCTTGGTAAGTTGAGATCTGGTTAAAATCCATTAGCAACTGACTGTCTCACCACTCCTCCTACCAAAAATATTATAATTGAATATTCTCAGATTTAGTTACGTGGGCTACCTGCATTGCTTATCCACAGGCAGTTTGTATGTTAAACTTAGTGGTACGAGTAGGTTGAACAGTAAACGCTGAATTTACAGAGTTTGTGACTGAAGATTTCATAACCATGTCTTTGATAGCAAAATCATTACATTTTTTTGTAATATAATAGTTCTATCACCATTGCTGAAATAAGTATCATTTTAGATACCAACTGATCATATGTATTTGAATTCTTTTGTTTTATCTGTTAAACTGTTTAGTAGAAAGACTCTGACACTTGTAAAATAATTTCAGTGTACACTGGCACTTTCATAACCATCCCAGTAGCAGTGTTACTCTTTGGATAATCTTGTCCTGAGCATAAAAATGTAACAATTGTATTTTGTTCTTATATCCAAAACAATGAACACCTGTAATAGATATGGCTTCTCATTGCTGCTGCAAGTGTAGTAACTGAAGAACTCCTTTCCATTCCATTGTATCCTATCCTGCCAGCACTGAGAGTGCTGCTTTACTCACTCATTCTCTTGTAGCATTTGACTCAGCTCCTTGAAGGTGTTAGAATTGAATCACTGAACTCTATCTTAATGTTCATAACATTGATAATTAACATTCAGACTGAGTTTGGCTGATTTGAAATCAGCGGGGAACTGAAATTTGGTCCAATTGCATCTTAGCAAAACCAGTATATATTGGGGGGAAGGGGAGAAGATTGAAGGAGGAGAATAATTAGTTGTTCTTTACAAAGTTCAAAATGATGGTACAGTGCAACCTAATCTGTAAATAAATGTACAGTTTGAATGACTACAATATTTGATCATTTGTCATGAATATTCTGTTCCTTTTCATCCTGAACTTGATCCAACTAGCTATGCTTCTGGATTCATAGAGAAATATATGTATTATATTTACAACTATCTTGTATGTTGCCTCATTTCATGTGGTTTATATGTAAATCAGATTCCTGTATTTCTATAAGATTTCCATAGGTTAGACTTGTATATGCTTTGACAAGAATTATTGCTACCAAGTAGCAGAAATGTCAGAAGTTTCTGAATAAAGTTTTTTTTAATTACATTTTGGCAAAATGTGTTTAATTTTTGAGTGGAGGAATCTAAAAGACATATGTGGTATCTAAAATATCACCAGCAAGAACATTATCCTCTGCCCCCTGCTTGTTTGTGTTATATAGATCTTGGTGTTGCCATTTTAGCATTTGGATGATGTTGTTCTAACTAACCATGCAGGAAGAGCTATAATCCAAGATAAATGGAGCATGAAATGGCCGAGTTTGAGAAGCACATAGCTGAAGGCAGAATGGACTGAGATGGAGAAACATCTGTTTTTACTATTTCCTCCGCTGTGGTTGCAGAAGTGTGTGAAAGCAAACATTTCCACAATGGTGGTCCTTAGTGGCAGTTTCCCAACACTTGATGCTTGGAGATAGACAACTTAAACTTAAAAGTATTTTATGATCCATAACAGATTTCTATAAAATTGTCAATGTCAACTAATTTTGACAACCATTTCACCACTGCAATTAATGACAAAACTCTTAATTATAATGCAGTTTTAATTTGAATGCTATTATAATAAATGTAAAGCAAGATTTGAATATAAATTCTCAGTCGAACACTATCTGCAAACTTTCCATAATTTTTATTTTTGTCATTTATTATAGTAAAGTATAATGGTGGAGGTGATCAAAGCACTTTAAAAGTTAGGTACTTCACCTCCCTCAGTCCAATATCTTTGGCTATAGATACAGAGATTAGTGGAAGTTTAAGTTCAAAATGGTTTGAACTAGGGCAT
Source organism: Python bivittatus (assembly GCF_059951505.1). Classification (NCBI taxonomy): domain Eukaryota; kingdom Metazoa; phylum Chordata; class Lepidosauria; order Squamata; family Pythonidae; genus Python; species Python bivittatus. The sequence continues at coordinate 7,373,396 of NW_028277098.1, forward strand.
CTGATTGTTGCGTACTCTGCATTAGGACAAATCAGGCTCATAATAAATAGACATGCTATTTACATAGAATTGCACTGAGAAATCCTTTAGTTTCTACATCTGCCTTGTAAAACTGAATGATAGAATAATTTCTGTAATGCAGTTTTACCATTTAAGAAAATGTTTCAACTTTCTGGGTCTGGGTTTTACAATATTGTACTTTGAACCTTCTCATTTTTTGTAGTTCCGGGTATTCACTGCCCCCTTCCATAAGGTGGGTTTTGCAGATTTCTGGCTCGCTGACCAGCTTAATAGTCTGGCTGTAATACTTATGGACCTCGAATACATGATTTGTTTCTATAGCTTTGAGCTCCAGTGGAAAGCTAAAGATGCGTTGCTGGAAGATCCAGGTATGTCAGTGAGAGGAGATTTGGTAACTGCCATATAGATTTGTGTGTACTGTATACTTAAGACAAAACTGAGTTTTATTTATTCAGTGCAACCATACAATCACATTTATTATACATATTCAGTGTCTCTTTTAGTGGGGGTGGGGTGGTGGAAATAAATAATTGTTCGTTTGCTAAGTTTTCATTTTCCAAGAGTCCCTTATCTGTGAACACATTTAATAGTATACTTTACTGATTAGTCAACTGACCATATCAAAGCATAGACATCAGCCCCAGTGAGATACAATGAAATGGAATAAAGTGAGGTACAATAAAATAAGATAAAATAGACTACAGTGAGATAAAATAGATAAAATATAGTAAGGTAAGATAAAGTAAGGCTAAAAAGTAGGATACTGTATAATAGAGTGCAGAGATATATAATAAGATGAATATTAACATTTGAAAACAGTATGTTTTTAGGTAAATTCATCACCTTTGCATGCAACCCCAGTATGTTCTATGAAATGTGTTCTCTGTTGGACAGCCCTGAGTATAAACTTAACAGTTTTAGTGACTACATACTTGTTTGTGCCCTGAAATAAGATAATATTTTGTTAGAGTCCCAATATATAGTTCTGTCAGGTAGTGTATGTTATGTTATGTGTGCCTGGGTACTTTAAAGTATTTTATTTACATTGTTGAATATTAACAGGAATTATTCATCAGCAATTCACAAGATCATTTTCTGAGAGATTTCTTGCCAGTTGAAAGTTGTCTTTTTTTATAGGTATTGATACATGCCACACTTATGCTTATGGTGTGCGCGCAGTTGTTCAGTGCATTCCTGCTTGGCTGAGATTCGTCCAGTGCCTGCGCCGATACCGTGATACTAAACGGGCCTTTCCCCATCTGGTTAATGCTGGGAAATACTCCACTACCTTCTTTATGGTGACATTTGCAGCCCTTTACAGTACCCACAAAGGTATTATTTTGGAGTCTTTGCTGATGAGTCCTATGTCTCTGCTTTTAAGTGCCAGTTTATTTGAGACTTCTCAGAATTGTTGACAGTGTGTCTTTATGAGGTACAGGTAACAATGGTAATTGGGATCAGGAACGCCATCACTAATTGATGCGGTCATCAAGTGCGATGTCATGTGACTGCGCCAACTTACAACAGCCATTCCAGTTGGGTTGCTAGTCAAATCTTGCATGGTCATTAGGTGCAACATCATGTGATTGACATTTGCGACCTCCTGCTGGCTTCCCCATTGACTTTGCTTGCCAGAAGCCAGCAGTGAAGGCCACAAATGGTGATCATATTACTGCAAGATGCTGCAACCATCGTAATTGCAAGCTGGTTGCCAAACACCCGAATTGTGATCACGTGACCATGGGGATGCCGCAGTGACTGCAACTTCTAGGGCTGGCCGTAAGTCTCCTCATTCAGTGCTGTCATAACTTTGAATGGTCGCTGAATGAATGGTCATTAACTGAGGACTACCTGTATATATTTAAGAAGTTTATATTAAATTTCAAGAATAGCTTCTGAGTAAATTAAATAAAAGAAAATTACCCAATTTTTTTCCCATTCTGCTATGGAATTTGATGAACTAAGCAGCAGTGACTTAAGTGAAACAAATAAAATCCTCTATACTCACTAAAACAATGGTATTTTTATTATAATTCTGTACAATCAGATCATTTCAGTTCCTTTCTTCCAAATTATTACACAGTTTTTTTTAATAGTACCATCAGGATGCATGATGCATAAACACACACACACTTACACACACAATTTATATAAAAAAGACCATTTTCTATTCCCAAAGAAGTTTTCAGTCAAAATTTTAATTATGGAAAAAACCAATGGAGGCAAGATGATGATGATGATGATGATGATGATGATGATGATTTCTTCTGCTGCTGCTGCTGCTTCTCCTGCTTCTCCTGCTGCTGCTTCTGCTTCTCCTCCTCCTCCTCCTCCTCCATTTATTAAATTTATCATGTCTGCCTACTCCAAAGACTCTGGGTGGCTTACAACATAGCAAAATTAAAACAGTTAAAAATAGAACAGCAAAACATAACAGTTTGGACAAAAAAACCCCACAGCTATAACAATCAAAAACACAATAGGAGCTCCATAAACAATCTGACCCCAGTCCTGGGAACAGACCAAGTCTTAAGAGCCTTCTCTTAAGAGAGAGGGTGCCATACATATCTCTGGATGGATGCTATTCCAGAGGGCAGAAGCTGTGACAGAGAAGGCACGCTTCCTTGGTCCCACAACATGAAAGTAGTAGAGATGACTACAAGTAACATACACATACTTGCAATAAGAGTTATAAAATGAGTTTTGAATCTGTTTAGGGCTGTAAATTGATTCTAATTGTTTCCAATCAAATCAGTTGCTCTGTGTTTATAGAGTCGGTGCCATTTTAAACATCTCTTAAGATTTATGCAAATGTATTTTTGTTATAAACAAAAACAGTTTAGCTCATAGATGTTTAGAAGAATCTATGGTATTTCAAGAGGGTATGTACAGGTAGTCCCCAGTTTAAGAATGGGTTCTGTTCCCAAGGTCTGTCCTTAAGTGAAATTTGTAAGCCGGAACAGTATTATTGTATAATACTGTATAAGTGGTATTGTGTAATTAGCTGCAATCACTGTGTATTTAATACAAATTTTGCTAAAATAGGCTCCATTCTTAACTATGGGTCATCCTTAAACTGGGTGTTCTTAACCCAGGGACTACCTGTAGTAATTAGTATCCTCTTGATAGCAGTTGTACTACTCTGCTGCTTGAAGCTGAAATATATCACTATCTGATGAATGTGAAGAGAAATACCCAGTTCTAGAAAAGTGCCTATTGATTTTACACACAGAGAGAAACAGCAATATACTCAGAATGATTGGAAATTGCTTTTAAATTATTAATCTACAAACTCAGATCTCTGAACCATCATGTTCCCACATCTTCATGGAAACCACAGTGACTTCCTTTTGCTCTTCTTAACAGAAGAATAAAGCATTTAGTACCTTGTGCTTTAAGCAGTTACAGTATCTTTGTCCTCCTCACCCCACTCCTTTCAACTGTTATGCCTGTCAAGAGGTTTAAATCTATTCTAAAATACATGCTGTTTTAGCCGTATTTGCGCATATTTTACTTATATATAGGTAGGCAGAATTGGAAAACTGCCAACTTTGTTCTACTATATTTCCCCCAATAAACTTATAATTTTCTTCAGTTGATTTATATTTCCTATAATTTTAAGCTAACATCAGGTTTCATGCAGAACCCTTGACCTCCTTGCCAATTTAATGGTAATGAAGTGGGATCAACACTCGAAAATCATAGTAAAATCCAAATGTTTACATGCAAGTTTGAGGGTGTTAGCATTACACTTCTAGTATCAAAATTAACAATATTGAAAAGAAATTGAAAGGGAGTGCTACGGCCTTTCACTCAAAGGTAGAAAAAAAGAGGATGCAATTGTGCTGGAGGTGGAGCCTCCTTTTCTCCTTAGACACTGAGAAGAAACAAAATGAATTCTTGTTTCAAATGTTTTTATCCTCATCAATTATAACTATTAATTATTATAACAAGAATAATCACCAGACGTCTATAGTTTATTTATTGGGACAGAAACAAGTGAAATTAGAATGTCTAGCATGTATCTAAAGAGATGAGGGATAAAGAGCTGTCAAAATCAACAGTTTATATTGCCTACATATTTTACAAATTATTATACCTTTCTTAACCAGGCCAATGATATACAACGTAGAGATAGCCCTAGGTAAGTTACTTTCAGAACATCAAAAGAATATATGTGAAGGTTAGAGACAGGCTTCATAAAAATTAGCTAGCTTTCCTTCCAAATTGCAGAGATCAGTCTCAGCAGGATAAGGCCTTAAAGGAAGGTGGTACTTCGGATTTATTTGAAAATGGGTAGAAAGAAAGTATTCCCTGGAGAAAAGCCAAGATGAAAGGGAATGCTGGATGCTGCTGCTTGAAGGTGTCTGTGGAGGAAACATCCCACCTTATCCTTATCTCCAGAAGCATAAAATATCAACACTTTAACACAGCATACTCTAAAGAACCCTTGTCTTCAGAAAGATCATGGTAAAATGTAGGAAAATCTTATTAGATTTGTTTATTCAGTAAGAATACTATATGTCAGAGAGAGAAATTCCTGGTATAGTGAATTATTACTGAACAGTATTTGAGGCTTTAAAAGAAACTGTTTTCAGCCAGTTTGCACCAATTTCACAGGCAATGCATTTTATACAGGACTACCCAGAAGTAAGTCTCATTCATTTTAGTAAAGCTTTACTTCTGGGTTAACTAGATACTGAAATGCAACCAAAATCTTTTCCAGAAGTGCTACAATTAGAAGCAAAAGTAGAGCATGAAAAATGGTTAGAAAAAAAATCTATGATTAGATAAAGAAGCTGGTTTCAAAAATCTGCATCCCCTTTTCTGCCTTTTTCCCTCTGTGCCTGGCCTGTTTATGGAATACTGAGAAGATTTTATATAGTCAGAGTTATTCTGAATTCTGGAAACAACCCAGAGCAAAGAAACCTAATTCCAGAGTTGTATAAATGGTTATATAATACCTGAACATTTTAACAAAAAGAAAATAGAGGAAATGTTTTCAAGACCTGATAGAATCATACTCAGTGAGTGATGAACATGAATTAGACAGTTGTTCAACATAGGATAATAAATGGCAAAGATACAACATTTGAAAGATTTTTCTCTTTGATATAGAGTTTTTACTTGCCTCTTTGTCCATGCATATACCCAATATTCACTCTTCATATGCTTGAATTTTACCAAATCCTCAAGAAAATAAGTCACATTTTTTGTTTATTATAGTCTACTACATCTTGAAAACAAATGTTATATGCCAATATAAAACAGATACAATTAGTAAATAATTATTGTATCAGAATTTATTTATTTAAAGAATTTTTAAGACCACCCAACTGATCAGATGACTCTGGGTGGCATACATGAGTCAAAAATCAAACAAAAGTAATAGAAATCAAAATAGTGAACCATGATTATACAAATCCACATAGTTGAGCCTAGGCATGACAGAGACTTTCTCAGCGGAATGGGCTTACTTAGCATCCTGTCCCAATGGACAGGAGGAAAGTAAAATCTCTATGGCTCTATGAAAGGCTAATAGGGTTGGGCCACCTGAACCGGGAGGGGGGCTCCTTCCAAAGGGCAGTGGCAGGACCAAGGAAGGTATATCTCTTAGGTCCCATTAGATGACACTGAATAGTTCGTGCCCACTCTGTGTGACCTAGTAAATTTTGTACTTCTTTAATTTTTATTATTCTGACTTAAAAATAATGCCTGTACATTTGTATTATTACTGAGATTTGAGTTTGGCTTGCATTTTGGATATTTAAATTGCCATTTTCTCAGCATTGCAGTATCACAGAAGGCTGATTTTTATTCAAGAATAATTGAATTCATTCCTAAAACTAGCTTAATTGGTTTGATAATGTATTTTGTAAAATTTAAGTTGCTTCCATTCTGTAATTTTCAACTTAGGCTTTCAAAAAGCCTGTGTAAAAGGCTTGGTATAAAATTAGCTTACTTAAAAAATGTTATGAGAATTGGTTAAGCCATGTGGCTATAAGAACAATTTTAGACTGGTCAGGAGATGATGTCATTTATCTTCTATTCATTGTAAGGTTAAAATTATAATTTAAATAGATTTGGATATAGCAAGTCAAAAAGCATAAGCACTCAAAGAACAAATCCCTGTCAGATAGTATCAAAACTTGGGAAACTTTCCTCTTTAGGAATGACTATTGCTATGTGTTAAGTAACAGTTTTATTTTGTTGTAACTGAAATCAGCTTTCTTAGAATGCATTTTTCAAAAATGTGTTTGAATTATCCTTTTCTTTCTTTAGTCTTTTGTTTAACCAAAACTTAATGTTAAAATTAGAGACAATTATGACATATCAGATTAACACCTTTAACACAGGTGTTCCAAGGCATTGAAATATAAATGACCAGAAAGAAGCATAAAATGACAGGAAATGTGGAAGCTAGCTCTCTGGAATTTAGAATTGATGTATTTCTGAAGGGATGTTCACTTGAAGGAAAGGGCGGGGGGTGGGGGAGAAACAGTTTGCTTACTGTCAGAATTCTGCTAAAGAACAGACCTGTCATGGTTGTTATGGTAACCAAAGTATTCATTATTTTTTAAAACCTTCCCACCCCCCACCACTGGCCTGGCCCCTTATGCTCTTACATGCCAGTTGCTGACTTCAGGAAGAAGTGAGAGTGTTAAGCTTCTACTCTGGAAATGAATACTACTTCGTGTGGATGCTGCTCAACACATTACACCTGTTTTGATGGGCTTGTTTTCCTTCACTGATTTTTGAGGTTGAAATTTCTGGCTGTATTCCAAAGACTGAATCCATGGGGGAGAAAGAGAGCGAGAGATTAATTAGGTGTGGAGTTCTGTGGGATCAAATAAATAAATAACCAATATTGAATGGGCCTGGCTTCTATGATACACTCTGAAGGGTGCTTCTGTATTAATAAAAGAGATGGCAGAAGTAGGTGCAGCACCTGGGGTTACATTGTAGGATTCAGTATAGGGTTCCCAAGATAGGAATGGATGAGATGATTTTCGTTTCATTTTTAATAAGAATTTACCGAAGATTTCTTCATGAATGAGTCAAGTTAAAATGGACAGCTCTGTCCATTCTTACTCTCAGGTCTTTTATGTATGCTTTGCTCCCCAGTTTAGCTCTGAGAATGTGTTAGCCTAACCTGAAATTAAATTGGCTACAGCTTAGATATGCAAAGCCTGTGACTTGTAGGTGGCAATGCTGCAAGATGAATGTTAATTCATACAGCCTGTAGTACTTAACTTTAAAATTAAGGCAGGTTTTGATAAACTCTCAGTTTCTTGGTCTCGCTATCATGGTTCAACATTTAGCAGAAACCACAGCTATCTACAGTGGCTGACCCTCCCAGAAAACTTATCACACCCATTGTATTCTATGCCAGTTTTCGATAGCACACAGCATTGATTTTTTTTCCCCTCAGCTACATTGAGCAGAATATATTGTTTGCCTTTCCTAGATAACTTAACAGTAAACAAAGATCATTCATTGGCAGCAAATCCAACATTAACAATTTATAGTGAAGAAATGATTCTGTATGCATAGTGGATATAGTATGCAAATCCTGTCCACCAAAATAATTGCTGAGTAATGGCAACATGTGAACATGTGCAAAAAAGTATACTTGGTCTAAGATTCCTGCCTAATTTGGGAGAATTACCTCAGTAGAAATGCTGAGAATGTAAAAATTCAAGTACCAATGGAAGGGAAAGGGAAAGGGAGAAGTGAGAAAAGGAAAGCAAAGATTTTTCTTCATGGAAGAGATCCCATTCCTGCCATAAAAAGGGATAAAGGAATTGAAGTATGAATGGATGTAAACATCACTCCTGCTTGCTCAGAGGCTGTCAACTGCCTGATATGTTCAGTAAAGAAATCTTTCCTTCCTTATTTCTACTTCCGGTAGAACCATTGGCAAGGAAGATACAAGAAAATAAAACTTTAGGAGTAAAGCTAGCAAATAAAGAATAGAAATTAAAATTATACACAGATTATACACAGTTCCTATAGATACTCATCCAAGGAATTCTTCAGAATTTATTTATTTACACATCCACATCCCCCCCCAACACATAGTTCCCAGGTTAAGAATGCCCGGCTTAAGGATGCCCAATAGTTAAGAATGGAGTCTTTGGAGCAAAATTCGAGTTAAATACACAATGGTTCGAGTTAATTACACAATGATACTTATACAGTATTATACAATAATACTGTTCCAGCTTACATACAAATTTGACTTAAGGACAGACTTTGGGAACAGAACTCATTCTTAAACTGGGAACTACACACACACACACACACAGCACTATTGCTTGGTATCAGGATATCTCATTACCAAGAATAGGACCCAGATTTATAGCAAATAACAGGGTTTAATACTACTGTTAAATGGATTTGTTACCTGGGGATTTAACATGATGTTTTACTTTATTACTTTTTATTTCAATTCTTTAAATAAGCATAGAATTTTTAGATTAGACAGAATTTATTTAATTCTTCATTCTGACATATGATTCATACTATGCTGGCTATTTTAGTTAATTACTGAATATTGAGTTAGTTTTAGTAACGGTCCTGAAGTCTTAAATTAATATATGCAACACTAAATTAATGTTGCTTTGAATTTTTTATTCAACCTGTTTATAATCTCTTGTATACTTTGTTCTTTTTTTTTTTTTTACTTTTTACTTTATTTTGGTTGTATTTTTTTAAATACTATAAATAAATCACCAAGCAAACAAGCAGCAGATTAGGTTTAAAAAGAAATAAATATTTCCTAACCAAGCAGTCCTTGTTTCTGGAGGGGCCCTGATAGCAGAATCATATTGCTCAAAGTGCTTTCAGGCTGGCCAGCTTCTGGATTTCTTGCGATCACATGGAGCCACCAAGTTTAGACATCTTTAAGCACATACATGAGAGATTCCAGGGTTTTCTCCCAGAATGTAATGGAGCTACCTAACCTGGGAGACTTTTTCAGTCCATAATACTCACCAAAAACATCTCAAAAGAAGATAATTGCAAAATATTTCTATATCATTACCAAGAAAAATGCAGGAACATACCCCAGGATTCTAACTTAACTACAGGGAATCCTTATTATATCTTATTACTTATTTAATTTCTAAATATTAACTTACTAGTTTTCAAGCTATTTAGAACTAGCAAATATATTGTTAATATAGTTATCAAAATAGTCCACTTCATCAGGTATACATGTTAAGTTACACATTTTTAAAATGTCAGAAGACTTTTATTTTTTTAGTTAATACATTCTTTGAAATGTGGATAATAACCATATAAAATGAATTAAATATGCAAATTGTAGCTAGAAATGTCACAGTAAAAATTATTATACCAATAGGAATAGAATAAAATTTTCCATGTTTCATACAAAAATCCCATAGAAATAAGTACTATTTTGAAAGAGATAAGAAAATACTCCTTTTAAATCTCATCTTGCTGCATTTTAAACTGATAATAGATGTCAGGAGTTAAGCATAACAAATTTTTCCTAAATCTAATTTATCCAGTGTGTTGATTTAGTTTCAAATGCCTTTGTACATGAAAGGCCACAAGCAGAAACTCTGTATTTTTTAATGCAGACAGACATCATAAGTGCATGTACCATGGCTTATTTCAACCAATAAAACAGACATGTAGTGCTCGAGGGCTCTATTTGGAATACCAATGCCCTGATTTTTTGAACAGCATTGAAGAGAATTGTTAGGATTCGCTAGCGGAGATTGAGATATAATTGCTTGCCTAGAGCAACATCATTTTGGTACATCACCTGAATATCAATGAGAAGAAACAATAGGGAAGAAAAGTGACAACTGAATCCTAGGAACATGAATATTGAGAGAGAGGTTAAGGGCATTGCAGGCAAACATTCGGAAGGTGAGACCAAATGGTTCAGGAACTGATTCCTTTTTATAAGGTGTTTTATAAGGTGTTTTCTTGGGAAGCTTTCTGATTCCCTTATTTGTGGTTATTTTTTTTTTCCAATAGTTATTATGTATGCACTATAGTAATTCTACAAGACATCATAGTGTTTCCTGATTGTTACTAAAGAGAATTGTGGCCTAAGGATTCAGTAGAAGAAAATGCTGATCCTGCAAGAATAATTTGATAGATGTCTCCTATTTTTCTCTTTTCTCAGTGTAACTTACTCATTTTTGAAAATAATTCAAATGTGTGTGGAGAATAGATCATTTGAATTCTAGATCCTTTACATATTCAAATGTCCAGTGATACAGTTTTGGAACATACAGGAAAATGTTGGCTCTTTGGGAAATTGGGAAAATTTGTGATCAATGTTTGTAATTTTTTTTTAAAAGAGTATTTTGTAAATGATGCAAGGAGTGCTCCTGTGGTTTAAAACCTGCAATCTCTTTTTAAAGTTGAGTGATTTTGCTCATGTTATAATTATTCAGCAGTTTGTATTAAGTGTCTGAACTGTTTAGACACTTCCTTTGATATTTGACTAGTTTTCCTGTGGGCACTACAGACACATTTGATTGCAAGACAAACAGTTTGTACCTGATGAGGGTTAGAGTATCTTCTGTGATAGCAGGTGTGTTCTCTTATAGCACATGGTTCCAGAATTACCTATTTTTACTTAGATCTCTAGAATTAAACCCCAATACGTAAATATACTACAACAGCCAAGTGAAACTCACCTTATTTTTCAGCTTTCATTTTTTACATTTCCCTAAAATACAGAATTTGAGAACCATAGAACAGTGTTCTATGTTCAGTTTATTTGTTTTTAGTTTCCAGTTGCAACTAATTAAATCAGTGCTTTACTCTTAATTACTCTAAATGATTTACAATAATTTAAATGTAATAATTTAAGTAAAAATAAAAGCTTAGAAGATCAGTAATGGTTTCCTATTTTTCCCTTCTTAATGTATTCAAATCCAAGCCTCTCAAAAATTAAGTTAATTTTTAAGGGTGTAATTGGATCTGTATTAATTTTGTCATCTTCAAGGGGAAAATGAAGAGAAGTGGACAGGGTTTGCATGTAACAGTAAGCCTTAATTTAAATTTATGTGTATGACCAGGAATTTGTGCAGTGGATGAATTCAAGCATCCACCCTCCTATTTTCTTCTCTCAGGAAGAAAAAAATGCAGCCAATAATAGAAATACAGCAGAAATAAGTATAAGTTCAGGAGATAGTTATTATGGCACGCTCCTAATAGTGGTAAGTAATACTGGGTATAATCACATGTTAACTAAGCTCCCTCCCTTTCAGAATAGGCAAACTGCATCATGGCTTAGCATAATGTGTAAACCAGGTATTGTGAGTTAAAATTAATTGTAGACAATTGCTAAACAAGCCTACTTCAAAGCTAGCATTGTTGCTGTGGTTTGTTTAGCAAAGTTAGGTTTATTCTAAACTGTAGCTTCTGATTTCTATTTTAAAAACAATCTATTACAGTGAAACTGAAGCTTTTACTATTTGTTCTCCATATGCATGTAGAAATCCTGGCACTCCGCATTCGATCACTCCCATTGTGCACATAACCATACATTATAGTTGATTATTAAAATTAATGATGAATGACAATGGCTGAATGCAGCCATTGTTGTTCATCTTTAAAGTCTGATGTTGTTACATTATGGCTAGAAACATTCTTGTAGTAAAGCTGGTGTTTTTATGAAAATATGCTGCAAGGTCTAATATGGTGTCTTAGTCTGTTTCAGCAGAACAGGCACATTTGCTACTTTGGATCTGTGATTACAAAGTCAAAAACAAATCTAGTTTTGCACATGACATTCTACCATAACTCTCCTATTATTATTAGAGGTAGTTTTGTTTTAGGATTAGATAACCTGTAGTCCTCAGAGCACTTCCAAAAGTTGCTACTGAAAAGTAATTTTGAATTAATTAGAAGGATATTTTTTTTAATAGGTGGGGAGGATTAAATACATTTAGTTTTTGTCCTGACACCCATTTCATCATCTTGGTCCATCCATTTTTGAGGTGTAGTCCTGTGCATTACACTCAAAGACTAAGTGTGACCTAGATTGTATAAAATTGCAGACCCTGTTTTATCTGGACTTTACTGTGTTCAAAAACAATCTTAATGCAAAATAATGATTTAAATCTTTCAGCTGATATCAACTGAATTTTAAATATTTATCCTACGTGTTCTACAAAATGGACTTGAATATTCATTCATTCACTGCTTACATGTTCATGTAAGAGATGCAGTGCCTTTAAAGCCTGATATTTGTGCTGCATTTTGTGATGAGTCTGGCAATTAAAGCTCAGGGATAAACTTGTTATCTCCTGCCTTTATAAATTTTTGCATTGGACTTCCTTATTTCAGCAGTATTTGAATGTCTTTGTTGGTATATTCTTGTGCAGCTTTATCAACTTACCTATCACCTATTTTTAAAAAGTGACTGCTGTTTCCCCCTTTGGCCAGAGCAAGAACCTTTTAACTTGGGCTTGGTCCTGAGTTTACAAGCTTAGTGTAATTGGCATCTATGTTTTGAGCTTATTTAGAACTCAGTTTTAATGGATGAAGAAGGAGCAGGCTAACCTCAACTTTAGTGTATCTTTTCCTAGTGCAATATTGCTTACCTGATCATAGGAAAAGATGTGTTCAAAATCCATTGTAGAGGAGACTTTACTGTATAAAATGTAAATACATATGTAAGAATAAGATGAAACAACACTGCGTCCAGATTTAGCATTTTTACTGTACTAAAAAGTATACTATATGTGGAATTTAAGATAGTCTTGACTAAGTCTGAATGAGTTTCATGGATTTATTCTAAGAAATGGCTAAGTAGGGGTCAAGTTCCCCTTTTTTCCCTGGGGTAGCATCTCTATTCACTGTTGGTTGTAAAGTACTCTGCAGTATGGTAAAACTGCCAAGTGGAATGATGAACTTATTATTATTTAAATGATTTTTTTGCACGCAACACTGAGTTCCATGTTTCGGTATGTGAAAGCATCCATTTCCATCTACTGGAGAAAATGTGAATGACATCCTTATTGGTTACAATAACAAAAGCAATCTGCATTTATGCAATAGTTTCTCTAACAGCTTAACATAGTTCACATACATGATCTTATTATCACCCTACTCTTGGAAGGTACCTGGCTGTCTCAGATAAATGTTTTGTTGGCAGATAATTATTCATACTAAGGGTATGATTATTTAAATCAAGTTTCCCATACATAGTGCTTCATAGGTTTACTAAACAATGGTCTAAAATTAATCAAAAGCCATGTTAAATAGAGCTCACTTAAATGTTTCATTCTAACAATCAGAACTTGCATCTCTGTGTTGCATGTGGACATCTTCAATATTTTCCTTTTTAATGTATTCCTACAGAATATTTTTACAAGTACTCTTAAAACAATTTCTGAGGTTATCTATGTTTTGTCTTCCTTTTGTTATTTCCAGTGTTGCTCTTTTTGGGTTCTTTCTTCCTTGGCCCAACCCTACTCCACAAAAAGAAAGAACAAAAGAAACTTTGATGACTATAACTGAAAGCTCAAAGTAAAATCTGATAGTTTCTTGACAGAATGGGGCAGTTTGATATTTATCAAACATACTTAGTTGAGAAATGTTCTTAATTTAGATGGAAAAGGCTTCCTTAATTAAAAGTTAAAGGTAAAAAACATTAACTGCATTAGCACACTATAATAATAATTTTCTGGAATTCTGGCTTACATGTGGATCAGCAGGATTCAGCAAGATGTGTTCCAGTTAGGGTCTCTTGCCAGTAAGAATTGCTGAACAAACCCAGATGGTTCTTGTCATTTGTTTAGTATTATGCACAAACAGGGAGCTCTGTTTCATTTCTTGCAAACTAGAACTGTAAGCCATGGCTATTTATTTGCATATTTATTTATTAGATTATTCATCTTTTCACTAGAACTTTAAAGCAGCATACATAGAACTATCTCCTCAGTTTTTTCCATATAGCAACAACTCTGAGATGGATTCACTGAGGGATAGTATCATATACAAAGTAACTTAGTGTACTGAAGCTGGACTTGAGTCTGGAGCTCTCTGATCCTAATCCAAACTTTAACTATTTTACTACACTGGCACTCAGTGACTTTTCTTAGAATGCAGGGAAAAAACAAGAATTCGTGTGTAACTACAATGGTGCTTAAAAGTTTGTGAACCCTTTTGAATTTTTAGTATTTCTGCAAAAAATGACCTAAAACATGATGATCTTCCAGAGAAGTCCTAAAACTGGATAAAGAGAACCCAGGTAAATAAATGAGTCAAAAACATTGTACTTATTCATTTATTTATTGAGGAAAAATTTGAAGCACCACTGTATATATCAAACCATTATCAGACCTATTTGTGGTTTATTTAGCAATTCCTACTAGCATAATGCTCTTTCTTAATTAAGTAGAAATTCTAAAGAATTCTAACATCCATTTTAATGTGACATCCACAATGAGCATTCTTTTTATAGACTGTCAGATCAGTATAAATATATTAAAATAATTTCATATTAACTATTCTTTTTAAAAAGTATATTTGGCACCTTAAAAATACGATTTGCATGTCATTTTAAATTGTTTTTAATCAGTCATTAGCTACTCTGCCATTCATTACTACACAAGCCCACTTGTGCTCCACAGTTGTCATCAGATACTCACCTGTGTAGCCCCATCATCTTGTTATCATTAAAAACACACACACACATTACAACCTATCAGTTACAAGGTTCAGAGAGTCAAATAATAATAACTCCTTCTTAGGAGGAGTAGCTATTTAAAATATTTGAACACAACAATGAATAGCAGAGCTATACCCAAACTCTTGGTAGCCTCAACCCTTTAAAGAAAAATAAACATCCATTCTCACTACTACAAATGTGGGTTTTTATGAGCTTTGTGGGGTGGGGTGCAGAATCTTTCCCTGTGGCATGTAAAGGTGACTTCCTTTTAACCAACTATACTTTCATAAGATTCAGAGTGGTTACTCAGATATGAATAATCAAGGTCTGTTTTTATTGACATGGAAAGCAGATACCTAAAATTTATATTAGTATCTCTTTAAGTACAATATTAATGGGTGCTACTTATATAAAATACCATTCACTGCAAAAGGAATCTGAGACATAATTATCTGAATTCCATTCTCTGGAGTGAAGACTGTACTGTATAGTCTCATATAATATTATTGTTTGTTTTTTTCTTGTAGTTCAAAAACACAATGACTACCAAGTATTCTTCTATCTGTGGATTGTCTTCTACTTCATTAGCTCCTGCTATACCCTTATCTGGGACTTGAAGATGGATTGGGGTCTTTTTGACAAGAATGCTGGTGAAAATACTTTCCTCCGGGAAGAGATTGTATACCCACAAAAAGTGCGTATATGGGCAGTGTTTATTTGAAAATGCTTATGGGAGACTGAAACTGTTAAGTGTGCATGCTGAAGAGGCCTCCTGCTACTGATTTCTGTTTAAACTGAACATTATCTAGATTGTACAGTGATTGTACAAATGTGCTTTGAAAGAGATAATTAAGCTAAAATAGATTCCACTTTAAAAACCACACATATTTGGAAGATCAATAATAAATAGATATCCACATGAAGAATTAGTACAGAAGGAGCAGCAATATTTGTTCCAATTTTCCTTCCTGCACCTTGGAGGCTGAATATTTAGATCCTCTTGCATTTTCTCTCTGTTTTTGTCTCTCAAGCATGCACAGTCATCCCCCCCGCTCCCCTGCTTCTGAGTGGCATAAAGCAATAACCAGATGCTCTGGAGATGATCCTAAGTTTTGTTTGAACTGATGGGAGCATGTTTGGAATCTAATAATTGGTTATGTTGTGGTTTGGCAAAAAGGGATGTATAATATGCGGAAGTCCTCATGTGCAAGAGACAGCAAGGCATCAAGGATACCAACATAAAATGAAAGTTTACTATATTTCTTGCAGTTATATCACTGTCCAGTAGAAGAGTGTACAATAGAACCAAAAACCAAAAGTATTGTCGTCTTTGATTAATAATGCTCAGATTTTTCTTGCAAGTAGTAGTAGATTGTAGAGTACAAGTATGGTACAGTATGTTTCAAAAGGTCTATGGTTCCATGACAACAGGATATTTGGAAAAGAATATCAAGGTCATTTACTGGCAAACCATCAGAAATGAAACCATTGCTGCCCTTTTAGTTAATGTAATGTTTGTCCTTCAACCAATCCACAGCTAGAACTTTACTCACCTCCTATGATACTGTACTTATATCACATATGAAAGATAATGACCATTTGACTGCACGGGTACCATAGTTAGTGGGCGGAGTCAGCAACTGGAGGACTGGGTAACTGTAGACATTTATTTGGAGGTTGATCAGGTGGATATTATTCCTCAGTATTACAGCTGCCTATGCTGTCTGTTTGTCAGGCCTATTACTACTGTGCCATTGTAGAGGATGTGATTCTACGTTTTGCGTGGACTATCCAGATCTCTCTGACTACCATGGAAATTCACCCTTTTGCTGGTGACATCATTGCTACTGTATTTGCACCACTTGAGGTTTTCCGGTAAGAGGCATCCACTAACAGAATACTTACTAAGCTTTGTAAATTATGACTGCCATTTACCCTCTATAATTAAAAATAATAATATTTTATTCTCCCTCTACATCTGTAGATCAGTATTCTCAGCTGAGCAATCCTTGCAGCATCCAAAACAAATATTCTGTAGCATTTTAAAATTGCAAGCAGAAACCAGAAATCAAAAGAGACATTGGATATGGTCTCTAGCAATCAGGATTTGAGACTTCCATGTTTATAAATATCAGAAATATCCCAGAAGCTAGTTAAGACAATTCTATACTACAGTTAGCAGAGGTTATAAACTATGACATGTATCTATGTAAGTGTAGTTTGCATTTTTTTTACCACAATAAAACTTGGTATTTATATAATGTGGATCATATCTAGATTTAATATTTACCACTTTTGTATTTTACTGCTGTATACAGTTCATCTTCACAGTAATATTTTGAGGCATTTGTGATTAAGTGAGTAAGGGAACTGGGCGTCAGTATCCAAGTTTAGTATATGTTCATATGAACTCATTTTACTGAAAATCTGATCCTTTTTTTCCTCCAGTGTGTCACCTGTTACATTTGCATTATAAAAAAAGAAGCTGTCAAACAATTAAACGTATTGATTAGTCAGTTGGGAAATTAGTGCAGAAGGTTATCCGGTCTTAATTTTCCTTTTTGTCACTCCTTTTGGAAGAAGGGGAAAATTTATTTCCTTTATAAAATATATTTATGCATTAGTCTTAGATCTACATTAATATCTTCAAATCTTTGTTTTAATTGCTTATTCTCCTCCACTTTTCAGGCGGTTTGTGTGGAATTTCTTCCGATTAGAGAATGAGCACCTGAATAACTGTGGTGAGTTCCGAGCTGTCCGGGACATTTCAGTGGCACCACTGAATGCAGATGATCAGACCCTGCTTGAACAGATGATGGACCAGGAGGATGGTGTCCGAAACCGCCAGAAAAACAGAGCTTGGAAGCGTAGCCACAGTGTGTCCTTGCACAGACCACGTCTTGCTTCACAGTACGTGTTACATTATAGCCCAATGAGTTTCTTATTTGATTAGAACAGCTGTCCTCCACATGTTACCCTTCAGATAGATATTCTTGGGGTTGCAACTTCCAGAATTCCCAGCTGAAATGGCCAAAGAGAGTGCTAAATTTTCTGAAGGGCGTGAAATTAGGAGAGGCTAAATTAGACTTGATAGACACGCCTAATATGGGAGAAGTAAAAGAAAACTGGCTGTTGCATCTATTACATCCTACCACATATGAAGCCAGTTTAAACTGCTTTCTGATACCCAGCTTTCCTTAAGGTTAAGAGTTCTTAATGCTTTTTAATTAATACATTTAATTTAATAATTTATTTTTTTTTAATTAACACATGCGCTTAAGTTAAAAGTCAGTGGTACAACTGATACACTGGATTCTCTCTTCCTCAAAGGCTTGTTGGCATTAGATACATTTCAGAGAGTCCTAAATCTATTCCTCCAAATCTTGTGTCATGCTGCCTTTTATCAATCCTTCCTCTACTCAAAAGATTGATATTCCTTTGTTGGGATGGAACCTGGGAGAGATTATTCTCAGTCTCTGTGCAGGATTTGTCTGAAGAGAGTCAGCATTTTGGAAGATGAGGAACATGTTAAATCTTGGGAGGGCGATACGTCATGGTGCTGCCAGTTTTTTTGAAGTAATTGTGTCCCAGAGAACAGACATGGGAGGGCCATATTTTTCTTGGAGCCCCGCAGGTTCCAAGAAATGAGAAATATCTAGTAGACTGAACTTTATTCATGGGCCAGCTGTTCTTTATTCAGGGCATAAGGCATTCTTTTAAGGAGAAGAAATCTGTACTCGATATAAGATGCTTAGAAGGTCATTAAGTTACTAAGTGAAGCTGGCATTATGTTAGATACTAATTCACTGCCTAGTGACAAGAGCAGAATGCACCTAACTTACTTAACTGTAGGAAGGCTAGAATTTGTGATAAGCATGTGATACAGTTTTTGCAAGGGTACTCTTACATTCTTATGATCATTCAATATCCAATTAGATTCAGCTATAAAGATGCATAGTACAATGAGGATAATATAATTTACAAAGCTATATGCAGTATTTATCCATGTTTTGTCCAAAGACCCAATTCTAGTTTAAATCTATTGCCCTGCTCAGTTTATCTCAAAATCTGTTGCATACATACAGCATGGAATTAAGTGTAATAACCTGCAATGCACAGTTCCCAATGAAAGCAACCCCCCTTGACACCACTGTGGATTCAAAGGAAAGTTCATATATTAAAGACTGGTGTGCAGGTCAAGAACATTGCTGAAACTGAAGCCCACATGAAACTGAGCCAAAAGTTACATTTATTTCTTTTCTCCTTGCGCCTCCCCCCTTTCTGTTTCTCAGGTTGTCTTGTGCATGTCACTGATTATCTCTTGGTCTCACGCTGAGAGCTAGATAACAGTCCACCTGTGCCTAACAGCTCTCCCCCCACCAGCCTTAGCATTGTAATGGCAGAAATGAAGCAAGCAAGCTAGCAGGATGGTTGCTTGATTGCGGAGGTTCTGACATTAAGATCATTCTAATATTTCCAGGCATATTGAGCTGAAGCCTGTACACCAAATCTGCATGATCTTTGCATACGTACCAGTTGGTGTGACTCACTACTAATGAGCGATGACTCTAGCTGCAGTAATACCCAGGGGAAGTATTTAGCAGTTGCTGTGATTCCAGCTCCCTCAGGGCTATAACTCTTGTAACAAGGAACCTTCATCAGTTTCTTGCATAAGAGGCGATAACCTCTTGCACAGACTCAAAATCTAACTCAGTCTTCTGATAATCTGTTGAAGCTACCACCTTCTGTTGTTCCCACTGCCATCAGTGGGAGCCTGGGCATTCTGGCTAGATGCCAGGCTAGCTGAAAGATCTTCCCCAACTGGTCTTCAATCATGTCCTCCAATAGCTTGCTGTCTTGTTGTGGATGAGCATATCCCTTGGTTTTAGTTATAGGATTGTTATCATTTATTTATGGCCTTACACAATTATCAATCAAGTGCTGTCAGATTTATAAGAGGTAGGGGCAGTTCTTCCTCTGGGTAAGTGTGTATTTAATTCTAGGCAAGCTGCACTCATGCCATGTTCATCTTTGAGTTATTCCTTCCGCCATTTTGTGCTGGATTATCATATGTCCTTTTTATCTATAGGGGTCTTGACCTGTCACCACATTGATCCACTGCTGTTTTGTTCTTCTATATTCTTCAATAGCATCAGTGTCAACAGAATATGATTTTGCTCAGTTTGGGGGGAAAATTTAAAGGAATAAATCATACCTTTTATTGCATTAACTTACAATTCTCGTCTCAACCACTCCTGCCTCTCCCTTCTCTGTTCAGAGGAGTTGTATATAGCATAATTTGACCTTGAGAGTAATTGAGCTCCATGTTTTATCTCCAGCTGATTATCAGTGTTACGAGCGCATATTCTTTTCTGACCACAGACCTTTCCTACAGCCATAAATTGATTTCTCCATTTCAGTAAAGAGCAAATACAGTTATCTTTAAAAACCCAACCAGGAATAATTTGAAATCACCTCAATAAAAACCCTTTTTATTCTGGTACATCAAAGGCAGTGTACAGCATTAACATTTAATACAATTTATCTTATAGCCATGGTAACTTGGGAGCCATATAATATTTCTCAGATTGCCTTGGTATACCTGAATCACAGGAGCTGGGTAAGAGAATGCATAATTGCCTTCCGGTTATGCATTTCATTCACAACAAGATCATCCTGTTGCAAAATATAGGAGTTGCCACTGTTTTTATCATGTGTGCTCAGGCAAGAAAGATAATATACAGTGCCATCTTTGTGAAGGTATGACACCCAGGGATGGGGAATTTTTCTATCCTTTCTTACTGTCTCTTTTCCCTTCTCAACCTTCATTACTGCTGCATTTGCTGCTGTCCTGTCCAAACCATTTTAGTACAGTGCTTGTTATTCTGTCTCTCTGGAGATTTAGCTTTTGATACCCCTTCTTGTAGTTTTACCACATATTTCTCAAGAAGCATTTGAAATTAATTTGTTTAGTTATTACCAACCTTTAGTTGGCTGTTGATTGAAATAACTATTTGGGGTATTAGTAAACAGCTTTTGGCTTTAAATTCAAGCCAGCATCCAAACAAGGGATTTCATTTCCTGCTTCTCCTCTGTCCTCAAGCTGTAAGAGCTCTTTACTCTCCCAGTCTTTGGGGACCAGTTGTAAGTCCCTTTGTTCAGCACCATCATAACTTCAAATGGTTGCTGATTGAATGGTCTTAAGTCAAAGACTACCTGTACTGCACTCCTAATAAAGCAGCTGCTGAGCTGTCACCATGCACTGAGCTGGTGGATCCTGCCACTGCCCCTTTGCAGGGTCTATCTTCTGCCTAATTTTCTTATTCCAGTATGATTTTCATAGTCAAAAATCTATACCTTGTATTTGTACTAAATAATGGGGTTTAATATTACTACTAAAAGTTAAATATATTGGAATTTATTTGACAAAAAGCAATACCTCCTTCCAGCATTCATTGCTTTTATTTTTAATTCCATTCACTCTGCTGGAGGCTCCTTCTTTAGCCCTCTTCTTCTACTTCCAGAACCATTTTTTATTTCCATCAAAATGTTACTCATTTGCTCTGCCACTTTTAATTTTTACCAGTCCTTATTCTCTGACTATATTTTTTGAAATTCATTTTCTGTATTTACTGATTTTATATATGTGTGTCTCTGTGTTTGCATATTCTCATTTTTCACAGCAACCATTTTTATATGCATTTTTCTCATCCTCATTCTCTTTCACTTTATTATTCCAACAAGCATACTTCTGTATACTCCCTATTAGCCTGATTCCACACACTTATGTGGCACTTTATAATGTAATTGTTTTTACACTATTCTAGGAAGCTTCCATGTCCTCTTTAATTGCTTCTATTAATCCATTTTATATTACTTCTTTATATACTTGTATCTTCCTGAAGTTATTCTACTTTCACTCTTGTTTCACTTTTTCCCTCTTCTTCCTTGACCATTTTCCTCCAATCCATTTTTGATACTTCCAAAAAATGGTCTGTCTCACATTCAGAACCTCTCATCACTCTTGAATTTTTCACTAATCCTTTCCTGCCAATCTTTCATCATAAACAATCAGTCTTGGTTTTAGATTTATATTCATGCCATTGCTATAAAACATTAATAACAGACTTTTTTTTAAGCAGCTATTCCCAAGTCACCATTTTCATTCTTTCTTGGGTCTCTAAATGCCTCATCACTTTTTTAGTTCTGTTTCATCTTGTTCATGTCCATGTGTTCATGGCATTCTACCAGAATTTTTTTTCCTGCCAGATTAGAATGAACCTGAACCCTACTGCTAGAATCTAATCAAATTCTAGAATCTAGAGGTTACTTTGCAAGCCAACATTCTATTTACTGCATGCCACAAACTAGAAGGCATATGCAGTGTATTGGCTCAGATGGATTTGGAAATTCAGGATGCTGATTTTGAAAAAAAAGTTTGGAAACTACATTTAAAATCCCTATTCATTTTCTCATTTTGTATCCAGGTTAACACATACATCTAGACACTTTCACATGCACACATATACACAGCAAAAGCAAAATACTGTTTTATTCTCAGTTATTCTCTTTAGTTCACACATACATTTTTTCTTTTTGTTTCTTCATGATGAGAGGGAAAGATGAACTTCAGGGGCCTGCCATTTTGATTCTTTCCAACAGAATATTGGAAAGAAATTAAGCAAAAGGGCTCAGGACTCTGTTTGTCCATCACCAGAGAACTCTCTGAAAATGGAAAAGAACAGGACCAAATTTGCTATGGGGGAAGAAGCTGGTAAAAGAAAGATCAAGTCCAAAATTGGCTGATATTTATGGTGACCATATTTTCTTGGAAAAAAATAAAGGACAAACCCGAAAAAGGGGCAAATCTGAAAGAGGTTCATAAGGATAAAAAATTTTTTTTTTATGTTTATAACTTTGGTTTACAAAGGAAAATTCAAGAGCAAAACCAAGAAAAGCTTTACAAAAACACATATTCTGATAAAGATATCTAAAATCAAACAGTATGTGTAAATTTATTTTAAAAAGACAATTCAATTTCTATATTTTTCACATGAATGTGAAATACTACATTAAGTGGTACCATTTGTATGGTAAAAGTTAAATGACTAAAATAAAGGACAAAAGTGAGTTTTTGAAAAATAAATAAATTTAAAGGACAGTCTTTCTGAAGACTGAAATAAAGGACTGTCACTTATAATAAAGGATGAAGGGTCAATGTACTGATAATACAGTATTACTATAAGTAATACTATACTAATTACTATAAGTAATACTTGTAATAAAGGATGAAGGGTCACTGTACTGATATTTGACCAGGAGCTGTGAAGAAAAACATTCCAGAAAAAAGTTCTGGAATATACCCCTATAGAAGAGGTAGGTGACCAGCAGCAGTTTACAATCTAGCCAGTTCCTCCAGTCTAAGCCCCCTTCCTTCTGGGTCACATGACCCAGATTGGAGCATATGCAGCCTGCCCTGTGCTTCCCAGTACACATGTAGAAATGCAAACATAAGGGCAGAAACACACACATGAGCATTCAGTATATCATCTTGCTACATAGAAGAAAATATATTTGTATGTGTGCTATGACCAGTGCTACTAATGGGGTTGGAAGGAATTCCAGAAGCCATGCTCTGCATGCTTTCCCTGGCTAGTTTTCTTATTTTTGCCTCAAGTCCATGTAGTGGACTAGAATAATGATTGGAAACAAAGATGTCTATACCAACAGACTCAGTGTTTGGGTTTCAATTGATTTTTTTCCCCTTGAATTAAAAAAATAATAAAATCATTCATGACAGGAAGGTTGTAACAGATGTAAAATATGTTCTGATCGTGGAGCATCACTGTTTAACTTAGCTTCTAATTGATCATTTTGCTTATTCTGTGAGAACAGTGAATACAGTGAATGCCCATTTCAGTAGAACTGCTTTATCTTCTGGGTTTTTTTCATACTGGCAAGTACTCAGCAGAGGGAGCTGTTGATATATAATATTTATTCAGTTCAATAAAGATTTATACGCCTGGCCAAAATTCCTTTGCTTATATCTTGTTTTGAATGTATAGATGGCTGTTTCCCCAGGTATTTGGGTCAGGGGGTAGGTGAACTCTGCTCGTATTGATGGTGAGTGAGGTTAGCAGTTTATCCTTGGGTGCCAGGGGTGATGTTTGGGAGAGGGTTGTTTCTTTTAATCTTGTAAGATGCCCGGAGTCACTTGTGTGAGACAGGTGGCTATATAAACCAATCTATCAAATAAATAAACAAACTGTTAATCAGAGTTTAATTTTCTGTTTTCTCAGGTCGAAGATCCATGACACCAAAGTATTAATAGAAGACACAGATGATGAAGCAAACACATGAAATGCGCACAGAGCAAAGTTCCATATCCCTCATGCTTTATTACCTCCCCAACCCCAAATGCCACCCAGCCCATCCTCTGGTATAGTTCCAGCTAAAAACAGGAGAAAAATCTGAACACACTTTCTGAGCTCTTCCGGACCGGTTCCTATGGACTCCAACAAGCTCACTGTGTTTTCTTTTCTTTTCTTCTGGTTTTAATTTGATTTCTTGTTTTTAAAATATAAATCTAACTTTGTTTTGCCAATCAGAGGGACATTTAAGGAAGGAGCTGTCTTAAAGATTGTTTACAATCTCTTCAAGGACATATAATCTGGATGAAGAAGCATCATTTGGACTCCCTAATGGGACTTTACTGAGAAATCACTCGGTCTCTGCTCAGTCCAGTTTTGACTGGTTGAAACTGGACCAGCGTTTTTAACTCTGGCTCGCGCTCTGGTTTTTGGTGTTTTCTTTCATATCCGGTGCCAAGGCACTGGCTGCACTTGCCGGGAAAGTGCACTTAGAGCAGTACCTTCATTCACGAAGCTACTTTTTAATTTGATGTAACTTTCTTATAATTTTTTTTGAAATATGATGTATTTGTTGCACATAGTTTTCACATTATTTATGATAGTTAACCATATGAGAATGGTTTTGAGTCCTGTGCAATGAAGGTGGTAACTCTTTAAAAAAAAAAAAAAAAAAAGGCAAGTGGTTGGGGAGGAGGGGATGTAGATCCTGGATCTCTCTTGCTGCAAGGTTAAGCCCTTTAAAATACCTCTTTGAGAGAACTTGCACCAGCTTAACCTGTCTGATTTTTTATTTTTCTTCTTTTTATTGATTGATTGATTTTAAGCCAAAGTTGCTGTTGGGTTTTACTTGCTGCTGCTGGTCCCGCAGAAACCTTGTCACCTTCCTTAGCCAGATCATCTTTGTATGCGTGCCTCCACAGAAATAGTAACATGATCTCCAGATTTCTGTTGGAAAAAAATTAGAGCTAATCCTGTGTAGTTCATCAGACATCCATGCAAGAAAGCCTTTGTTTGTACATTTAAGAATGGTTTTCATTTTAATGAGCTGAGTCTCCAGGACATCATCCCATTTTTAAATAGGGAGTTCCTGTATGTATGGTTCATTCACTTCAGCTAAATAATAGAGGAAAAAAAACTGATTGAGACAATGTCTGTCTTGTAGGAGACATAGGATTACTCATTCAGCAGTATATACCGGGTTTAGGCAGACACTCAACAGCTTGTCATTTATGTCATCTGGAGGCTGTGTAGTCTCTAAAAATTGAGGAAGTTGGTATTGCTATAGAAAGGGCTCTTTAATTTTTTTTAATAAATAAAAATATTTTGCCATAATTTGGCAAAGACTTGTCTGACAATCACTGTCCAAGAACATCCTCAGGTTAACTTTTGTTTCATTTTTTAAACCTACCTACCCCAAGTCCTAGATTTCCAGTGTGGTGCTAGGCCTGACTTTTACAAGCATTATGAGTGGCACTGCTAATTGGACTTATGGTAGATGGTCATACGCTTTAGTAAATTCTTTTTTTAAAAAAGTTTCCAGTTGATTTTTTTTTTTAATTCCATATTGGCCTCCAGCATCCATAGGATAGAGCAGCATGAATGCTTAAGATGACCACACCCTCTCCTTGTAGTAGAAAGCCTGTGTTGTGTATGCCAAGCATTTGTACTTCATATTAGCAAATGAAAGCTTAATGTGCTGTTACACAATGTGTGCATTTGTGAGATCACCACCATATAATGGGAGAAGCTATTTCAGATTTTCTTAACTCTGATCCTGATATAGGACTTCACAGCAAGGACTGTGTTGTTCTTGTTTAGGTTTTTAGATGGTAGTTCCTTTCTCCTGTATAATCTTTGGTTTGCAAATCACAAGCATACTTTTAAGCAAAGAGGACTCCTCTTTTAACCTTTTTTTCCCCTTAATTCATAATTGTGTCTGTAATAATTTATTTCCTTATTTTATCTTTCAAGCCATTCACAAGATTTATTTTGTAAGGCAACTGTGACTTAAAAATAGTATGCATAATATCCCTGTAGCCATAAGGAACTAGAAAACAAATTTCTGGCAAAACAAATTAAGTTCAAATCAGGGCCCATTGACAGGCAAGAGAGTTGTAGAATGAGACTTTAAATCAGTTATTTTTATTGTGCTTTAACTTGGTAGAAGATTTAGGGCATTGTGGTAGTAATGCAATTAGATCTTGGAGTTGTGCATTATTTGTGCTTCTGCTGTGTAGCAATTATTGCTTGGTATTCTAGTATCAGGCTGTTCTAGTAGAAAATTTGGATTTTGGAATCCAGGACTCTCCCTCTAAGCTGATCCTGTTTTGTAGCAAGATGAGGAGTCTGCAGTCCAATGATTTTTGTTTTTTTGTATTTTACATATTACAATAATACAGTACTACCAACAACTTTATGTGAATAATGGCAACTACTTATACATTCAGTTGCACAAATATGAGAGGTCAGTCTGCTTAAGGAATGCTAATCTGAATAAATCATGAGTCTCCTAAGTTCTTCCTGCCAAAGACATAAAATGGAAAGATTTATTCAGGATATACAGAAGGATTCTGACATATGAGGATTAAGCAGAAGGAGCAGCCTGATGGTGGAAATTGAGCTGGTGAGCTCATGATAGTCTAAAGAGAAAGACTTAGACAGCTGATAGTTATAAATATAACTGAAAATGGAGTATTAGAAGTTATATTTCCCTTTGGTATCAATTCAGAATTTTTGTGTGTTGTATTGTCACCTTTGATTGAATAAGTTTAGAAGTATTGGCAATCTGAAATAATTTGCCTATCAAGAGTAGGAAGAGCATATATACCACAATCAACAATGTTTTTTTTTTTTCATACCACCATCAGCTGATGAAAAAAAGTCACTGCCTTGTGCATAATACAGCATTTTACATGGAAGCAATAAATCCAGATTTAGATTTAGATTTAGAGAACTTGACTAGCATTCGTACATTGTATATTGTGTTCTTTGAATCTATATAGTGATTAGCCAAGTTCGTTAACTAACCCTCCCCCAAGGCTGCTGTCATCAAGAAGCCCTACAATCTTTGAATACGAGTACTTTTATTAAGCTAGTTATTATAAAGCCCACATGGATGTTCAGCATGGATATTTGAAAAAAATATGTGTCCTGAAGAATTTATGCTTGGTAGCCTAACTTAAGAAGTTGGGATTTACACCTCTCTCTAATGTAGAGGTTCATCTCCAGAGTTCATCATATTTTCCTGTGGATGGTCAGTGCAGAATTGTTGTTCATTAAAACCATTATATTGGAATTTCTCATGTAGTGAGCTTTTAGAATCAGTAAGATGGACTATTGGGATAGCTAGGACACTGATTCCATTTTCCTGGAGTGTAGGAAAATACCTTGTAACTGGCCAAAAACATTTAGAAGATTTTTTCCCCACAAAATTAAAGACTTGAAAAAAGGGTTGATGCTTTTGGTCTTTCTACTTGACCCTTTCCATCTCTGGCAAATAGAATTAATGTACTGTTACATAATGGTTAGATTTTCTTTGACCTAGGTGACAGAGGGAGAAGAGAAATATATATGAACTTCATGGGAACTAATGCCTTCTGAAGTGGTTTTCACCTGTTGTGGAAATAGAATGGAACTGACCCTCTGCCAAGAAGGTGGTTAGAAGCATCTTTGTGAGGATATGGAGAAGCACTTTGCTACTTTTTGTTTTCCTCTTTCAAAGGAGTTTTACCTTTCCTTGTTTTGTCAGAGGGAGAACACTTTGCTATATTTGAATTAAAATAATTCCCTTGCTCACTGTCCATTCTCCACAAGGGTTGCCCAGTTGTGGAGAGCATTAGGAATATTCTTGCAATGGAATCAGGCTTTGTTCTGTGCATACAAGGGGAAAAAAAGGCTTTTTTCATGCTTTGCTTTTTATTACCCAATTTTCTTTATCTTCTTAATTGTCCCAAGCAAGTGGTCTTTCTAGAAAAATAAATAAAAGTTCTCATGCTGGACGTTTAAGCATTATTCAGGAAAAAGTATATAGTTCTGGTGTCTAAGTAGGGAATGCCCTGCTATCATTCCTGTAGCAAACTCCATTGTGTTATTCTGGACTTTGGTTTGAAATTGATGACAAGCTTATATGGAAGGGGTGGAAGGAGCAGCTTTGTATAGATCATTTACTTTTTAAACTTCTTAATAACATCAAACAATTTCATCATTAAGGAAGTTGGTCCCCCCCCCAAAAAAAATTTCATTGAACAAAAACTTGTCCAGTATACTTATTTTCTGTGGAGAAATGTTATATTTAAATTAGCATATCATCTAGATATTTCTAAGCATCCTTTCAGCATCTAGATATTTCTAAGCTTCTTCAAAACATACACATGAACAGTTTTAATCCATGATTTTATTGTCTCATATTTTCCTTTTCAAGGAAGCGTTATTGATGAGGCCTCTAATCTTGCAGTATCATAAATCTGCAAAGGGCAGGGAGGAAAAATTTAACTTGGGTAGGAAGATTTGCTCATGATATATAACAAACTTGATCTTTTGACTATTTCATTTTTCTCTTAAGAGTCATAAAAAAGCCAGAAGGCATAAATTGGAATTCCAGATTTTAGAACCTACTACTGTTGTTAGATCTAGAGCAATTCAGTCAGTCAGGTACAGTTGCCAGGTAAGACAGAACTGTTTCCTTTTCTAAGCACCATGCTAAATTGGGCGATTACATTAGTCCCCTGTATAATTTTTTTAATCTTTCTGCAAACAAGTTGGTCAGTATGTGTTGGAAGAAGTTGTTCTGGCATAAATATTGTTTTTTGTAAATGGTTATTAAAAAGGAAAGAAGATTTTTTTGGTTTATGGAAAAAAGACTCATTTTTATGCTTTTAATACCTTCCCCTATATTTTTTTTCTGCTCCTTATATCAGTATGAGTGATTTAACATGAGAAAGCAACAATGTTGCCAAAATAATTTTGCCAGTTCTAATTGGAGAGTGCGCGCTTGGATATATCCTGCTTCCAAATCTTTATGAACTTGATGTTGAGAAACCACTTTTTTCCTTTCTTTACACTGCTGGACTAGGTAGAGTAAAGGAGCTATAGGGTTGATAACTGGGCTATGAACTGCAATCCTTGTATCTGTATATGCCGATAGTGTCCATTTGCCATGCTAAGCTGTAAATTGTCTCCACCATGTTTAAAGCGTTCAGCCTTATACTGTAAGAATTCTTGAAATGATGATTGGAGATGGCAACAAACTTGCCTTTTAATTTCCAACTTTGCCCTGCTGCTATATTGAGCTCTATCTCATTCCCATTTTTCACCTTACTGGTGTGTTGGTCTAAATGATTATTATATATTACAAAACCCAAGCTGTAGGTGTCAAAAGTAACTATGGATTGTGAT
Source organism: Python bivittatus (assembly GCF_059951505.1). Taxonomy (NCBI): domain Eukaryota; kingdom Metazoa; phylum Chordata; class Lepidosauria; order Squamata; family Pythonidae; genus Python; species Python bivittatus. The sequence continues at coordinate 7,402,853 of NW_028277098.1, forward strand.
ATAGTCCTCTTGTGGATGCTTTTCTCTTTACTTTCTTCCTTTCTCTATCCCCTTCTCCACTCCTCTTTTGGTTCAGTGGAAAAGGAGAAGAAAAGACTTGCCGCTTGCTTGGACTCATAATGATGTTTTCTGTGATTGCGCTATTAGCTGTCTCCTTCTCCCTCCCCTATTCTCCTCCCATGGATATAAGACTTTTCTGAAGTGTGGAATTAACTTTCTTGATAAGTAGGTTTAAAAAATGCACAATGTGGTACTGTTTCATAGATCTTAGATGGTTGTATAAAAAGAGTTAATGTGGTTTGTGCTTTTAAAAGGAAAAAGTGATTGATTTATTAATCTGTCTTTTTCATTATTACAAGCTTTGTTTTCCAATGACTGCTTGCCTGTTTGGTTTTGTACACTATATGTGTGTTCAATGCTTGATTTCATTCTTAAACATTGATGCTGATCACACTAGGCACATAGATCACGCTGGTGCAAGTCCTGTGAATCTGGATAGGATTCCACAACAATATTTTTACACATTTATTACTTGCTGATTAGATTTCTATTCTGCCCTTAGGGCATATTGTAAAAAATTGTGATTAGGATAAATTTCTATCATTACTGACCATGTTTGCTTCCTTCTTAAAGAAAAAAAAAACGCTGGTGAATTTAAGCTTTAGTCAGCAAATACTGTTTTTACACTACCTGAGCAGCATAATTGATGCTCCCCGATAGTTCATCTGTGTAGTTCTCATATCACTTGAACCTGAGCTGTTGCAGAAAAGAATCAAGAACATAATTATTTCCCATATTAGTGTTGTCCAGGTATATTATCCATTAAATTCAACTTTTCCAAAGGATAGCAGCCATGTTATTCTTCTGCAGCAAAAACAAGAAGAAAACTCCTGTGACACCTTAAAGACATATGGTACTATGTTTGTGTTCCCACATGCTCCAAAGTACCTTTTTGGAATCAAATCCAAAGTGCTGTACAGACCTAATGTGTAGCATGCAATATGGTGCTAAAACAGACCCTTCCAAAAGTTAGGGGAGAAATGTTATTTTCAGATACAACATTTGTTTTTATTCATAAAAAGCCCTTAGCTGTTTGGACAATGAAGGCAAGCCAGGAAGTGGAAGAATAGTTAAATCCAGTGGTCTCATGTGCTAGGATACCTATTTTCCAGATTGCTATCAAGGGAATTAGGCTTCCTCACTTTTTAATTGCTAATATGCTGGCGGATAGACCTAGAATAAATTGTATCAACACTCAGAACAAAACACATGAATCTATACAGTCTTAAATATGTACGATTTTATGACTATACCACATGTAGGGGCAGATCATCAGCATATTCACACTAGAGATTGCATATGGTATATTTAATACAAAAAAGGCTTACCATATACAGTTGCAATCAAAATTATTCAACCCCTATTGCAAATCAGGTTTATTGTCAAAATGTACCGATTTTCAGCTGTTTGTAATGAACAAATCAAACAAAAGCAATTGAAATAGCTCAATACAACGAATCCTTCAAGTGGTTTCCCCAAATTCAACTGAAAATGCAACTTATAATGACTTCTCCAGTCTCAAAATTATTCAACCCCTTCATGGCAAGCATCTTTAGTACTTAGTAGAGCACACTTTTGTTGTTATGACCTGCTGCAAATGAGATGCATAGCCAGACACCAGCTTCTGGCAGAATTTTAGCCCATTCATCATGAGCAATGGCCTCCAGTTAAGTAATATTCCTGGGTTTGCGTGTTGCAACTGCCTTCTTCAAATCCCACCAGAGATTTTCTGTGGGGTTCAAGTCAGATGACTGTGATGGCCACAATCTTCCAGGACTTCTTCTGCAACCAAGCCTTGGTGGAATTTGAGGTATGTTTGGGATCATTGTCCTGTTGGAAGGTCCAATGACGCCCAAGCTTCAGCTTCCTCACAGACAGCATGACATTTTCTCCTAGGATTTCCTGATACTTCAATGAATCCATCTTGCCTTCCACACGCTGCAGGTTTCCAGTGCCAGAGGATGCAAAGCATCCCCAGAGCATCACTGAGCCATCACCATGCTTAACTGTAGGCAGAGTGTTCTTTTCAGCGTATGCTTCATTCTTCCTCCAGACATACTGCTGATCCATCAGGCTGAAAAGTTCCAGTTTTGTTTCATTGCTCCACAGAACAGAATCCCAAAACCTCTGTGGCTTATTTATATGATTTTGAGCATATTGGAGCTGACTTCTCATGCTTTTGGGTCAGTAGTGGTGTATGTCTTGGAGTTCTGGCATGGAAACCTTCTGCATTTAGTATGTGCCTTACTGTGCTCACTGAAACCTCGGTGCCTGTTGCCACCAAGTCTTGCTGCAGGTCTTTTGCAGTCGCTCAAGGGTTTTTCGCAGCCTGCCTTCTCAGAAATCTGGTTGCAGCCATTGATAGTTTTCTTTTTCTGCCCTGTCCAGGTAGTGCAACCACTGTTCCTTTAACTTTGAACTTGCAAACTATGCTTCCAACGGTGAACATTCAGTGCCTTCATTATCATTTTGTATCCTGTTCCTTGTTTGTGAAGGGCAATGATCTCTTCTCTTAGCTTTTTGGACCATTCTTTTGACTTAGCCATATTTCTAACATGCAGTCAAATGTGACACTCAACAAACCCCTAGCCAGTTCGCATATTTCATGTGTTCCAGCTCAAGCACACCTGGTGCAACTAATGAAGCCCTTGATTAGTTGCATCAGGTGTGCGTGAGACAACACTGGTTTTGCATATTTGTGCTGTTGTGAGGGGTTATATTCAGGAGGTTGAATAATTTTGAGACTGGAGAAGTCATAAGTTGCATTTTCAGTTGCATTTGGGGAAACCACTTGAAGCATTTGTTGTGTTGAGCTATTTCAATTGCTTTTGTTTGATTTGTTCACTGCAAATAGCTGAAAGTCTGTACATTTTGACAATAAATCTGATTTGCAATGGGGGTTGAATAATTTTGATTGCAACTGTAGGTTATTCTTACACATTTCAGTGGTCACAATGGAGTTGATTATATTTTTAATCTATCAGTTGGTGGAGTGGGCAGTGAGCATAGTTCATCCAAAATGATTTATTATTAGAAAATCAAAACATAGAACAATTTACAGGGCCATTTTGTTTCATAATCCCAATTGAAATAAACAAGAGTAATTAGGGCCCTATGGCTCAGCTCTGTCTCCTGTTTGTCACAGTAACACTGAATCTGCCTTGCTTTACCCCATTGCAGTACAGTTTCTGCAAGATCAGTTGGGATGGGAGCAGCAGAGTAAAACGTGTTCTGATCAGCTTAATGTATAGAGGAGAAATGTAGCCACTCATGTTTGTTTCAAGGTGTGCAGATGTTAAAGCACCAATCGTTTAGCAACTAAACCTGGACAATATACAAAATGCAGTATATCTATAGCTGCAGACTGGAGAGCTGGGGAGCCTTTTCTCCTTGAACTGTGCATTCCTTGGAGGTAATCTATTTGGGAATTTCATGCCAAACTCTAAAAGGGTCCAGAGCCTAAATTGGCCTCCATCATCGACTTCTTCCTTTTAACCATTCTCTTTGCATATCTCTCTTTTAAACACTTTCTTCATTGTTAGACAAATCCCTTTGGCCAGAGTCTAAACTGTCTAAACTGATTACTTGTATAGGTTTAATTTTTTTTAAAAAAAGCAGAAATTTCAAACACTTGAAAGGCCACAGTTTGTGGTGAAGCTTCTTTTCCCTTCAGTAACCCTGGATGTTGCAAAAAGTCATAATAAAAACTTTGCAGTCAGAAATGGATACCTTATCTTACAAAAGGTGAAAACAGACACACACAGGATGACATATGCATTTCTTCTGCCATCTTTAATAAAAACAATATTGTAATTTCCCCTACTATTCTGTCACACATGTCCTCTGTCATTATAAGTGTGCGGACAAAACTCAGTGCAATTTATCCTTGGCATCCCAACCCATCCCATCCCCACTTCGATTGGATGAGATTTGGAAATTGGGATAATACTGAAAATTGAAGCTTTTTTTTTTTTGCCACTTAGAATTAATAAAAAGGGATAAAAAAAGACCTCACATTTAGCACAATTTAACAGAGTTGATATCAGGTGGGCATGTTTTTAAAAAGCAAAGCTGATTGGTGGCATTCGTTGCATTCCCTACACACTGAAGTCAACAGCCACGGAAGGGACAGGAGTGGATTAAAACAATTTCATAATCCTAGTGATTTTCTTTTTTATCAGGATTATGAAACCAATCATGAATATCAAAAGCCACAGCTTAAACCAGCCCCTTGGGACAGATGCCTTGTAGTGATGGGTGCAGGAGACAAAGCAACTAATAGGGCAAGAATGAAGAGTGATTCTCCATTTTATCTAGTGAGATTCTTCTTTGGTATTCATAGCGGTTGACAGCTGCTGGATTTAACTGAGGTAGCCAATGATGTTCAGGTAAGGCACGTCTTTAAATTATTATGTTGTTCTGCTTACCACAAAGCCAAGGCCATCAGTGAATATTGCTTGCTGAATTGTTTTGTATTTAGGATTTAGGAAACCGCCTAAACCATTCCATGAAGAGTGGTTTTTTTGACCTCAGGTTGTCCATTGTGGCAAAGCTTAAGAACCCACTGATATAAGCAAAATCTTTCTATACTGATTCTAAAGAATAAGTAAAATATGTAAACATTGGGGTTATGTAAATATACTTCTTAGGAGTAATCTAGACTATATATTATAGCTCAAAATGTTGCTTCCACATTACAACATGTTAACTGATGATTGACAAACCATACAGATACATTTTTTCTGGCTGACCATATTAAATGTTGCCTTACATAAACGCCTCTTAATCCTACTATTTTTTAAAACCCCACTCTTACTGGCAATGTACTTTCCTACAATAGAAAAACACTGTACAGTAATCCACAGCAGATAAGAATGCCAAATTGAATTAAAGTAAAAGGATGCATGCAAAGTAACCTCATCTGGTCACTAACACTTAAACAGTTTTCCAAAATAAAAATAAAATTACAATTTGAGCATTATTTGTACCCTTTTGCCTAGTGGGAATAAGACTACTGTCTCTCATGAGCTGCAACTGCACTTAAAAGTTAACTCTCACAGGAAATGCCCTCATCAGAATCACTTGAACAGCACTGAAACCTCTCATCAGGGCTATGTTAGGAAGAAGTGCATTTAGAAATTTTAAATACTGCTGTACATTAAGTAATTAATTCATAGCCAAGCCTTTTCTTTGTATAAACACTCAAAGTGGCTTCCGAGAATGTTTTTTAAAAATAATATCAGTAAAATCAATACAATAAAAATCAGTAACATTAAAATCAAGTAACAATTAAAAACTTAGATGGGTTTTTTGCTGTTTTTTTAAGTATTAGAAGAGCAAGGTCCAAAGGCACCATATTCCATTGCTTGGGAACCACCCAGGAAAAGGCCATCTCTCGTGTGCCAAATAACTCACTTCTGTGGAGTCCTTGGGGTTCTCTGAGCTTGGTTCTTTTCTTGCAAATGTTTCATTACCCGGCTAGGGTAGTGCACTGAAGATGTTACCTAGTCGGGTAATGAAACGTTTGCAAGAAAAGAACCAAGCTCAGAGAACCCCAAGGACTCCACAGTTCAACCCTAAGCTACACAGATTCACCTCTATTGGTAACTCACTACTGGCAGCAGCAGGGACATCTGAGAAAGAGCCTCGCCTGCTGACCCAAGGAATCAGGAAGGTTCATAGTGGGAGAGGGGGGCCCTCAGATAGTCACGCCCTAAATCATCTTGGATTCTGAAGATTAACACAAGCATCTCAAAGTGTACCTCACAAGCAATTAATAGCCAGCACAGATCAGTGCAGGCAGCCATCAGCTCTGTGCCTTGTACTGCATTTTGCACCAGTTGCAATTTCTAGACATTTTTCAAGGATAGCCCAATGTAAAATACATTGCAGTAATCAAGGTGGGTTGCAACCAAGGCATGGATATCTGTTGCTGAGTCTGACTGGCTGAAGAAGGGTCACAGTTGGCACTCTGCGCAAATGCATCCCTTGCCATAACCGGTGCATTTCCATCCAGAGATAGTGGATGCTGAAGGAATACTCCAAAACTGATCTTGCTCTTTCTGGGACACCCCCAACTCAAACAGGTATCTAATATTTGGTTATTATCCCCTATATTTTAGATATCTAGACACAGAAAAAAACCTCAGTATGAATCATAAAGACCTTGGTTTAAATCTTGTCTCTGCTGTGGTTTCACTAGAAAGCTAAGATACTCATGACTGAATGGTACTTACCCTAAGTATGTGCTACTGAAGCAAATGAATTATTTCTCTCCTGAATACTCTTGTCCCCACTTCCCTTTCTCAGTAATTTCATTTATATTTCATTTTTTATTATAAGTTCCTCAGGGCAAGTCCAAGACATGCCAATTTATACTCTTAAGAGTTCTGTGCACACAAAAGTAACTTTCTTTTTCATTTACATCCTGATATTGCTTTCAAAATAAACAATTTAACCAGATTTTCAGTTCTTCTTTGCAAAGAGATACCAAATTAAGATGCTACAGATAAAAGCCTGCTCCCTTATGTTTTAGAAAAATGTGGTTACTTAAGAAGTTGTTATTGTATTATATAAACAAGCCTAGGTTGTTTCAGAGCACTAGACTTTTATTTGAAACAAAATCTCAGAGTTTTTTGTATTGTCATTCAGTTGCTTCCATTTCTTCATGACTCAATGGACGTGATTTCACCAGAATTGCCTATTAGCAACTTTTTTTTAATTTTTGTAAGCTTATGCTTGTGTCATCAATGGTAGAATCTAGAAACCTTGCTTGTCAGACTCTCTTTCAATTGCCTTCTATTTTCCCCAGATCAGGATCTTCTCTTGCTTTTCCAATGTGTATCCAAAGTATCTAAGCTTTAGCTTCATTTTATAGTGTTTCCTGGGAGAAAGCTGGTTTAATGTCACTAGTACTGAATGATATGTTGTTCTTGCAGCCCAAGATATTCTCAACAATTTTCTCAAGTGCCATCTCAAGTGCCATGGCATAATTTTTTCATCATCCAACTTTCAGTTTCATGCTACAACTGGGAGAACCATAGCCTTGTCAATATGTATCTTTGTTGGTGGTGTGATATCTCTGCACTTTAATATTTTGTCTAGACTTGCCACAGCCTTTTCCTCAAATAACAGACATTTCTTTATTACCTGGCTACAGTCACCATCCTTGTGAATTTTTGAGCCTCAAAAGATAAAAGTCTGTTACTACTTCAACTACTTGTCCTATTTGCATTGGGTTGGCACTGCCTATTGACATTGTCTTGGGGTTTGTTTTGGTTTTTTATTTGTTTGTTTGTTTTATGTTGAGCAACAGACTCTTTTGCTGTCTTTCCTTTTACCTTCCAGAAGAGACTTTTTAAGTCTTTGTGGAAGTGGCATCAGCATATCTGATTTTTCCCAGCAATTTTAATTCCCATTTCTTCTACTTCTCATCTAGTATGTCTCATGATATATATTGCATATAAATTAAATATATGTATTAGGCTCATTACATGTATTAAGTTCACTGCAAAATGGCCTCTACATCTTGTTGCCCTCCTAAACCTTTGAAGGTTTTTAAAATTCTAGCCAGGTCTTTACAAAAAGTGGAAGCTAAACAAAAGGTCATTCCTGAATAGCACCCAGAGATGGCCTAACTTCCCCTCTCCTCCTCCTCTCTGCTTTCTCTTCTCTTCCTCACAGTGCTCTTCAGTAGGCTAGGAAAAAGATCTGGCCTTGAAGTATAGAGTTACATGCTGTAAATTTGTTAAGAATGCTCTTTGGCCAGTCAAGTCACAGGAATATCTTTGAATGAAATTTCCCTGGGCCACACTGGAGCCTTTTTCCCACCCTCAGCCCTCCTCCTGCTGGACGGCTCCACTGAGCCGTAGCCATGGCAACTCAGAGCCCCGCTAAACAGGCAAGGCTTTGGGAGCAGCCTGTTCTTGCGGTTAGCCGGAGTGATTGTTGGTTGGATTCCCTGGTATGCAGCTTCCAGAGGCCAAAAGCCCGTTCTTGCTCCCAAGGCGAAGGCTTTCCTTGCACACAGCTGGCTGGCTGGAAGAAGCAGAGGGGGAGGAGGGGAAAGTGGGAGGAGAGGTCATATTGCTGCTGAGAAGAGTTTCTCCAACTCCAGCAGAGGCGTTACCCCTCCTTTTCCCTTCTTCGCATCTAGTTCTCTTTGAGGGATGTGACGCTCCGAAAGCCCCTGCAGGAAGCACGTTTCTGTTCCTAAAGACAGGCTGAGGCCTAACAGGGCTCTCCTAGTCTGGATGACTTCAGCTGAACTTTGGCAGAGCCGTAGATCCCACTGAGGATTGGAGGCTTAAGCTGCTGTGCTCTTGTTTGCTCTTGGCTTCAAATGCAGCTCTGAGGCCTCTTGCCAGGGTCACAAGTACTTTTTCTCATGAGCAGCTCGAGCGATCGTAGCTTGGGCCATAAGAAAGCAGGAAAAAACGTATCTTGCTCAGCAATATTAATTTGGAAAGATGATCTGCACTTCGGAAAGCTGGAAGGAACAAGCTAGAAGAAAGTCTTCTCTTTTTCCTGAGAATTAACAAAGCTTAATTAGTGCCTCCTTTCTTCAGTATCTATTGTCTGAGAAATGGGCTGCCATTCTCACAAACCTTTTTGGCTTGGATGGACCTAGGAGAAATGTCTTCCCAGGAAGGTGAGTTTCGGGAATAGGTACTCCTATCCTGCTTCCTCCCCCTGCCCCCCGCTCCTTGAAGGAACTCCAGAAAGCTGGGTGAGTGTATCTATTGGTCTCAGGACGGTAACGTTGTTGCTCTTCCACTAAAACCTTTCATCTGTTGCTCTTTTCTTGCTAAGTGCATGGAAAAGTTTTATCCTAGTTAAAATTTGGGTAAGGATGGACAGAGAGTGTCCCAACAATGTATAAATCAAGGATTTGAGCTCAGTGAGCTCCCTAATCAAAAGGTGTTGAGTGTTAAACCAATAAATTTGCAGTGCTCTATGGAAAAGGGATCTTTCTAGTGCTAGGACAGTTGACTTCTTATTTAATTTGAGGTTAGGCAAATGTCCTCTGGAACTTCCTTGGAAGGCAGCCTGGCTCCAGAGGCAGAGTTGCTGAAATTATTACTGGGCCAAGTCCAATATTTACAGGCCCTTATTTGTAATCATTAAGTAGAATTCCTATAAGATGGCCTTTTCTCTGCACTGCTTCCTCAGCTTTACTTCCACACTTTCACATATTGCTTTTGGAATATGCTTGAGGACACACTTTCTTTGCCCTTCTTCCAATAACACCCCTTGTTGAGCTGGTAGATATGTCTACCAAGGCATCTCAAATGTCTTCCTTCCAAGCCACTCTACCTGTGAACGAATCTGTTTAATTCCAAATTACCTTATAATACTGTGGCCCAAGGCATTGTACCAATGGCCAGAAGCAAGCTTTTATAATGTAGTAACTAAAATTACATACTTGTTTCAGTAACTATAGATATATACTTGGAATAATGCCTGCATGGTTATGGAGTGTGGGAGCTGAATAAGGGAAGAGTTTAGGGCCCTGCAAACCTCTTGTTTTTCCAAACGATTAGCAGAACCAGACTAGGTAAAATATTAGTATGCAAGATAAAAATGCAACATTGGTAATTTTTAATTTGTATAAACTGTACAGATTGTAAAGTTCATATTTTCTTGGCAAAAAAATGGATTAGGTTAATGTAGTTATTTAATTATTTTAGCATGCAATAGATGCATTCTTGACAGCAGGAACGAGAGAGAGCTAGTGCACCACACAGTTTTCCCCTTCTCATCTTTTAAGGAAACTAGAATAGAGCATACACAATTAATGAAATTTGTAAATGTTGCTTAAAACTGCAGAAGGTCAGATTATATTGTGCAGAACTTTGCATATTTTGAGAAGTACTAATATTTTTAGTATACAGCTCTGAACAAAGGTCTTTCCCCAAACAGAAGGTGTCAGCCCATTCTAGCAGATATTAACTTTGGAAAATGTTCCCAAGCCAAGCAAGCAGGCTTTTGCTCAAACAGTTTTTGTTTTTCCCCAAAAGGTTTGTTACCAGCTGGACACAAGATCATGGAGGGAAATGTCTCTACTGAAAAAAGAAAGGGCTGCATAAAGCAGTGTGTTAAAAGTACTTCTAGACCCAAACAGCCTGACAAGCGCCCTGAACATGTAAATAATTTTTCTCTCAGTGGGCCAACCTGGATTCCAGTGGGACAGAAAGGGTCTATAAGTAAGTCCACTTCTGTTTTGGAGTCCAAGGTTAAAGCTCTGAAAGAGAGAAGGAACCTCATAAACAGGCAACCTGAAGCAACACCTCAGGAAGAGGCATCTCTGAAGAAGGCCAAAGCCTGCAAAGGAGAGCCACCAACAGAGCCTGCTCTTCAGAATGCAGTAGTGGAGCCACAAGCTCAGATCCGCACTTACTTGACAGATGTGCTGCTGGACAGCACTGACTATCCACATCAGATGCAGGAGGAATCTCAGGGAACAATCCTTCCACATCCATACATCAATGATTCTGAAACACAATCTATGGGAACAGAAGACTCCACAGGGATGAGCTCACCAAAAGAATTCAGGAGGCTCCCAGAAAGAAATATACCAGATAAAAAGAGTTCTTTAGGAAGCACTACAAAAAAAGCATCCTTAAGTGCCATCTGTGGAACTGGCTCTTTAAAGGATATTTCCTTTATCCCAAAATCTTTTGAAGAAGCAAATGGTAGAGAAGACCCTCTCATTCGGCCGAAGGAGTTAGAAAGCAATTCCTCTATGAAAGAAAATGACACCTCTGAGATGGCATCAGCTGGGAGGATTTGGAGAACGGATAGCTGGGACAGTCTTGGCAGCGGCAGTGGCAATTTCAGTACTTTGTCTTTAGCAGAGAGAGTGGAAAGAAACCGGTCTATGTTGCAGGAGATGCTGAGCACATCACAACTGAATAGCCATTACTCACAGGAACTGCATACTCTGAATAGTTACAGGAAAGAAATCCCGGACCTTGGAAATGATGGGTCTAAAAATGGTATGTTTATGTGATGAAAATGGGGTAGTAAAAATTAAAATATCTGTGTAACTTGGGTAGGTGATAAAATGTCTCAGAAAGTATTCTGACAGCAGAGAATCTATAACATAACCAAATCTTTTCCCCGCCCCTCTCCATTTGATCTTTGCAGCTCCTTCTCCAAACTTTTTGCACATTTAATCGCTTAGGATATCCCAGGCTCCAGTTTTGATCTAAACTTTGTTTTTTTAACCCCTTTCCCTAGATCTCCAAGAGAAGGAGAAGTAAAATCTGATGATAAAACCAAAATCAAGGGGGGGGGGCAGGCCATTTTGCCTTGGATTTGAGTTTTTCTCATGTGTTTCACTCTTCATTCCTTACATCCATTAATAATAGTCATAGATTTTCTATGGGACTTTAGCAAAGAAGGCAATGTGACACTAATTATATTTTCGTTGTGGTCCTGATCGGTCCCACTCCAATCCCTGCGTTAAAAAAAAAGCAAAAACACCAGACCAAATCAAAACAAAAAAACCCTGATATGATTGGTTTTAAACTCAGTGGGTAGGGAAAGGAAGGGGCCATACATACACATTATGAACTTGAATCCTGACATTTTTCTGCAACTCTCTGTTACACATGTTATCTAGGGAATACTTGGAAATATTGACAATTAGTTAAAATCCTCCTTTCTAACGGGCATGGCAGTACATATATATGTAAATGAGTAAGAGTTTTCAGCATCCTCCAATAGGATTATGAGATAAGTGTATCTGTGAAGTTATCAGGGAGATCATTTGAGTGAAACATTTAGATCTGATGTTGGAAGCAAGTGAGCAGATGTGTGAACTGCTGTTTGGATTTTGATTTATTGGCATGACTTCCAATTCACACAAAATGTTCTATCTAATTTGATACTTACACAACACTTCAGTTGATACCATTTAAGACTGTGCATGCTTGGAAAATGATTCAAAAGAACTGCTTCAGCCCATGTCCAACCCTGAGAACAGCACTTCTCTCCTATTCATTCAAACAGCCCAATGTTTTCCAGGTTCTTATGCAAGCCTTAAAGAAGGCACACAGTAGCCTGAAAAAAGTTGGGCTGCTTTAAATATTACAAGGGGAATCCTGCAAGGTCTGAAGCACTTCTGAATAATTTTCGAAGTATCAACAGCTCTAATAACTATTTCCATGGAAATGTTGGTAGTCCAAAGACACATCTGTTCTCATTTCATGGTCAGGCCATTTTCTGTCATTCATTCTGTCATTCATTTTATTAAAAGGCATCACTGTGCACCTGATGAAGCGAAGTGCAGCTTATGAAAATTCATGTTTTTTAATAAAACTTGTTAGAAAAGGTGCTACCAGGCTCTTATTTTTTTGCAATAATAAGCAGTTTTAAAAGTTTGGGATAAATACAGGAAAAGAATTAGTACAGACTTATTTCTTGTCTCATTGTTGAATATTTATTTTCATGAAGGAGAAAGCACAAAGAAATTCACTCAGTGGAGAGGCATCAAATCATATAGCCTGTAAGATCTGATTATTAATAAGACAAAGATAAAATCGTTTGAGACCCACTCTTCAGAATGGTCAGAACCACCAAACCAGTGGTTTGATATCTTCAAATAAGCAGGAATTGCAAAAATAGGGGGCAACGCTTAGAGATTTGCCTGAATTGAAAACTTCATAACACAAAATTTGGAGCATGTCTGGGCCTTATTTATAAATTGTTGGTGAAATATGGCTCAGAAATTGTATAAGTTAAAGAATGTATGATTAAATGGAAGCAGAATTTAAATATATTGATGTGCCACAATAGGAATGTCAGTGGAAGAAGATTAAATTTTCACACAATATTATACTGAGGGAAGAAAGACTGGTATAAGATGTTTTACTGTTGATATAATACTCCAGCAGTTTGCTGAAATTGACATTTCATTCTCTAAAAATTTTTGAAAATGTCATGATTGGGTTGGATCATTTTTCAGATTTGCTAGCAATATTGTAAAGTTCAACAATTTTGGGAAAATTATAACAGAATGAAACACTTTTTAAAAGCTGAATTTCAAACCTTCTATTTTTCTATTACATATTACTAAATCTCACATTCCCACAGAGTATACTAAATTAGCTCTGTATATGGTAACTGCTACAAAGGTACTCTATATTTACTATTGGAAAGTATGCTCAATTCCTACTGCAGAAGAATGGCTAATTAGGTTGTGGGAGCATGCCTCAATATTTAAAATAACTTTGTATTTCAGAAGTAAATCTGATACAGATTTTAACTCAACTTGGAAACAATTTTGGGGTTTTAACTCTATATACCAGTTTGTACCACATATGACATTTGAGTTTCTCTTTACCTTAAAATCTGTTTCTCAGACAGAACTTACTCTCTCATTTTTTATTTATACTGTTTGACTATAGCTGTTGATATTCATATATTACTTGATTTTAACAATGATCTGTAGTTTTTAAAATTATATAGTATATTCAGTTACTTTAATTAATGAAATATGGAACATGGAACCTAATTCTAGGAGGCTAACACATTCCCTGTTTATCTACTTTGTGCTTTATTTTCCCCCCTTCCACCTTATCTTAAAAATTCATAATATAAATTAATGATTTAAATAATTATTGTTGGTGGCAAATACCTCCTTTGTAGGCAAAGTATTGAGTGGTGGATGACCAAAAAGATCACTAGGTCCACATTCAGATGAAAAAGTGTATAAAATATGTTGGCACTGAAGAACACTGAAACAAAGAGTATCTTTTTAATGTCCTGCTATGTTTCTTGTGAATAAGGTTAACAAAATTAATTATATATTTCTTTTGTCACATGATTACAGAGATTCTGCTGAATGATGGAGACTGGGATTCTAGTGTCTCCTTACAGGATTCTAAAGGCTACCGGTAAGATTCCAGAGCTACCAAGCTAAGGTTTGATTGATTGATGGATTGATTGATTATGTGCCATCCAGTCGTTTTCAACCCCTAATGACCACATAGATTTTCTCTATGATCTGTACGTAACCTGGTCTTTCAGGTCTTCCAATAGCGTACCCATCAGCACTGTAATTGAGTCTATCCGCCTTGCTGCTGGTTGCCCTCTTCATTTTTTTTTTCCTTCCACCTTTCCCAGCATTAGAACTTTCTCCAGTCTTTGCATATGTCCAAAGTAGGATAATTTGAGCCTGGTCATTTGTGCCTCGAGTGACAACTCTGGGTTGATTTGTTCAATGATCCATTTGTTTGTTTTCTTGGCTGTCATATTCTCAGGAGTCTTTTCCAATACCAAAGTTCAAAAGCATTAATAATCTTCCTATCCTGCTTCTTCAAAGTCCAACATTTGACTAAGCTAAGGAGCTATCGGTTTTTCAGTTCTCTGTTAGGGCAAGAGGTGTTTTTCTAAATGACAATAGGCATTATTACCAACATATGTTACAACTTTCTCTGCTTGGCATTTGCCCAGAATATACATTTATCATACTAATGTGCAGAAAAAATATCTAGCTTTTTTCAAGCCATACTTAGGTAGTTCTGTAAACAGAGAAAGATTATGGAGTCCTTGGGCTTCTCTGAGCTTGGTTCTTTTCTTGCAAACAGTTCATTACCTGGCAAGGTAACATCTTCAGTGCTAAAATGGGATGGGGTTTGCTGTCTATTTATGTGCTGTGGCCTGCCTTGCCAGTGCTGGTAAGGGTGGGGGTTTTGTTTTGCTCCTCTGGTAGTTCTTGGACTGGCATATGTTTCCTGCTTGACTGTGTGCCTGGTGGTAACCTTTGCTTATCTGGGTGATGATTGCTGGTGATGATTGCTGGTGAGGTGATCTTCTGATTTTTTGTCTCTTTTGAATAGTATGTAGATGTTTGAATAGTATGTAGATGTAGAAAGATTGTTGATCCAAAGGGTATAATTTACTTGTTTTCTAATCTTTCAGTCGCCCTTGTTGCTTTCTTTGGTTTACCTAATCCTTGGAGACAATCAGAACTCTGTATTTTAATTGAGAGCTGAAAGGCTCTGCCCCTGTGATTCTGGAGAGGTGGAAACCAAAAAACATGTCCTTCTTCATTGATCCTTTCACAGCGAACCAGATTTATCCTCCCTCTGATCAGCAGATATCCTGGTCACTCAGACTCAGCCTATATCCAGATGCTGCTTACAGATGAACAGCTTTTTATTATAGCACATGTGGCTAGATTTTGTGCAGCAGCATGTAAGGTCTGCTGGACCCTGATGGGCCAAGTTCCTGCTACACAGATGTATTTTATGTAGTCTTAGATATTATCATTTTGGGGGGTAATTTTACATATAACATTTATGTAAATTTTAGATACATCATATTTTTGTAAATTTAGATATTACCACATTTTATATACTGTAATTTTAGATACTACCTTATAACCTAGACATAGATTACTCCTTTTGGACTTCACTCACAGATTCTAGTAGGTTGTTTTATAGATGTATTTTACTTTTGTCTTAAATTTTATTTACTGTCTCTTATGATAGATTTATAAGTACTCACAGAGCACTCATGGACACATTGCTTGTACTGGTCTAAGACTGTAATGAATTGACTGAACTGAACTAATTGAGAGCTAAATAATCAAAAATGTTTGCAAAGTAGCACTATAGAACGGCAGCAGGCAAAGTTTTGAGACTGGAAAGCATGCACAGAATGTTGAGGCCGTATTGTGGATATGCTTTCAGAACAGCGTCCACATATGCATGGCAGGCACAAAATACCAGCATCACTGTGAACTACTAAAGTTGCCTTTTCATGAATGGCATCTAGCTCCTTAGGATGTCCTGTGCCATCCCAGATTATTTCAGTCTTTTTATTCTGGACAGGTAGGATCACTTCCAAACTAAGCACTGAATTGCAGCCATCCACTGATTATGCATTTTAGCAATGTTTAAGGAACCTAGGTAGAGCCCATAGCCTTTCTGTAAATGAAGATGATGTTAGGGGTTGATATTTTGCTTTGTAACATACCAGTTTCCCATTTAATGTTTTTAAACTAAGAAACAACAACAAAAATCAGGATAAGGAGGGAGTTTTTAGGAGCACTTCAGGTGTGTATAGGCACATTTTCTGAATTTGGCAAATAAAGTTGGAAGACGAGAACATTGGGGTAGATTTGTGGATGAGTTTAATCTACTATCTCAAGATGATACTTCTGTAGCTGACTTTCATAGCAAATTTGTGAACATGATAAGAGGTTTGTGTGGAATATAAACAATTTCAAAGGGGTAGTATTCTGAAAAATGGGACATGCAATGTCACAAATACTTAGCATCCATTTCTAGGAAAAGTGTATAGAATATTTGAACTGAAATAATTTTTCTAATATATCATCATATGTCAAATCAAACGCAGCTCCAAAGTGATATAATTCATACATATCTTGCTGTCTATCCATGCATCCATCCATCCATCTTGAATTTATTAATATGTTGCTTTAAATATTTTCCATATCTTGGATTTTTATACTTGAAGAACTGAGCAAACTTTCCAACAAAATATATACATATATATCTTCTCCCTTTTAAATCTAGATGTTTTTAGTTGATTAGACTAAGCAATACTTCGACTTTGAACATTTTATTTAAGACTTTACAAAGCACTTTAAATGCAGTTTTAGTAACAACCTTATATGATAATTCAGCAATAACAACAAAATTGTATTATGGTCATAGACCAGACTCAGTAATAGTACAGATAAAGAGAAACATTAGTATCCAATTGTACCCAAATCATATCAACATATCTAGATTATCAACATATCCAGATTAGCTATCCTGTTTTATAATGGTGAGCTTCTGATGGCATATCCTCATCAATAGGTAGTAGAATTTGGTAACATGATAGATAACTTTGGGATTTTGTCTCATATAAAATAACCTATATAAAATGTCTTAGTTTGATTGGACAATTTTTTAAAAAGCCACTGAAGTAGTCTTTCTCTTGGATTAGAATAAAATATGCAGCATAGAAAAACATGCTCCTGAATTCAATTTTGCTTGAGCCAAACGGGCATAACCTCTGTAAAAATGGAATTTTTCTGAATCTACACTCCAGGATTGCTGAGTGGAAAGCATTAAAGAGCTTGCAAGAAGGCCCATCAAAAGTAAGCTCAGCAGCACTGATCCATTGCTTAATTATTTCTTTGGCCTTATCCAGCCCAGATATTAGGAAAAACTCAGGTGACAAGCCCAAAAGAACACAGTTTACTTATAATATTCACCAATCATTTAGGTCTATAATTGTCCCTTGTGTTTTCTGAAATCAGCTCTGTAGGAGCCTCTCTAGCAAACAATGTGATCTTGTTGGAGCCAGGAGTCATGCTTTCTCTGTGGCAACATCTGTCCTCTCTGAGATTTGGATGGCCCTAACCCTGTTAGCCTTTTGTAAGGCCCTGAAAACATGGCTGTTTCCCCAGGTTTTTGGGCCAGGAGGTTAGGCAAGCTCTGCTGATGATGTAGTTTTTTATGATTGGGATGTATTGTTTACCTTGGGTGTCATGAGTCATTGTTTGTAGCTGTTGTTTTTAATCTTCGTTCACCGCCCACAGTCACTGTTGTGAGATGGGTGGCCATATAAATTATTTAAATAAATAAACAGCTAAGCTAGATGAATAGAATTGCTTCCCAAATTCTGGCCTCTATTCTAAGCAGTTCTATCTCCAGTTTCAGGGCTGCATTCTGAACACAACCTGGGGTCAGAAAAACGGTTCTTAGAAAGCCAGGTTGCACATTTTCATGGGAAGTGAAACTGGAACCAAGTCCCACTTGAGCCCCATATACTTATATATCCAGAACTTCCGGCATAAATACCGTGCATATAATTTGCTAATAATATTTAGAAGATATAAGGGCCTATAATTTGTCTGCTTGCTTTTATCTCCATTTTTGAAAGTAGGGACAACTATTGCAACATCCCAATCTTCTGGGGTCATGCGCTCTATTGTCAATATAGATTCATACAGATGCAAGAACTAGGGGCCCACCAGTCAATAGTAATCTTAATTGATTTTCCTGGGACATAATTGTTATTAGAAACTTTCCCCTACTTTAGCTAATTAATCAACTGCTTTGCTTTAGTGAAGCTGTAGGCCAACACTGAAGAACAAATAATAATACATATAAGATAGGGATATCTGCAGATAAAGAACATCATCTTCATCTGAAAAGCATCTGCACAGCCACTGTGAAAATTCTTCTAGCCATCTGGTGGATAGAATTGCTTGGATCTGGTCTCAGTTGGACTTTGACTGTGCACACCCTTTTGAGGTAACAGAGGCACTGTCTAGCCAGGTTATTTAGGAAGAGATTGAGTCTGTAAGTCTCAAGAAAACAGATAGGGTCCTTGAGGCTGTGAGGATGGCCACCTATTTATTAGCTCCATGTCCCTCCTAGTTGGTTAAGGCTTCTTGGGAAACATGTGGTTGTTTGGTTCCAAGTGGTGGTAAATTCAGTCTTAAGTGAGGGGATCAGTCCACTGGCTCTTAAAGAGGCAATGGTCCCTTTGGTGGGAAGGTTGCAGAGAATGGAATTGGGCTGCAACTTCAGAGGACCCTGGGGAAACAGATTTATCTAGACCCCTTTCAGTTGGGCTTCAGGCCTGGATATAGTATTGAGGTGGCTTTGATCACACAGGTATATAATCTTTGGCAAGTTTGAGATGGGGTAGTGCATCCACTCTGCCCCTTCTTTATCTCTTGGCAGCTTTCAATAACTATTGATCATGTTTCCTTTTGTACCAGTTAAGGAATTGCAAAGGGGGAGGCACAATTGTTGAAGTGATTCTTCTCCTTCTTCAGAGTTGGTTCCATTTGATATTGATAAGGGGAAGAGATCTAGCCCTAGGCCCTTACAATGTAGAGGGCTTAACCCCCTCTCCGCTCCTATTAGCATCTACATGAAGCTGTTGGGCAAGGTCATCTGATGACATAGGGTTAGATATTATCAGTATGCTGTTGATACCCAGTTTACATCTCAACTCTGGGCTGATCAAGTGATGCCATCAGTGTTCTGTCACTGTGCCTGGTGGCTATGGGGCTCTGAATGGGGATGAACTGGCTTAGATTCAACTCTAGGAAGACCAAGTGCTATGGGTTTGGGGGCTGCTTTTCCCCATTAATTCTGGATGGGGTTGACTACCCCAAACAGAACTCATGCACAATTTGGCAGTTCTCCTAGATTTCTGGATCCTGCTGGAAAACCAATTGGCAACTGTGGCTAGGAGGGCCTTTACACAAATCTATTCCTGGATTGTGGGAACTTCTCACTATTACTCATTCTTTAGTCACCTCTCTGAAAGTCTTCCCTTAATAATTTGTTCATTCCTTCCCCATTTTCAAGGACAGGTCAACATTCCTTCTCACCATATAACACCTCTACTGCACAAGTTGCACTGATTACCAATCTATTTCTGGTTATAGATCAAGGTGCTTTAAGAAGGCCCTGCATACCTGGTTCTTCCCCCAGGCACTGGACCAGGAAATCAGATGAGTCTACTGTATGATGTGAATTATCTGGTCCCTGGCCCAGTTGTACCATATTATGTTTCATTATTTTATCATTTTTCTTTTCTGGATGTTTTTAGCCTTCATTAGTTGCCCAGTCATTGGCAAATGGCCAATTGTATTAAATAAATAAATAAATAAATAAATAAATAAATAAATAAATCTGGTGCATCAAATAAGGCTTGGAAAAATCATTCCCATGCATCCACTGGCATTCAACAAGCCAATCCAGACAGGCTTGTGTCTTGGTAGTTCATGATGAATTGCCAGAAAATTGAGAAGTCTTTCAGCTTTTACAGCCTATATCAGTTGATATCATCCTGCTGTTGTTGCCAACTTCTTTTGTTTTATTCAAAAGACATATTTCTTTTGGATTTCCATTATAGCCCTGCTAGAGCTGTTTGAAGGATCTTTTTTATGACTGAGGAATGCATTAATCAGGTCTTTTTTGGCTATTATGCATCTTTGGTCAAATAACCTCTTATTAAAATAGTCCTGCTGGCTGCCTTGGGATTTTTAGATTCTATACCAATTTGTCATATCAATTATGCTGGTTGATGACTGTAATAAAGATTGATTTGATTTGTCATACCAAGCCACTGCCTTCCCTCAAGCTTGAGGTCCCACAACTTTCTAGGATAGCAATAAGGAATTACTAATGTTGAATTATACCTGTTAACTATCATTTCTCTGGTTTGCCCATTCCATGTTAACCTCACAGGTCTGGATTTCAATGATTCCATTAGGATGGTACCTCAGAGAGATTCATGAGGTACCATTTGGGAACTACATTTTAATACTAAAGGTAGGTGATCACTCTCAGGCCTAGCTCAAATTTCTGGATGGATAGACTTGGAGACCGTACTATAAGAAATTATACTGTGATCTGCAGCTGACAGTTTACCATCTGAACAGGATGGGTATTGGCCAGTGGTGACCCAGGGTAACCTCATTCAGAATAAATAAATGTAGTCTGAATGACATTTGCACAACCTGCATGCTAGATTTCTCCTGTTGTCCAGGGAGGACCTTGAAGATTGAGGTGGGTGCTTTGCCAGCTCTGGGGACCAATGAAAATGCATAAATGACCTCATTTGGGAGGCCCATTTTAGTCTTTAAATTGCCTTTGATAATCGTGAGCTTTCAGGTACAGTATGTAATATTGTATATCACTCTAGGTCAGCATTATCCAAAAATTATTGCTGTGGAGGGCTGAGACTAGAAGTAATGGCTTGCCAAATGGCACAATAACTGGTTTATGGCTAAAGTAAAATTTGAATCAAGACCTCCTGAGTTATTACGCTACATCGACTCTAATGATAAATCATTCTGTAGGCCTGAAGGAAACAAACGTTTTGTGGGAAGAGTTATGCATAGTTGTCCATTCCAAAACACAATGATGCAGGAATAACAAGACCTGTGTCATGTTATTACAGTGCAAGCTTCGCCCTTTTGTACTTGTTTCACAACATTGCAAAGTGGATTTAATCACTTGCCCCATCCTGTAATGCTAGTAGTAGTCACATTCTGTGACCACTAGTCATAGGTCATGTTCTATTTTGCATGGTATGCCATAGGCACTACTCAAGAGTGAATAGGGCAGAGCAGGGCTAGAGGGAAAAAAAGAGTGACGCAAAAAGAGTACAGATTAGAAGTTAATATGTAATAAACATAAACATATTTATTTTAGATGTTCCCAAGTCATCCAGAAGAAATGCATGAAATTCTTAGCAAATAGGTCAGCATGTTCCCATGTATGAATATGTGTGCAAGTATTATATATATATATATATATATATATATATATAAATAAAAAATTGAAACTGCAATATATATTCAAAATACAAATCAAACATACTGTACCTGTCATCAAATAGGTCATTTGAAAAGAAGAAAATGTTCAGTTTAAAAGGCAGAGAGATCAATTCCAAAATATTTCTGAAATTTAACTTTATATATAAAGTTCATCCTAAATGTTGAGTTTGCTGTAGTAGTTAAGGGACCAGACTAGAAACTGGGAGACTGGGCGTTCTGAGGCACAAAGCCAGTTGGGAGACCGTGGGCCACTCACTCTCTCTCAGCCCCAGGAAGGAGGCCATGGCAAATCACTTCTGAAATCTTGCCAAGAAAACTGCAGGGACTAGTCCAGGCAGTCACCAGGAGTCAACACTGACTCGAAGGCACACACATGCACAAATGCTCAATAGATAACAAACCTTTAGAAAGTATTTTATTTATCTGTAGTGAGATGGGTGATGACAAATTTGAAATATGACTAAATAAATAAATAATGCCAAACTAAATAAAGAGAGGTAAACAGAGCTAATAAAATAATATCCAAATATATTTTTAAAAAGAAAAAGGAGAGGAGAAAAGGGGTCTGGAGATTCATTTCATATAGAAAACAATTTCAAAAATTTGACCCAATTGCTT
Organism: Python bivittatus; assembly: GCF_059951505.1. Taxonomy (NCBI): domain Eukaryota; kingdom Metazoa; phylum Chordata; class Lepidosauria; order Squamata; family Pythonidae; genus Python; species Python bivittatus. The sequence goes on from NW_028277098.1 coordinate 7,424,865, forward strand.
GCTCTTCTTACCTCTTTGGGAAAAAACCCAAACACCTTAACCCAAAGTTAGTAGAGTATACATATCAGCAGTGCAGTGCTGCAGAGATGGGCTAGACATTTGGAGAGATCTTTGATTGTTTCTTTCTCTTTTCTTGAATCCCTACAAGGAAGTAATCTAGAGTACAACAGCCTATGAGTTCGATTCTTGGTAGATGTAAAGATCTATGGCTACCTATGCCTGATGAGTCCCATGTCAGGACAAAACCAGTCCTATGCTGCCTCCTGGTGATCAGCATAAGTAAAACACCACACAGGGTATATACCATGTGTAAAAATGGAGAAATCCAAGAAGGAAGGTTTCTATAAAACCTCGTAAAACAAGGGCATGGTGTATGTAACTTCTATATGTCTCTGGTCTGAGAACCTAAGAAGAGGAAGGTGGACTGTATATATCATTCTAAGGGTAGGCTCTACAAAATAAAGCTTTCTGAAACTGTAAATTCAAGAAGGTAGGATCCTGTGTAATGGAAACGAGGCTAGAAAGCAAGTCATAATATGATTTGGACCCGTGTGTGTGTGTGTTTTGAAAGAGAGAGAGAGAGCTTTGATACAGGTGCTTGAAACAAAGTGTTTTTGGGGAAAATGTCATTATGTGCTTTATTTTCTAAAGAATTTGCTTTATCAGAATAATGTTATTTGGGATGATAAGGCTAAGTCTGCCACCCAGTTAGCCTTCTGGAAGATACCACTACATAGCTTTGGGCTATTCTTTCTCTCAGCCCAACCTACATCATAGGAGAGCTATGTATTCCACCTTGAGCTGCTGAATGAAAGGCTAAATATTTTAAAAAATGCACATAAATAAACAGGCACTCCTGGATGCATAAAGTAACTCACTGGACGTTTTTCTTTAGGCTCAATGTCTGAGGAATTTTAAAGGAAGTATGATATTTCAAATGGGTTGCTGGACATCATTGGGGCATGCTTTATCTGTTCATGTCTGAAAGAGATCTGCAAAAACAAGCTGAATGTGTATTACTAGCCTCCATGTGCAATGCACATTCTAGGAAAGAGTTAAGCTTAGATCAGCTGAAGTGAAGCTGATTAAAATAATAGTGAAGATTGTGTGTGTGTGTGTGTGTTGCTAAGCTCACTAGGGGAGAAAAATGGGTCACACGATAAGACAGCAAGCCACTATAGGACAAATGTTTAAGGAAGCAGCAATATCAGCTTCTATATGTGTCAGGAACAACAAAAAGCTGAGGCAATATTGGTAGGAGAGGAGTTAATTCCATGAAGAACGAAGGATCTTACTGTAATTTGTAATTGTAGAAAGACATTGTAATTTGCCTTAATGAAAATATTGGATTATGTTGTTTATATTTTGCTGGTTACAGAAGTCATATCTTTTTTGAAATGTGGAAGCAGGCAGGATTCAGAAGTTCTCTTTTACAATTTATCTGTAAATCATTTTTTCCCCAGTTTTATGTACTATTTTATGTGTATATTCTTAAGAGACACCAGACCTCAGAAGTGCATCATGTACTGTGTTCAGTTGTCTGTTGTCTGTTGTCTGTTGTGGGATATACAGTACTCTCTGTGAAATACCTGCTAAAGAATATTTCTACCCAGAACAATTTGTAAAGTTCTCCTTAGTAGTTTGTTTATTGAGTTAAAATGTATGTATGCCATTTTTTGCTGTAAAAATCCTGAAGCAGTTTACAACCATTACTCCATTAGCTGAATTCCAATGCTGGAAGTCCCCCTCTCACTGTTTAAAAACATGACTACTCTCCTTGACTCTGGCTAATCTCAGAGGGAAAGCAGGATCAGCCTGGTTAGTATTTGGGTGGGGGACTGGGATGGGAAAAAAAAAAAAAGGGTGGGTAGGGGGAGAAAGCAGACCATTTCTGTAAACAGTGCCAGGAAAGCTGCACAGATGCTGTCATAAGGAGTCAAAGCCATCTTCAGGCCATCTTTACCTCTACTTTTTTACTTAGAATAATGGGATGGGGCACAGGCTGTTTACTCTACTATAATGTGCATCCCTTTACTCTTTTATATAAATGAATGTCTGCCTTAATATTTATTTTATGAATTTTAGGCATTGATCTTACTGTTGATATTTTGGCTAGTCTGATGTCTGATCACTAATCTTAAGAATATATTGGCCAAGAAAAGTACCACCTATTTTAAGTCAGGCTACAGTGGAAGCCCTAAATCCAGCCTCTACAACTGTTGTTGCCACTCTCACCGTCAAACCACTCTTAATCCTTACTTCCCCCTTCCCCCAACCCGCCATTCTTTGTCCCGTGCTGCCTTTCCTGCAGGGTCTTTGTTCCTAACCAGGAGCTGGAGCTGAGCCCCAGGCATGAACAGGCCAAGCAGCTGCTGCAGAGGGCGCGTATGAAGGCCAGGACAAACCCCCTCCGAGCCAGCCATAACATCCTGCCTACCGCCCCCCCAGAAAAGAGGTAAGCTCAGTTGTTTCCGCGTGATAGCTCGAGGATCTGGACCTGACTGGCATGAGCAGGGAGGAACTAGTAGAGAAGGTTTGGGTTATTTTTCCGGTATATGCCGTTCAGTTCTAGCTGCTTTCCAGCCTCTTTGTTCTTCGCACCTGTAAACCATTTAAAGTTTTTATCTTACAAATGAAATGCTGTGCAAGAATAAAAAAGATATGCTTCAGAGCCCAGAAATGATGTACCTGAAGGAAACAGTGAAAGTAAACACAAACATTTGATTCAGATATAATTAAGGAACAGAGTGAGATTCAAATGAAATGAATTCATTATCATGTGGTTTGATATCCTTTGCAATAACATGTATAAGGATGAGCATGCATAAGAGTTAAATGTTTTCAGATACCACGGTAGTTTTATAAAACATAGTTTTTTTAAAAAATGGGACAATTTAGACAATAAATAAAAATTGCTATTTGTATGGTGAACTTTATATTTATTTATTTATATTTATATTTATATTTATATTTATATTTATATTATTTATTTAAATATTTATATTTATATTTGTATGCTTTAGTGCTTCAATTTTCTTTCAGCGTTAGAAGAGGATATGCACAAACTTTCTCACATACCAAACACATCAGAAATTATTACAAACACAAACGAAATAAATAATATTTATTTATTTGCTTACACTTATATCTCACTCAGCTCCAGAGACTCTGGGCAGCTAACATCCAAATACCATAAAAAATCATCATAACATAATTATCACAATAATATAAAGATAAGGAAATGGCAAAAACAAATATTAGAGATAATCCATATTGCATATCTTAATCTCCAAATGCTCTTAAAAAGATCTGCGGAAGATGGAGGCTATGTGGATTTCAGGAAACAGCATATTCTACAATGACAAGGCAGCTAGTGAAACGACTGGTTTCCAGATCTATTCTCCTCGATCTGTTGAGGGGAATCCAAAGCATGGAATCGAGTAGATTCCTTCTGGACGACATGATCCTGTAAATAATCTGAACCTAAGCCATGTAGGGCTTTATAGGTTATGACCAGGTTCTTGAATTGAATCTGGAAACAAACTGGTAACCAACATAGTACATGTAATATTGGTGTAGCTCTGCTGTAGCGGTTCTCAACCACTGGATTATGGGCTGCTGCATTTTGCATCCCTTGAAGTTTCAAGATCAGCCCCACGGAGAGCATGTTGCAATAAGCCAATGATGAATGCTCAAGAGCAAAGGTTTCCTGAAAGTTAGGATGAGGTAAGCAGATGCTTTAGAGGCTAGTGATACATCAAGATGAAGTGATCCTGTGCACACTTATTTATAAAATGTGGATTGAGCAATAAGTGTTTGGCTACCCATGTATGCTGTAGGTAGTTGGTGCAGAAATATCAGAAATAACAGGAGTGCTATTTAGCAACAGCAGGGAGGAAGTTGGTAACCTCAACTTTATATCTGAGTGATTGTTCTTTGAGCTGTCTATATTTTATTTGGCATATTTGTGAAATGTTGACTGTTATCTGTAATTGAATGAATTAAGTACTGGGTGTGCAAGTGAAAGGAACAATCCTTTTACTTAAAGGGACAGTGGCAAGTATAGAAAGATTTTATTAGTAGTCATTGTCTCAGATCCTGAGTTCTGTAAATGGAACTCTCCTCAAAGGACATTCCTGCAAAAGAGAGATGTGGTGAGTGCTTTCATTAATTTCTCTTTAGCAAAAGGGAAAGAGGGTAGGCAAAAATAATCATTTCTTCCATGCTTTTCAGTAAGAGCCCTCACTGGATCTTGGCCCCTTCTTTAAAAATATACAGAACACTTCAATTCCTGGAAGGAATATTGTGGAACCCAGCAAGTTACAACACATAGTTGTAAAATGAACTACTTTAAATGCATTCACAAGCATTGCCCTTTCATCACTGTAACATTTATTCTACCAGAGCCTGATAATTATTTACTTTTGCCTGTAAAAATAAATAGATCTGAACTTGGTTTGCAGCTGAATGGGAGACCCTGGTTGGGACTAGTTTTTGACCTCAGATATTACTCTATTATGTCTTATATTGCCTCAGAGCACTTTCAACTGCTTGTTTAGTTGCTTTCCGCAGCTCATCACTGCCATTTTCCAATCCTATGCTGTTCTTCATTTTAGAAGTATAAATTCATCTTGTTGATTTGTTACACACTATTGAGACCATTGGAAACAGTTACAGAATGCAAGGACTGCTCCAGATCCAATCAGTTATTTGGGTCAGCAGTTTCCTACGATATTACGGTTGTAACAAAATGCTAGATCTCTTATTGATGATCTGATGACTGTACAAGCAGCTAGATGCATATTAAGCAAATATTGCAAATTTTTAATATGCAACTTATGCAACTTATGCAAATAAGTTTAGATACAGAAGACTTGAGCAACATTACAGCGCTTGGTTCTTCATTAGGCTGCAATTGGTGGCCCTTAAGACAAATGGCGCTTCTGCTAAAGGTTTGAACATAGATGAAAAGGGTAGCAAAGTGGATAATTTCACTAAGTAAGAAAAAAAATCTTTTCTTTTGTTCATTAGGGGTACTTGTAGATTCTCTCCTGCAGATGCAAAAGACTTTGCTTTGAACGATAGAAATATCCATACTAGTGGAAACCAGAGTGATTCATCTAGTGGAGAATCCAGCTGTGGGCAGCAGAGAAAGCGAGGGCCATCTCCTTCTCGGGTGCGTTTTGAGGATGAATCTGCAAGGGATGCTGAGGTTCGTTATCTGGAACGCCTGCAACAACGCCAGAAACGGCCCTTAGATTCAGTTCTCTTATCTCTTGGCCGGGGCCCACTGCTCTCCAAACCAGATCTTTCTGACTATATAAATGGTGACCTCCAGCGTAAAGATGGTAACGTCAGCAAACCTGTCTGGGAACATCAAAGCATGGGACAGGTAGCAAAAATGCTTACTCACCAGAGCAACAGAGGGTGCTCTGAAAAAGGGAAGCCTCTGCAGGAAAATAAAGAAAGGAAATGTAGTGCCTGTGGGTCTTATATCAACGATTCAGCAGACACTAGAGTCAAGCAAACTGGGAATGGCAAGCATGAGAGTGCTAATGTCCTTCATGGAGGCAGTGATGCTGTTCACACTAATGGAAACAAAGAGCTTGGTGCTTCCCAGGAGAACTCACGAACAAAGTCTCTGGGTCCCAAAGGGACTCCATTGTGGATCCTTCCTTCTCGGCAGCGTGTTTATACAGAATGCATCAGGGAGACATATATTGGGGAAGTTACTTGCACTGAAGATGTGGACTCAGCTTTAGGCAGTACCACTGACACATCAGACAGCTACAGGACAGACAGTGAAGAAGCTGGCATCAGTGGTCAGCAATTTGGAATCAAAAATTGGCTTGGTGTCCCCAGGCCATTGTATCCTTCAGAGAAGAAAGCCAATACTGTTACCAGGGATAGGCACTGGGAAAATGGCAGCTGCAAAACTAGTGAAGAAGTTATCTGGGGTAACATTCCTAACGTAAGCAGAATGGACATTGGGTCAAATACTGATGAAGCAAACAACTGCAGCTTGCAGGGGGACTCTGAGGTAAGAGATCAGGTGACCCAAACCACCGTTTCCAGAAGCAACCAACTGGTAGATCTGTGTCAAGTGGCGAAGGAAGACAAAGCCAAAGCACAAACAAGAGTACATGGTGCCCAATTGAGGGAACCCATATCTCCCATCTATTCTCAGCAGCTGCTTTCCCATGATGGTGTAGAAGATCCTATGAACAGACCAGTCAATAATTTATGTCAAGCCGAGCAGCAAACAAAACAGGTGGCCACCAGCTACAATGTAATGAATCTAATACCAGCACCCCCTATTAATGGAAAAGTCCACTCCTCCCCCATGAATTATAGGAGAACTGTTTTAACAGGCAGCTACAAGTTGATCAAACAGGATCCTGGGCATATAAACAAAACCAACCAACCATCAATTTCAGCTGCCTCTAGTGGTTTCCAGGATGTGGGTGTATCTGGGCTGGAGGAGCATAATGGCCAGCAGAATCCAGGAATACTCTCCAAACATCTGGCTTTGTCCTCCAATAATCACAATAACATATCTACCAAGCCAGAGCTCCAAACCTTAATAACTGGCAGAGATGAGCAGCTTCAGGAGAGTGAGAAGAAGGGAAAAAATCAAGGTAAGAGATCATGTTGACTTGATTATAAAAAAGGGAATATCTCCAGCAGTGGAATTAAAAATGTATACTCAAGCTAACATTGTTTTATTGAAAGCTACCTAACATTTGATCTGAATGTGAAGATTCAGGGTATTTGCACAAATTTGAACAGGAAGAAGTAGTGAGGATATAAGAGGTAAGCAACAATGAGGAAACAAAGTTAGTGGAACATATTTAGAGAAGCTGGAAGAACATCTAAAAGAATGTAAAACCCATATCTCATTAGCATCTACTTTCCAGAATAGTTAAACAAATCCTTATGCCCAAAAGCAAGACTCAAGGGCTATACATTTCCCTTTTTTGTTGACTTCCAATATGCTGAGGCATGCAGCCTGATTCTGAAGATGACATCACAATGAGTAGCCATTGATAGCCTTATCCTCCATTAATTTGTGTACTGCTAACTGCTAATTCTTGTCACAGCATATCCTGTTATGTAATTATTCACTATATAAAGAAGTATAGTAAACAATGCAGTTTTAATGAGCATTTCAGTGATTTTCCAATTTTACTATTACAATAAAAATGACTAGAAAGCTACCAGAGAAAAAGAGCTAAAGTACAAGATACTGTCCAAACTGCACACCTGTGAGACTGTGGAAGATATTTAAATTTGGAGAGTTCAGATTCCAAAGGGGTAGTTAGTAGCTCCAGTCTGTTATAGCAGAAACAACAAAGAATGTTGTGGCTCCTTAAACATTAACTGATTTATTATCTTTTTATGGATTATACATGCAAATAGTAGTAATGGTATTTTTATTTAGTATGCACTTATACTTAAGCACAGTACAAAGAAAGGTATAATTTGCAATACTGCATAAACCAATGTAAACAATAAAACAGTATCATAATCAATTTAAAACATCTAATCCTGACACTACCATACTTTAACTAGCATCAAATACTGCCACTGGAAAGTTCTTTCAATTTCATAAAGGTCCTGAAAAAAGAAGCATTTTGAAATATTTTTAAGTCTTAGAACAGGGTTCCTCAACCTCAGCAACTTTAAGGTGGGTGGACTTCAACTCCCATGCTGGCTGGGGAATTCTGGGAGTTGAAGTCCACCCACCTTAAAGTTGCTGAGGTTGAGGAACCCTGTCTTAGAAGATCAGAACCTAAGTATAGCTGAAGGGGGAGTCACTTCCAAAGAGGAGGAGCTAGATGGGAAAAAGCTCAGAAACATGAGATGGCTATTCTGATGCAAAGAAAAGCTGGGCAGCCCTGGTTACATGTATGTGAACACCCAGAATCATGAATTGTAATCAGGTTATTCAAGAATTGGATGCTCCTGTCAGCACCAGCAATTTAAACTGGTAATGTTCCCGAAGACCTAGCCTGCATAAAGGACTGATGAAAAGAAAAAGGAGGGGTGACTCAGGAGAGGTCCGTAAACTACACAGACCATTCTAAACCCAACCAGAGGGTGGAGAGCAGCATCATGAAGGGATGTGTAATGAACTGCAAAAACTAGACAAAAAACTACTTCAGGTATGAACTAACTTCTTAGCCATTTCAGTAGTAAGAAATAAATGAATTCAGAAGATGTACGTTACAAATACTTGTAGTTTTATCAACTTTAAATAAAGTTTCCCATTAATTAGAACTCCCAAAATATTGTACCACAGAAGATGCCTGCAGCTGACAATCCTGAAAATAAAAGAAACAAGAAATGTCAGCCAGGTTGGAAAACGGTAGTTTGGTTTCCTCAGAATTGAGTTTAAGGCAGAAGGAACAGGTCCATTTAGAAATCCCAGTAAGGTAGTTGTAGAGGGAAGACTGCAGTGCATCATCCCAGACTGGAGCAGAAGAATACATTTGGATGTCGTTGGTATAAATATGATGGTTATTTTTAGTTACTGATGAAAAGGAACAGAAAACCTAGTGACAAAGGATACAAAGGGGGACCTAGAACTGAACCATGAGGAGCACCCTCAGATGAAGGGAAGGGCTGAGAGCAAAGACTCTCCTGCTTAACTTAAAATGTGTGATGGAAAACGTAAGACTGGAGCCATTGAGGAACTGCAAATCATTGATAAGCTAAGTCAGTCCCAGTCCAGTGGAATGATCTTCACCAAGCCATAATTGAAATGGGTTAATGAAATTATTTGCTGACAGATGGGGAAGGAATTGTGTGAGAACAACTTGTTTGATAATCTTAGGCAAAAATAAAAGAGCTGGCCAAAAATGAATAAATAGTCAGTCAGTCAGTCAGTCAGTCAGTCAGTCAGTCAGTCAGTCAGTCAGTCAGTCAGTCAGTCAGTCAGTCTGTCTGTCTGTCTGTCTGTCTGTCTGTCTGTCTGTCTGTCTGTCTGTCTGTCTGTCTGTCTGTCTATCTATCTATCTATCTATCTATCTATCTATCTATCTATCTATCTATCTATCTATCTATCTATCTATCTCAAAAAAACAGCAACCCCAAATTGCAGTTATACAATGATTCAACCAGAGTTATGTCTTCCTTAAAATGAAAAGTAATAGCAATATTCAAGTATTTCCTTCCCTCACCTACATTCAGTTATCATCCTGCTATCTCTGATAATTCCATTTGCTGGAGGCTGAAATTTTCCAGAGCAAAACCTTTTCTCCTTGAGTTTGTAGGAACTCCACATAATTTCAAAATTGGATGATCAGAACTCTAAACCAGATCATTGGCCTAATCAAGAGAAAGGGTTTCTTGCTGCAGAATACCAGCCCCCAGTACACTGCATGAGGCCAAACAAATGACAATGGGACTTGCCTCTGTTCTCCTCCTTATACTAAATAGGTGCTAAACAGAATCTCATTTTCCAGAAATCAACAAGATTTTCTATGCTAATATTTTCTGTACAAATCTTTTACCTTTGCCAAATTGTAAAATTAATTGATTGACCAATTGGCTTCAATAATAAATTTCCTTGCATTTATGCAACCCTCCCTCTACAATCTTGAATCAGGATGAGCTTGCATATTTCCCAACTTTTTCAGAGAATTTTAAAAACAAACTTCAGCTGAAAAAATTTTAATGGGCTTTTTTTTTTTGCAAGTAATTTTTCTGTAGCTCTAATTATACTCCTCCATTCCACTGAAGAGAGTGCTTGGTGTCAGCTGTCAGAGATTTGTTGTTATGATACTGCTGGTTATGTAATTTACATAGTTTTCATAAACACAATAGTTGCTAAACTACATTAACACCCTAGTTATGCATATTTCTACAGAGTGCTGCTCTAAAGTTACTATTTTCATATGTGAAAACTAGCACCAAGTCTTAGAAAAATCTTGATATGGAAGCTGTAGGTGAAATTTGAGAGTAAGACGTAATAAAATGACTTCTTTTACTTTTTTCTGGCTTTCTATATAACAAGTCCATTTTAAGCCTGTTTCTGGAATATTCTGGAAATGAAAAAGCCAGAATGTTTTGTAACAATTTAATGATATGCCTATATTTTTGTCAAATTGGATGAATTATTACTACGTTTGTAGAGAATGTGGAGAGTTCAGAAGGGTCTAATGAAATTCTCAGTATCTTCAAAGAACTACCATTTCTTACCATTATTTTGTGTTGGGGGAAGGAGGTATGTGTCAATGTAAGATCTCTCCTTAGATTTTCCAGTTTGGATCTTGGCATCTGATATGTGTTAAGAACATTTTCTTTGATAAAAGGATGTATACCAGAAATTATTTTATGTGCTAAGCTGCAATTACTTGTTATGTCCTGTCATACTAGCCGAAGGTGGAAGTCCACCCCAAAGGTGTTCTAAGAACAGCAATTGGAAGTATCTGTATCATTGCAGTAGGTCCATCATCCTCAACGTGTGGTGTTCCCCCTGTTGCTCCCAATGTCATCAGTTCCACTGCTATTAATCTCTCCTTGACAACTGAAGAGACCAACTTCACAATCTCCACTAAGTCAATCATTAGAGAAGCTCCAGTAGCAGAGACGCAGAAGATAAAACCCGGGCAAGCAAATATTATTCAACGGTGAGTAAAAATATATCATGCTGTCAGGAAGATTAAGCGGGGTTCTCATAGAACAGGGCTGTTTGTAAGATCAAATGCCATTTTTCTAAAAATAAAACAAGTCTTTTCCAAATTAATCCATTTTTATATGTTGGAACTTCCCAGCCAGCATGACCAAATGATCTGCTACTGAGAGATTCTGTCCATCAGCCTTCCCTAACTTGGTGTCCTCTAGATCAGCTGAACTTCATCTTCCATAATCCCCCACCAGCCTGGCAAATGAGGGAGTTGTTACTGCCCCTTAATCTTCCCTTCTGATGAAGGTTAGCCAAAGCTGAAGTTTCTGATGACCAAGACACAATTTAATCAAATTTTTTTTTTGCTTTGTTCCTGAGTTCTCTGTTTGTAATGGCATATCCCAAAGAAAATAAAGATCAGCCAGTTAATATATGTTCACCCCCCAGCTCCCTACCTTATCCCACCCTCACAATTTGTCCCCTTCTTTTTATAAAGGAAAGGCCTACAGAGTAGCAAGTGGCTTGTTGGAAATGGAAAAGGTTGCCAGGAGGGGAGTGATTCTAATATTTGGTGTGGCTAGCAAGCTCAGCCAAATGCTTTTTAATTTGTGTTTTCCCACTTTTTATCCTTGGAACAATTCTGCAAAGTAGGTTTAGGATATGAGGTACTTCTCCAAGACCACACAGCATCTGAGCATTATTTGTGAAGGATATATTTTCTGTGGAGGACACATATTTGCATTCAAAAGGAAGTCTGGACACTTTCAGTTAATTTGTAGAGTAGATTGGTTGAACCTCCCTCAAGTCCTGCTATGCTACTTCATGTTGTGGGAGGTGTTCCTAGGAGGGATGAATAAAAAATGCTGGGACTGTATGCCAAGAGTTAATTACCCCCAGCAGGATCACCCAAGGCTTTTAAGCTATTCCAGCTGCCCAGTTAAAGCAAACAGGTACCTGTTTTGGGTAGCAGCAATATAGGAAGATGCTGAAGGCAGATGACCATTTTAGTGTCAATGACAAAGGTATTGTTTCACACTGCACAGGATAAGGCAATGGTAAACCACTCCTGTATTTTATCAAGAAAACCACATGGATAGACAATATAAAGTGACTGATAATATAGTGCCAGATGGTGGCTCCTTAGGTTGCTACTCAGGAAGAGCTGAGGATCTTTTAGAGTATTAATGGAGTTTACGATGCAGTCAGATTAAAGGTTTTGGGGCATCTAGGTGCTGATATTGTCATGCAGGAAAAGTTTAATCTGAAATCAACAGAATATGCAAGCAAGGTATATTGCTTGTGGTTGGAGACTAGAATGTCAAAGTTGGAAATAGTAAGGAGGAAAATGTAGTTACACTGTATGGCCAAGGAAATGGAAAAGAAGCAGGAGAATGACTTGTCAGTTTCTTCCAATCCAATTATTTCTTCTGAACAACCAAAGTCTTTAAACAACCAAAATGATGCCTATGGACATGGACATTACAAGATAGAGTATACAGTAATAAAATTGACCATATTATTGGTACAACAAGGTGAAACAGCTCAGTTACAGGGGCTGAATGTGAACTGCTCATGTGAAAATTCCAAGTCAAGCTATAGTGGAACAGCAAAGCCAAATGGATTCCACAATATAATGTTGAACTTATACCTACTACTTTCAAGGAGCACATCAGGAATTGCTTTGAAGTCCTGAACTTCACTGATTACGAACCAGAGTTACTGTGAAATTAACTTGAAACTGTTAAGGATGAATGTGAAAACAGGCTGCCAAAGACCAAGAAACAGAAGAAAGCAAACTTGACATCAAAACAAACAGTGGAAATTGCCAAGAAGAGAAGAGAAGACAAAAGTCTCAGGAAGGAATTTAACAAAGAATTTTAGAGAATTGTTAGAAGAGACAAAAGCAGTATTATAATGACATCTGTAAAGACATCAAAAGTGGAAACAGACACAGAAAAACAAAGTCTTCCAAAAGATCTCTGATTTCATAAGAAGGCTCTGACCTCAAACTGGTATGCTAAAGGAAGTCAATGGACAAATAAATAAATAGCAATTGATTCAAAAAAGATCAAAGATGGAAGGACCATACCGAAATTCTATACAGTAGAAATCTCAACATCCAAGATACCTGAGGAATTATTCTCTATTTACAAGAACCTCTGATACTAGAAGAGAACACTAGATAGCACTTCAGTCATTACCAATTCAGAAAGCTACAGAAATTAATGGAATACCTACAGAAATATGGCAAGTAACAGAAGAAAAATCAGTAAAATCTCTAACCAAACATTGCCAGCAATGGAGAATGGCATGATGGCCAACATATTAAAAGAGGTCAATCTACATTTCAATACCAAAGAAAGGAGATTTAACAGAGTGAGCAAACTATCATTAATTTCATATGCTAGCAAAAGAATGGTTAGAATCATCCAACACAGATTAGAGTCCTGCATGGAAAGAAAGATGACAGATATTTAAGCTGGTTTTAGAAAAGGCTGAAGAATAAGAGATATTATTGCTGATACATGCTGAATAATTGATAAAGACAAAGAATACACCCAAGAAGTAAATATTAATTGATTATAGAAAGGTCTTTGATTGTGTTGACTATGTTAAGCTGTGGAATGTACTTGGGAAAATGGGAATCCCAGAACATCTCATTATCCTCATGCAAAACCTAAACACAGGACAGAAAGCCACATAGTTTTGATGGAACATGGCAAAACAGGCTGGCTCCAGCTGGCAGAGGAATGAGACAGGCAATATACTGTCTCCTTATTGATTCAATCTATATGCTGAATATATATTGAGGAAATTTTTCACATAGTGAACAAATGAGGCTAAGATATTAAAGAAATTAAAGATTAAATATAAAGAAAACCATACTAATGAGAACAGCAACAGCAACCAGCCCTAGAACTTACAATGAAGATACTGAAGTGGTAGGTGGCTTCTGCCTTTTAGGATCAACATTATCAACAGTAAAGGAATCAGCAGTCATGATACATGCACTAGCACTTGGTGGAATACCAATAAAGGTCTTGGAAAAGGTATTGAGATGCTGAGATGTGTTTATACCCAAAAAGATCCGAATCATGCAGGGCAATGGTTTTTCTTTCGATGCTCCATGGAAATGAACTTTTTTGATCTATTTATTTCCAGTAAATAAAGTTCAATAAATAAATATTAAATACATACATACATACATACATTAAATGACCAAAGTCAAATTATCATATTTTGGACACATTATGCAAAGGCCTAGTTCTCTTACAAAATCTATAGTGCTGAGAAAAGTTAGAGTGACCAGCAGCAAGGTGGATGGAGTTGATTACAAGGCGATGGGTGCATCATTGAAGGGCCAGGCTGGGAGCGCATCATCCTGGAGAAGGTCTGTCTATGTAGTTGCTAAGAGGGAACACCAACTTCCTATGTTGATAAGACTCCCTGGTTCTTTCCAGTAATTCGTTGTGCTGGTTTCCTTCCCAGGGGATGCAGCAGTACAGACCGAGGAGCTCTTTCAGTTTGTTAGTAGCAAATGCTTCCCGCATGTCTGCTTTCTGCCTCTCTGTGCTACAATCTTTCCTCTGCTTAGGTCTGCTGCGCTTCTCCCCACAGGTGCCTTCTGCTTTTCAGGCTTGGCTTTTCACTCTCACAGCAGGCAAATATTGCCTTGTTGGTGCTGCCAGTAGGCTTTGAGCCCTGTTGCCTTCCCTGCTGTTTCCCCCTCCCTCTCCACTCTGAAATCTGCTTTGACCTACTTCTCCCTTCCTGCCCAAAGCTGAAAGTTCTTCTTATGGCTAGATAGCTCAATCCACAGAAATTAAGCCTCTTATTTCTAATCCAGGAATTATATCTAAAATGGCATACTACTGGTTTCTTCAATATACTCAAGTCCATTTTGATAGCTCAAGTAGTTACATTGTTTAGCAGCATCAACTGTGTGCTTAGTTTGGATTCTACTATTTAACCTGATAATAAAATAATTTGATCTAATGAAATTCTGTCTGGCATTGCCAGAAACAAATTAAGCCAGCACAAGCCTGGTAGTTTTACTGAAAAGCAACAGAAACTCTCAAGCCAGGATGATTCTCAGAATACATTTTCTGGGGTGGGGTGGGGTGGGGAGCATGCAATATATGCATTTGGAAGGGGCAGAAGAGAAAAGTAAGGAAAGTCCTTGACTTTGAAAACTTTCTTTGGTTTCAGAATCTATGTGTGTGTGTCTGCCTTCAAGTCAGAGTTGACTCTTGGCAACTGTCTGGACAAGTCCCTGCAGTTTTCTTGGCAAGATTTCAGAAGTGGTTTGCCGTGTCCTGCTTCCAAGGGCTGAGAGAGAGGGACTGGCTCAAAGTTACCCAGCTGGCTTTGTGCCTGGCAGAAGTTATTTTGTACACAAAGAGGACAACATTCCATATTTCTTTATCATGAAAAAACATAATTGAATACAATGGGGCTTATTTCTAGCCAGTGTTTGTGGGATTTGGCTGAACAATTGGTATTTTTTAATAAAGAAAGAGCAAATGAAAGGGTGAAGTTTGGTTCTCAGTAGCATCTCTTACACCAGTGATGACTCTAAGTGCATCCCTTTTCATTCTGCAGGATAAATATCTACCATTTGCTCTTACGGAAGGCAAGGAGAATAAACTATTGCCCTAGGGGACAGTATTGCTTTTGGAAACCTTCTGTAAGAATTGATTTATAAATCTGAGAAATGTATATAGAGGGGGAGTTATCCCTATGCACACCATCAAAAGGATTGTAATTTTGCTAGCCAGCTCCCAACATTTTCTACTAACTCTTGAAAACCCAGAATAGTATCACATCAAAAAAGAAATGCCTTAACCACTACACCAAACTGGGTCTCATTATCCTCATTTGAGCACTGAAAATTGTAAATAAAGTTGAAGGTACTCTTGGTTTGTAATTCTCTTGGTTGGCTTGTTTTGCCTTCCAGCAAACACTTAGAAGTCTACCCAAAGAAGCAGCAATCCACCAAGAAAGTAGAAGTCTCTTCTACATCAGGATTAAAAAAATTCTTCACCACTCTGAGTCAGAGCACCAAACAAAGATTGGGCAGATTCCGATGTTATAGCATGGAACAGCTTTCTATGCCAGAATCAGGAGCTGCAATTCCCAACATGGAACCTGGTCCAGATACCACCTGTTCTCCAAAAATGAAGAAAGTACCTTCCCTACAGTCCTTACAGATGGTGAGTTGAAACTGTGTTTTTATTAGATCTTATGAGAAGGCAGCAGTAATCTACCTTAGTTTTTGTGGTACAGTTTTAAAACTATTTTCCAGGGAAATATGAGTCTTGTAGTAATGACATATCAATAAAATATTGTTATTCACTACATTTTGCATTACATAGCATCATGAATGTTTCAACATTTTCAGACCCAAGGTCCACCTGTAAGCCAAGTATGCATCTGGAGACCATATTCATTTTTTACAATATGACACCATTGAAATCCATCTTAGACCATCTTAATTTGTAATGCTCCCAGTTCCTTGAGGCAGTGATGAAGCCCAACTGTCCTAGCCATTGATTCAGACATTCCTTATATTGATTCTATACTTTTCTGCAGTTCCTGCTTCTCAAATCTCAAATACAGGGACTCAGTTATTTTTTTTTTCCATTGAATCAAAGGAACATCAGAGAAAACCAGCTCATGCCAGTATCCAAGCCTAGCTGTCCATCAATGATATAAGACACAGTAAGAAACTGCTCCTTTAAGAAAATGTTCTAATCAGACCGTCTCTAAGGACTACAAAAGTGCTGCTGAAGTTTTATATGTCGAAACAATAGTAGTAATATGCAGAGTTTCCAAGGAAAAAATTATTTTTTTTCAGTAGGCAAGTGAGAAGAGAAGAACAAACAAATTCATGGTTGTCTCCTGGATGACATTGATGTCATCTGGGTGACTGATAAATGGGATATTCGAGTGGCACTGTCATTTGAAAACCCACTTTGAGTTATTGGTCCCTGCTAAATATTTATTATTTGCCCAAAGTAAAAGTTTCATAAATGCATGTACCTAATATTTCATTACATGATTATGTTGTGACAATACAATACTCTTGAAGCACTAGAATTTAGATCTGTGAAACATGTTTAATCTGTTACGTTAATGAAGGCAAATCCAGTAGCCCCCTCCCCCCTTTTTTTATTTTTACTTCTTCTGGTTTCCAGAAGGATCAAGATAATTCAAGGTTTACAGTCAGGAAACTTCATTCCTCTTTGCCCAACATACCTGCAATTTGATTCTTCAGTACTTGTTCTGATTTGCAGTATTTTCTCCCACTAGGTGTCGCCTTTCTACCAACCAAGAAAAGCCTCTTCTGTTCAAAATCTGCATTCCTTTTTGGGCAGGAACAATCGGTCCAATGTCTACCTGGTGGGGGAACCAAAGGATGAGGAAGCTTTTCCTAACAGGTGAGAATTGGGATGTTTTAGGTGACTATTTGTGATTACATCCTAAATGCTTTTTTTTATGTGTTGGGTGGGGGGTAATCACTTATTTCTTTTGAGACACTGAAGGCAGCAACTCGCCTCTGTCTGCAGGTGATCTGCTTGCTATTCCTGGATATGCAGCTCAAATAATTTTATACAGGGAATTCCAGAGGATGGAATCTCAGAGATCCCTAGCAGAATGCCAGCTGATGGAACAACATACATATTTTGCTTTTTATAATCAGATGCTTCTAGAATTGACTTTAAACAATTTTTTTTAAAAAATGCCCTGAAGTAGGGGAATGATGTGGTAAAAATTTTTAAACACAGAATAGCAAAAAGTAAATTTGCAGAGACTGAAAAGATGCTAATGAATAATGCTGTAAGCATATTTACTTTGTAGAAAGCCTCCTTGTACATATGGGGCATGTCTAGGCTTGGTCTGCAAGGCTTATTTCCCAAGAACCCCAATTACTTGTGCTGTAGGGTCACCTTCCCTTCAATGCCTTTCCCATCATCATGTGAGCTGGAAATCTGCTTTCATTAAAAACCAAGATGTGATAAAGCAGTTAAATTAGATGATCAGTGATACAATAGTCCCCTGTTCTTTGACTTCAGATTATACGCCTTTCTGAGTATGACAGAATATTTTCCCCATTCATAGGAAAACAAGGACACAGCATAGAAGATCCCTTAGCGTAGAGGACATTGGATCCCCCAACTTGGTGAGAACCGTTGGGCGGGTGATAGCGATTTTTCCCGATGGAACTAGCCAATTAGAATTGGAGCGCTCCCCACAAGGCAACTTTGGGTTTCGTGTTTCTTCAGGGAATGGTCGGCCTGATACAGGTATGTGCTTTGTGGCCAAGGCCTGAAACCTTGAACAAATGGACCCCTGGCTTACTTTTTAAAATCATTTCTTGGAGTCTTTCTATGATTTTTAAATTGTATGTTCTACTATTACTTTTTTTTTTCTTTGCTGGGGCGAGGGGGAAGGACGCTGGCTTGCATTTGTTTTATTTTACAATTTGTATTCCTAGTCTTTCAGTTGAGAAACCAAACCACACTTACATTATGAACTTAAAAACTGGGTTTATGTATTTTTAATAAATAGAATCCATGTATTTAGTTGTAGGAATAGTCAATATATTCTGTCTTTATCCACTAGAGCTTTCCAAATAAAGGAAAGGAAGCAGGATATATAATACCTCATCTATATTAACCCTTCAGCTGGTTTGGGTGATAGAAGGGAACCTCTTATTTTTCCACATTAGTATCCATTGTGCTCTGACATTTTGACAATCTTCTGCAATCAACTTATATTATTTTTAATTATATATAATATAGAATTATAATTGCAGTATATCAAATACTTTATTCCTGTAAACACACTGTATCTTAAATGTACCATGAAAGCATATTAGCACAATGTTGGTAAACCTGCTGTGTATATTTACTGTATTAAAAGCCCTTTCCCTGTTTTTATTTTCAAAGTTATGTACAAAAGTACTAGTGCATGATTCTGTCCAATTATATAAACATAAAATGCAACCTGTGCAGGAAAGGTACATGTGGAGGCAGTACAAGGGATGAACAGAAAGTTTGGGAATAGATAGCATCATTAGGCATTATCTATTCCTATTCTAGAACCCTTTGCTGTAAAAGGTAAAGCAATAGCACTACACCTGTGCACACACACAAAACAAAGTCATGATTTGGGGGAATGGAAATCCTTTGGTGGCATGAGATGGCAACAGAGAAAATACAGGGCTGTAATAATATCACATAATGTTCTTTGTACATACCCTGACAGGTTCACAGATGCTGTGATTCCTGAATCATAAACTCCCAATGTATATGTGAGAGTGTATTCTTGGAATTATATAACCCTACTGGATTTCTTCTGATATCTGACTACCTTGACTCCTCTTCTCTTTCACAATCTTATATTCTCATGACATGTGTGAATGCGCTATAACTCCACAGAGTAAGAATCGCCTATTTCTCTTTGTTGGAATCCAAGTGTTTACCACTTCCTGAATATAGGACTTTGAAATAGATATTCATCTTCTATGTACCATTGCAAGTACAAGCCAAAGAACCAGTCTACAAGGAACCCAAGCTACTGTAGTCAATAGCCTCTGGAAACTCTTTTGCTAAAGCAGATCCTATATATAACCCTGCACCCTATAAAATCTTCCAGAGGGAGATTTGCTCAGTATTCTGAGCGGCAAAGAGATGTTCTTCCTTTGGTGAGAAAGATAGGTTTTCTTTCTTTCTGCACTGCCTCCTTCATTGTTATATTACAGAGTAGAAAAACAAGAAGGGACATTTCTCAGAGGCATTCTTAAACAACCAGTTTCAACCTAGCCTCTTCATTGACTTGTACACTCTAAGTTAATTTAGGCTTAAAACATTCTTCTGGACCTGGAAGTTTTCTTTTCTTTTCTTTTCTTTTCTTTTCTTTTCTTTTCTTTTCTTTTCTTTTCTTTTCTTTTCTTTCTTTCTTTTTTTGCACATGGACTTCTGAGTCTAGGTCTTATGCCAATTATAATGACATTACTTCTTTTACAAATGCTTTGCCCTCAAAGCCAAGGATGGTAACTTCCTAGCTACAAACTAGCCACAGGATATATGCACCCAAGCACCATTTTTGTGGTGCCAAGATTGTCCCTAGATCACTTCTCTGAGTTATAGCAGCAAAGCACGGTGATGTTGCCCTTTCAAGCAAAATAGATGTGCCAGGCTTCCACAAGATTCAGCAAACCTATTTCATTTTTTAAAAATTCCGGAACCCCAAAAAGCATACCCTCAAAGAACAGATAACTTTTTTAAGTGGCACCGCCTGCACTGACATGGCAGCATGACCCCCTGAAATCCTTTCTAATTATGATTTGGTATTATGTTGAAATTGACAAACGACATGTGTAGCTGTGTAACTGTGCAGCCATGCCAAAAAATAGGGATGCCACACAAATGGAAGTTAAAAGCAGCCATGCGGTTCAAAACCAGGGTGGCCTGTATCGGTTCTACAGTTTGGTGCGTGTGTGTTATTGCTTCATCCACTGATACCATTTCCCTGAACATTGTCCTTTGTTTCTGAAGAAATACATTTGAAATATCCAGCCACCTAGATGCTCCTTATTAGGCGACAATCCTACTTTGATATGCTGCTCTACAGCACTAACAGAAAAGCTGTTTTCTGTTTTCAAACACAACCAAATATTTTGTTATGCTAGAATCTCACTGGTGTTTTTGTGTTTTGTGTGTTTTTTAAGAAGAGGACGGTCTAAAGTAGGTCAGATGGCTGGAATAATTTGAAACATGTGTCCTCAGGTTCTTTTTTCCCAGGCAAGCTCCTGGGAATGTTGCAATATTTGTGACGGAGATGACAAATGTTTGTCCTGGCGTTAAGCACTCTGGTTCCAGGAATGTACTCTTTCCATTACATTTCTTAGATTCCACCTCCACCCTAAAAATATTTAAAATGAATTGGGGCATAGTCCAATTGAACATTTTCTTGTTCTGAGCTCTCCCTTCCCAGGAAGCCTTGAAGTTGCTAGATATAAATTCAACAAATGGATTTAGACTATTTTTTCTTATTTATTGTGCTGCTTTTCTTACCAGATTTTTTTTCTTTTTGCTTGGGCTAGCACACTTGAGACCTCATTTACAATTTGCCTGTAACCGGCTATAAAATAGCTTTCAGCACAAACAAAAACATAAGTTGTGTGTTGGGGCCCTGACAAATGTGGAGCTGGTTTTAATAGCTGAGCCTATGAAGGTATTTGGCAATTTCCATGTTAAGAGAGCAAAACATTAACTCCTTTATATTCTGCCATACTTTGGGGTCTAGGGTTATAAACTTTTATGTATTCCTGCTTTAAATTATAGTAGAAAATCCTGCATTATTAGAAAGGGCTCATAATTCCAGAAGTATTTATTTCTACTTTTTTATTTATTTAAAAGATTTGTATAGCCTCCCATCTTGTATAATAGGAACCTCCAGACTGGTAGGAATATAAATCCAAACTGAAGGCTGGGCAGCTTGAGATAAAAATGAATAACATTTCTGTGTAAAGATGTAGACATGTATACAATTTTCCAGATTAAATATACATAAATAGCCCCAGTTTTAGCTGACATTTATAATGTAGAAGCCATAGCATTAGTGTGTATTACTTGAAATTTTAGCCTGGATGGGATTTGAAATGTTGCCTTTCAAAAACAGATTTAATGTGGCAACAGCAGGGCAAAACATATTCATTTGGTCAGAAGTAAGGTAAATTCTTCTGACTATCATTTAGTCAGAAAGGGCATAATATTCAGCTTCTCCTCACTTTAAACTGGAGTTATATTCCCTGAAAACCTCGCATAAAGGGAATTCACATAAAGTGAGACACTGAACCAGTGGATAAAAATGGTGTTTTGCAGGATATGGTATTAAAATTTTGTAACTCAAATGTACTTATAAGTTTTTAGAGGCTTCTTCTTAAGCAGTACTTAAGCACTGAGCATTACTCAAACATGTTTTCTAATGTACAGTGAAAAAATTTTCTTTATCTTTTCTACAGTTGGATTTCTAATCCATGTGGTAAAATGCATCATGGCAGTAGAAATAGTAATAGTCATAGCTATTGCAAGTTCAGAAGTAAGTGGGAGACAGAACACACAGCTAGGACAATTGCACAACACAATGGTAAATGCATGAAGGCAGAAAGGATTTGGGCAGGAAAATGTTCAAGTGGTTTTGGCGGGAAGAAGTTTTGGCATGTTTCCAGATTTTTAGTGCAAATTGATTATGCTGGCGCAAATCACATTATAGCATTTTTGTTTTTGCATCAAGCGACTTCTTGGATGAAAATGCTCAACTGCATAATAGCAAATTCACATAAAGCAGGGAAACCTGTGACTTTGTATAACAAGTTCTAAATGATGAATGAAGATATAATAAGCTTAGGTTCAGTGAAGAAGTGTTACATGTCTTTCAGTTTCCCCCCAAGCATTTTTCTGATTTTGAGGAAGGAACATTTTCCCTACTCCGTAGTTGTAACATTTCAAGAAATGGTTATCTTACTAACACACTGAATGTAATTTTGTGTTCTTTTTTTCTTAACAGGTATCTATGTTCAGGAGATGGCAGACACCAGTACAGCTAAACTCTATGCTGGACTCCTAGAAGTCGGGGATGAGATACTTGAAGTAAATGGTGCCAAGGTTGCTGGGCTGGGCCTAGCCCGGATCAATGAACTGCTCTTGTGGACAGAGACTCTCTCCCTTAGGGTGCTGAGGCAGAGACCTGTTCGGCAGTAGCAGAAGGCAAGATGCTTGCGAGGGAAGCTTGAACGGGCAGCTTGTCTTGTGAACAGTGCAAGGAACTTCTGGTGCCTCTTAAGCCTACCTGAGACTTGGAGTTTTCATCTCTGTCTCAGTGCTTTTATGACTTGGATGTGGATGGAGGCACAATCCAACCCCATGGGTTATCCTGTAATTGAAGCTGGTGTGTATTAAATATTTAATTTATGCAAAGATTGGCCATGCAATCTGGATTCTCTCCATCACCAAGGAATAGGAATTAGATATCTGGCATTACCCTGCACATAGAATCAGGTGGGCATCAGGTAACAATTTGTGGTTAAAGACTTATCTTTTGACCACCAACGTCCCCATAAACCCTTTACTTAAAAATTGGAGGATGCTGGATCATCTTAAATTCATATTGTAAGCATAACAAGTTGGGTGTGTTCATAAAAGCTTTTTAAAAACATTCAGGCTAATAATTTGCTTTTGCTCTAAATATAGCTCATTGTTTGATATCATTGTTTGATTGTCTGTTCATTTTGTTAAAGAATAATGTGGACGCAGCCTCAACTATTATTCTCCTGGGGAATTTTCTAGAAATGCAGAGGTTGCTGACTGAACTGGGGAGCTGCTAGAGCATTAAGTGACCTCTATTATGGAATTCTTATCTCCCCCCCTCCCGCCATGCCCTTTATTTACAAGGAAAGATTCTAAGATTTGAGATTCTTTAAAGAAGTTAGAACTCTTTACTAGAAAACCTACAGTTCCCTTACAAACCTCAAGATTCTTTACAGACATCCACAAAAGAATCAATTCTGAATCAGTTTATGTGCCCAAACTCATGCAGCAGTATCAGTAGACAGTTCTGTCTGATTGTTCTATATTAAGTGTTTTATGTTTGCAATGAAAGCTATATGACTCTGGATTTTTTTGCTCCTTCAACAGGCCAGAGCTGAGAATTCCTGGTGTTTGCAGAATCTCATAGCTTAAAAATATTGAATTTATTTTTGGAGAAAGTTTTCTCACTTTGTACCAGAGAAACTCTCCAACCTGCAACCCAATTTTAGAAGTCAGCTTGAATCTCATATTCCTGTATCTCTCATGTTCAGCTCTTAACAAAACTTGGTTCTCATGAAATGGTAAACCTGTCCCTGGACATTCTAGAGTGCACATGGAGTTCACAAGATAAAATGATCTTTGATTTGATTGTTTGTAGGAATATTCAGTTATGTAAGTTTCTAGCTGCAAGTGTGGCTGTCTTGAGCCATCTTATAGTCTCTATAGCCCCAAAGACCAGGTTCTTTCATCAGCTTTGTCCCCAGGAAACGACTGTGACAGGAGAGGCTTCTCTTTTTGATGATTGATCTGTATTCAGCCGTGACCCATGGCCACGGGCTGCTTTTGACAACACTGGAAAGCTTCTCTACCTTGGTTCACTGTATTTCTCTGATTAAATTATTTATTAAAAGCAACTATGTGCTCTTGGCTTGAATCGATGATGGGAGAGCAGATTTATGAAGTGAGTGAATTACATAAGGTTATATAAAGTCAGGATGGCCTAATTGTAGATGGTCTCCACCCCTCCTCATTTCAAGAATACTCTGTAAACAGTTAGGAGAGGGAGTGGTGGCCCAATCCATTTAGCCTTGGCCTCAGTCCCGTGCTTACTTCAGCTCCAACACTGATGTGCCTTCCCTAACAGATTAACTCAAAGCCTTCAACATGCTTTAGAGGAAACCAAGGTATTTCTGTGTTCTGCCCAAGGGAGATAAGGACTTTAAAGCTGTGGCCTTTTCCTATCAGCTGAGAAAAGGAAGGAAGGAGTAAGGAGCAATTGCTGATGGGCAGGGCAGGCTCAAAACTTTGTTGTGTCTGGGCAGAAAACCTAAAAGGCCCACCATTTTTTTCTACTGTTCCTATACATATTTCAGATAAAGCAAATTTCAGTGGGAAAAAAAAAATCAGCCTCACTGAAAATAATTGAAACACTGTGGTCATAGTGGGAGGACTGTTAATTACAAATCCTGAAGAATGGTAGCATCCCTGGCCTTTGCATTACAAAACTGAACTTCTAAAGGGACAACTTTGATGCCTGTCAACAAAATGTAGATTTATGATATGAAAAGCATTAACAGAGGTTTTGAGGGAAAATATGGATGCCTCCTGCTCAGCAGTCAGATATGGGGATCTATATCTATATCTATATCTATATCTATATCTATATCTATATCTATATCTATATCTATATCTATATCTATATCTATATCTATCTATCTATCTATCTATCTATCTATCTATCTATCTATCTATCTATCTATCTATCTCAGTGTTCTCCAAATCCAGATGCTTCCAAACTCACACCACCTGGGGAATAAAAAGATCTGTACAAGCTCCCTCCTTAACTGGATAATTGGGGACAGCCCCAATTTGATATTAGCTGAACTGTTTTATCATGCATACCAAGAAAGTGGCATATGTGGAATGAATGGTGTCTGTAACAAGCCATGATGATGTCAACATGGTAGCATGTACATCATTGTACAAATGATGTGAGTAGGGGTCCCCCTACTCCAATAACTTTAGGTTAAAAAGGGGGAAGAACACGTGGCTCCCTAGGGTTCCGATAGAAAAATAGATAGATAGATAGATAGATAGATAGATAGATAGATAGATAGATAGATAGATAGATAGATATAGATCTTAAGCGCTGTGACTCAGTTGCTGGCCTGCTATTTTTCTGTTTTTGTAAACATTGTAAAATGTGGATTGTGTAGGTTAGAAGTGAATTGTATTGTGAAGGTTTTGCATTTTTGCAATTTTTATGCAGGGGTTCTCTGAGACCTGAAACTTATTTCAAGGGTTCCTCCAGGGTAAAAAGGTTGAGAAAGGCTGGTTTAGGGTCACTGCAAGAGCAGAATACAATATATGCTACCACGTCCTTGCTATCTGCCTGCATGGCAAAAAAGAGACAAATATAAGGAAGCCACCTAGCCACTACAGAAATTTTTCTCTTGAACGAAGGCAACTGCAGAGCAGTGTTTCATCCTACTGCGGCAGAGATGCTAGTGGCATGGGCAAAGAATGCATAAAGACCCCCCCCCCATCTCAGCCTCTTCTCTCCTAGATGGCCATGAGATGGCAGTTCACAATGCCACCCCAGCTAATCAGCTACTATCAATGACTAGCCCAGAGTTAGCTAAGCCATGGTTTATGAAATGTATTAGTAGGGTTTACACACTGCATTGTGCCACAAAGCAGCCAACAACATCTTAGCCTGCTGTGTTGTATAAATAGTAAAGTGGTGATATTAGATAACCAGATGTTGAAGCACATACCCACTGCTGTCTCATACTAACCTCAGAATGACTGGTGCTCTCCCAACACAAAGTATCAATAGGGGAATTGCTGTTTAAGATGTGATTGGCAGAGCTGCTGATGTCGCATTACCTCTGATATTTGAAACATCCAGTGGGGTGCAACTTCTGTACCTCTCAGTGCATCAGTAGGAGCTTGTAATGACAGGAGAAAGAGGCAGGGTATATATGGACTTCATGCTGATGTTCTGAACATCATATGCATGACATCTACTGCAAACAATGTTTTTATAATCGTTTTATAATTGGGTCAGGAGATATGCATGATATCTTCCCTCCCTTGAAAAGCCCCCTCAGGCTTTAAGATGGATTGCGGAACTGTCTTCATTTGTCAGTGAAAATTATAATATTTGGGGCTATGTTAAAAAAAGTGATAAATAAAAAAATAGGGTAGTATGAATTTTAAATCACATCTTTGTCTTTTTAAAATGCCCCTCCCATGATTACAAAATCTAGTATGTTGTTTCTGAACAGTGTAATTCTCAGAAAATATAGGCAATGTTGACATTATGTATACCCATATATACATCTGCATTCACACACACACACACACACACACACACACACACACATACACAGATGACTATATCCTATCCTGTCTGCAAAGGCTTTCATGTCCTTCAGGACCTTTTGGAAGCATCTGGGTAGCCATTATCAGGATTATCATATTTATTTATTCAGATATTTAATCCAATGCAATCCTGCAATTTGGACATATTATGTGAAGACCCAGTTCTCTAGAAAAGGCTCCAATGCTGGGTGTAAAGAAAAAGAAGAAGATGGCCAGCAGAAAGGTGGATGGGCTCAGTTACAGTGGTGATGAGTGCACCAGTGCAACATTGGAAAACCTGAAATACCAGCTTCGGGACAGATTGTCATGGATAAAATCTATCTATGTACAGTAATACTTCAGTTCACGAATGCTTCTGTTCACGAACAATTCAGTTTGCGAACAGCAGCGTTTGCAAAATTTTGCTTCCATTTGCGAACTTCGCATTGGATGACAAACACAACCCGCGGCCATCTTCCCTGCTCTGACACATGGTCGTGACTTCCTCTAGGTGAGATCGTGGTCACAGACAGACACTTGCTGTGAAGCTTTTTGGTGTCACCTCAAGCAAGGTTAGTGTTCTCTCTCTTCATACTGTACCGTACTGTACTTTGTTTCATATTTTTGTGGTTAAAAAAAAATACATATGGTTCAGAACAGATTAACCTAATTTACATTGAACCTTATGGGGAAATTTGATTCGGCTCACGACCAATTCGGCTCATGACCAGAATCGTGGAACAAATTAAGTTCGTGAACTGAGGTACCACTGTAGTTGCTAAGAGTCCGCAATGCCTTGATGGCACGTAATCAATTAATCCATTAAATACTAACTGTTGTTTCGTTGTGACCCTGCCCATTTTCTTCTGAGAGTGCTGCATAGCACACAGGGTACAACTCTAAGCCCTAAATTATTACCACCCTGTTTTAAAGGTTCCCACCAATCCTTTCTCTAACGTCTCCCTTTTCTGTTCTAGTCCATTCATTCAAAGCCTTCCTTAATTTGTTTTCTAGAAGTTTAATTATTCCTGCTGTTATTTGTTAGAGTGTCTCAAGTTCCACATTGTCATGCAAGCTGGATGCATGCCATCTATTACAGAACAAAGGGATGTGAGTGAGCATTAAATCTTTTTTTGGCTTCCTGCTGCAAAATCAGCTTAAGCGCCTAACACTTAAGCTCTGCACTCCTCTTGTAATTTGGTGTCTCAAATGTACAGGGTTTTTATAGAAATTACTCATCAAACACTAGAGGGAGGGATTTGTTAACTTTTTTAGCCATCCCTAAACTATAAACATAATCCTTGCTTACAAAAGGGTATCTACAGTACAGTCTTTTTTCCATAGCAGCCAAATATGTCTGCAAATTTTATCCATTTCTAACTAATAGTTATTTCCTTTTAAATATATATAAAGAAAGAAGCATTGCACACCCCTCCCTGCATGTATATTTATCTGAAATTTGCCAAGATTGTCTTCTCAGAAGGGTTTATTGCATATGCAGATTTCATCAAGTTCAGTTGGATTATTTGTTTATTTAAAATTACAGATTTACTCTAATTTTATAATCAATAGTAAGCTTGATGTTTCAGATTTCCAAATCACATGGGGTGATTAACCCTACAAATATAAAAAGAGCCAACTACAGTACAACTCTTGTTCTATTGTGAGCCGACTAGGGGTTCTTTTAGGCAAGAATACAGTCCTTGTCATATCCCATATGACTCAGTGGAGTAAATAGATGCCTTTATGACATTGGGTACAATAGACAAATTTTTCAATAAACTGTTGGACTCACTCACCCTTGAGCAACTTGGTGTAACTGCTGAGAGACAGCAACTGGTCCAGGATCACCCACATTTTTTTTACTGGTGAGTAGGTAATAGATGGGACCATCAGAGCTGCTATTGCAGTTACATAATTGTGAATTCTTGATAATTACCATCTTTCCCCCTGTTGGATCGTCTCAACTCTGATGGTATCACAATTTGGGGGCCTGGCAAACAAGAACGTTGCACAAACTTGACCTGGACCTGAAATATTATTTATGCATTGAAACAGGCAAGACAGGTTCTGTAATCAGAGGTCATGGCGAAGGATTCCTAGATAGGGAGTGTAACTTTTAAGTGTATCTGTAACTTTTCACTTTATTGAAAAAAAAGGGGTAACCTTATGTTATATTTCTAATAGTTAGCTGATGACACTTCCTGAAATGAGAAGCAAAGGTGGTAATACAGAGGCTGTGCCTTGGAGTCAGAATTTTTTTTTTTTTCCTGAAGATCTGTTAGATTCTGTCTACCACTAGATCTACCATATTCAACCAGGACAGCTCATGGCAATGCAGCATTTAATTGCCTTTCAACTGGTATTTGCTGCCACATCTTTCCCTAAGAAAATACTTTTAACTGAGAAACATAACCAGACCTTGAGCCCGTTATCTGATAGTCAATCTGGAGAGGCCTAGGCCTTCTGAAACATGTTGCAACCTCCAAGACACAAACTGACACCAAAAACAGCTATATAAAATAAACTTTGTTTAGCTGCTTAGTGTTTATTAAGAACATGCCACAGACAATGTATTTACTTTTTCAAATCCTAGCAATTCAGCAACATATGTTAGGATCCAGTTAGAAGAATTTGCAGAAATGTCAGGTTTAACAATACATTTTCAAAAGTCACAACTGATGTTCTTCTATACACTTCCTAATACACAGGAAGAGATTCGTAACATTTTAAATATATTGGTGCTGTAGAAATTATTTAAATATCTAGGCATAAATATTACAATAACAACTTTATTCCAGTTTGGAGGAAAAGAAACAAAAAAGAAATGAACCTTTGGATAAGAAATATTTAAATATTAAATTGATTGAATTGCAGCAGTTAAAATGATGGTTCTTTCAATTTATTTTTTATTTCAAACTTTTTCAGTATAAATTATTAATGCTATAGCAGATAAAAAATCAAAACCTTCTGTATCAATACTACAAAATTAATAGATTCTTTAAAGGCCTGAAAAACAAGGAGAATGCAGGTTTTTAGGCCTAAAAACGTATTATCAAGCAGCACATTTGGGAAATATTATTCCATTTATAAGGGAAAATCCAACAAGGCAGTGGGTATTGTTAGAAACTATATAAAAGCTTGATAAATCTGTATGTCAAATCATTTTTCTTGCTAAAGAGCTTATAAAAATAACATAAATAATATACTCACAAAAGCTATGTTTCAGGTTTGGAGAATGGTAGGTGCAACACTGAGGGTATCTCCTCCCTAACACCCTTAATTATATATCTAGGACTTTAAAAGAATTATACTGTAGGAATGTTCAGTTGAAGTCATGGGGAGATCAAGCTTTTATAGAACAAGAGATTTTTGCAATAATGTTATATAGTAAGGAAGAGACCCCTTCATGGATCACTGCCTTGTCGTGGCGAAGGGGCTTGCGTAACTCAGTGAAGCCATGAGCTATACCGTGCAGGGCCACCCAAGACGGACAGGTCATGACAGAGAGTTCTGACAAAATGTGGTCCACTGGAGAAGGAAATGGCAACCCACTCCAGTATCCTTGCCAAGAAAACCCCATGGACAATGTTAAAAGGCTAAAAGATATGACGCCGGAAGATGAGCCCCTCAGGTCGGAAGGTGTCCAATATGCTACTGGGGAAGAGCGGAGGGCAATTCCAAGTAGCTCCAGAAAGAGTGAAGCGGCTGGGCCAAAGCCGAAAGGACGTTCAGCTGTGGATGTATCTGGAAGCGAAAAGAAGGTCCGATGCTGTAAAGAACAATATTGTATAGGTACCTGGAATGTAAGATCTATGAACCAAGGCAAGCTGGATGTGGTCAAACATGAGATGACAAGACTGAACATCGACATCTTGGGAATCAGCGAACTGAAATGGACGGGAATGGGTGAATTTAATTCGGGTGACCATTATATCTACTACTGTGGGCAAGAAACCCTTAGAAGAAATGGAGTTGCACTCATAGTCAATAAGAGAGTCGGAAAGGCAGTAATGGGGTACAACCTCAAAAACGACAGAATGATCTCAGTGCGTATCCAAGGCAAACCATTCAATATCACAGTCATCCAAGTCTATGCCCCAACCACTGATGCTGAAGAAGCTGAGGTTGACCGCTTCTATGAAGACCTACAACACCTTCTAGAACTAGCACCAAAAAAAGATGTCCTTTTCATCATAGGGGATTGGAATGCTAAAGTAGGAAGTCAAGGAGTAATCAGAATAACAGGCAAGTTTGGCCTTGGAGTACAAAATGAAGCAGGGCAAAGGCTAATAGAGTTCTGTCAAGAGAACAAGCTAGTCATAGCAAACACTCTTTTCCAACAACACAAGAGACGACTCTACACATGGACATCACCAGATGGTCAATACCGAAACCAGATTGATTACATACTTTGCAGCCAAAGATGGAGAAGCTCTGTTCAGACAGCAAAAACAAGACCAGGAGCTGACTGTGGCTCAGATCATGAGCTTCTTACTGCAAAATTTAGGCTTAAATTGAAGAATGTAGGGAAAACCACTAGACCACTCAGGTATGACTTAGATCATATTCCTTGTGAGTACACAGTGAAGGTGATGAATAGATTTAGAGGATTAGATTTGGTAGACAGAGTGCCTGAAGAACTATGGACGGAGGTCCGTAACATTGTACAGGAGGCAGCAACTAAAACCATCCCAAAGAAAAAGAAATGCAAGAAAGCAAAATGGCTGTCTGATGAGGCTTTACAAATAGCTGTGGAAAGAAGGAATGCGAAAAGCAAGGGTGAAAGGGAAAGATATAAGCAACTGAATGCAGATTTCCAGAGAATAGCAAGGAGAGATAAGAAGGCCTTCTTAAATGAACAATGCAAAGAAATCGAGGAAAACAATAGAATGGGGAAGACTAGAGATCTCTTCAAGAAAATTGGAGATATGAAAGGAACGTTTAGTGCAAAGATGGGCATGATAAAGGACAAAAAAGGCAGGGACCTAACAGAAGCAGAAAAGATTAAGAAGAGGTGTCAAGAATACACAGAAGAACTATACAAGAAAGATCTTAATGTCCCTGATGTCCACGCTGGTGTGATCGCTGACCTTGAGCCAGACATCCTAGAGAGTGAAGTCAAGTGGGCCTTAGGAAGCATTGCTAACAACAAAGCTCGTGGAGATGACAGTATTCCAGCTGAGTTATTTAAAATACTAAAAGACGATGGTGTTAAAGTGCTGCACTCAATATGCCAGCAAGTTTGGAAAACGCAACAGTGGCCACGGGATTGGAAAAGGTCAGTTTACGTTCCAATTCCAAAGAAGGGCAATGCCAAAGAATGCTCAAACTATCGCACAATTGCACTCATTTCACATGCTAGCAAGGTTATGCTCAAAATCCTACAAGCTAGGCTTCAGCAATACATGAACCGAGAACTACCGGATGTACATGCTGGGTTTCGAAGAGGCAGAGGAACTAGAGATCAAATTGCCAACATTCGCTGGATCATGGAGAAAGCACGAGAGTTCCAGAAAAATATCTACTTCTGCTTCATTGACTATGCAAAAGCCTTTGATTGTGTGGATCACAACAAACTCTGGCAAATTCTTAAAGAGATGGGAGTACCAGACCACCTTACCTGTCTCCTGAGAAATCTGTATGCAGGCCAAGAAGCAACAGTTAGAACCGGTCATGGAACAACCGATTGGTTCAAAATAGGGAAAGGTGTACGACAAGGCTGCATACTGTCACCCTGCTTATTTAACTTATATGCAGAGTACATCATGAGAAATGCCAGGCTGGAAGAATCACAAGCCGGAATTAAGATTGCAGGGAGAATCATCAACAACCTCAGATATGCAGACGATACCACCCTAATGGCAGAAAGTGAAGAAGAACTAAAGAGCCTCTTGATGAGGGTGAAAGAGGAGAGTGCGAAAGCTGGCTTGAAACTCAACATTAAAAAAACTAAGATCATGGCATCTGGACCCATCAATTCCTGGCAAATAGAAGGGGTAGAAATGGAAGCAGTAACAGACTTCATTTATTTGGGCTCCAAGATCACCGCAGACAGAGACTGCAGCCATGAAATTAAAAGACGCTTGCTCCTTGGGAGGAAAGCCAGGGCAAGCCTAGATAGCATATTAAAAAGCAGAGACGTCACCTTGCCGACAAAGATCCGCATAGTCAAAGCTATGGTTTTTCCAGTAGTAATGTATGGCTGAGAGAGCTGGACCATAAAGAAGGCGGAGCGCCGAAGAATTGATGCCTTTGAACTGTGGTGCTGGAGAAGACTCTTGAGAGTCCCCTGGACTGCTAGGAGGTCAAACCAGTCAATCTTAAAGGAAATCAACCCTGATTGCTCATTGGAAGGATCGATAATGAAGCTCAAGCTCAGATACTTTGGTCACCTAATGCGAAGAGAGATCTCTTTGGAAAAGACCCTGATGCTGGGAAAGATTGAAGGCAAAAGGAGAAGAGGACGGCAGAGGATGAGATGGTTAGATAGCATCACTGAAGCAATGAGCATGAAACTGAGCAAACTCAGGGAGGCAGTGAAGGACCGGAAGGCCTGGCGCAATATGGTTCATGGGGTCACGGAGAGTCGGACACGACTTAACGACTAAACAACAACAAAGGAAGAGACAATCATAAATTAGTTGTCAATTGTCTTCGTTTGCATTTATCTTGGTTTATGCTCAAATCTTTTTTGAATAAGGATGTAATATGTTCAGCATCGTGCTGCTTCACAAATTTTGAAAAATTAATAATTAATCTCCCCTACTAACCTAAAAGAACAATCTTGATATGATATTATCAGAAAAAAATAGGTGATCTTCTTGTAATCTAAAAGAAGCTTGGGACATAGACTTAGGGAAACAAATGGGAGAGATAAATGGCAATAACTTTGGAAATCAGGTTGTTGTTTTATCAGCTTTTATATAAGAGTTGCAGAGAAATGTATATTTTTGGCATTTATCTCCAATAAGACTAGTGCAAATATCTCACAATTATTCAATAAAGTTTTTTCGGGGGGGGGGGTTGTCAGGAGAAAGAATTTCTTTTCTGTATGTGGTGGATATATGAAAAAAATGTGCTTTTCTGGAAGAGAATATTCAAAAAAATAAGAATTATAACTAAACAAAGAGCAGAATGCACTCCACAATTCAAATTTTTACATATTGTCAAGGGAGTGAATGGTAAATCACCTAATAAGAAACTTATTATATAGTGGAACTTTCTAGATAATTAAAAAATTAAAAAATGCCACAATAAGGTACGGTGATCTAATTGATCAGAAAGTTCTTAATCTCTCATCTGGCCCACCAGCTAATCACCGCTCCATAATAATTATTTCTCTCGTCTTGGGTGCAATGGCTGCATTCCGCATATGCATTTGCTTTAGAGTCAGAATTATCGCTGCTCTTCCTAATCTGCAGTGTTGAAAGGGAGAAACGAGAGAGAAGAGACAGCCAAAAAGAGTTACAGTACCTGGGTTACACCAATGCAAAATAATGCTATATGTACTAACAGTGATGATTAATTATGATTAATTAATCTGTGGCCGCCTTCCATAACCTGTCCTCTTTGGAGGGAACCTGAACAGTTCAGGTGGAATAAGAACAACATAGTTCTGTGTGCACTAAGTTTATATGACTATTCTGCGGGGATTTCATATGGAATTGGTTTGGCTGAAGGGGCTTATTGTCTGAAAGCCAGAAAATTCTGGATGGGGTCCCATTGTGTGGTGGCTGCATATTATCAATCTGTTTCTGGTAGGATCAAGGAACCACTGGTTTGTCTAATCTCTAGAACAGCAGTGGGTAGCATTTCAGTGGTTAGAGCAGATGTCAAGGTTGAGAAACACTGGGGTACCCTTCCTTCCTTCCTTCCTTCCTTCCTTCCTTCCTTCCTTCCTTCCTTCCTTCCTTCCTTCCTTCCTTCCAACCAACCAACCAACCAACCAACCAACAGTGGGCACACCATTATGTAAAATAGCTGAAGCCAGGGAGTAGAAGTAAAAATAGCCCCCACCCCATTCAAAACCACAGTGTTTTACCATTAGAGCAAAGATTGCAACAAGCTTTCCTGCTCTCAAAATACGTTTTAAAGTCAGTAGTCTTGTGAGCCAGTTTGGCGTAGTGGTGAAGGCATCAGGCTAGAAACTGGGAGACTCTGAGGTCTAGTCTCGCCTTAGACACAAAGCCAGCTGGGTGACTTGGGCGAGTCCCTCTCTCTCAGCCCTAGGAAGGAGGCCAGGGCAAACCACTTCTGAAATCTTGCCAAGAAAACTGCAGGGACTAGTCCAGGCAATTGCCAGGAGTTAACACTGACTTGAAGGCACACACACAATTGGCAGGAGTAGCAGGGCCTCAGAAGAACAGATACACTGAGTAAAATGAAGGAGGATCCTTCTATCACATTCTCACTATAAATTTTACAGAGGTCTAGAAATACCAGTATAAAAAGCTGCCTGGACAGCTTTTTTACAAGGTCGCAATGTAAAGGGTTCCTGCTCAGGGTTTCATCTGTGGCATTTTATAGCACATTTAATTCTTCTTCTCAGGGTTCCCAAAAAGGGATCAGACTTCATTCTGTGCTGACTAAGCATGCTATGCATTCAATCACTGAGCTCTTTGGAGCGTCTTCTCCATTTTCTCCAATGTTTTTGGGAAAACTTGTTGCAACATTTCTCTTTGCATTGATTGTGGACAAATCTATGGAGCTTTCTTGACAACAGCTTCTTCCAAGATGGTTTAGGACTTCCCGTGTGAACGAATTGCACCCGATGCCTGCAGGGCATCTCTGGCGGCTATAGTCTTGCCCCACTAGCTAGGAGGCTCCTTAGATACCTTTCCATCTCACTCACTGCCCCCTCCGGCAGCACCATTTGGGCTGTTGTTTCTCATGTGCTGCTTCTCTCTCTTCTTGCCCCCACATTGCCTAGTTTTGCTGGCTCTTTTCAAAGCTCTTCCATCCCCCGGCAGGGCCCAACGGCAGGCGAGCATCTTGCTGCAATTGCCAGAGGCTTCCAATAACACAAAAGAGAGCTGTGATGTGGCCAAGAATTCTGGGCTGGCAGCCAAGCCAAGAAGCCACCTGCCCAGCTCCAGTTGTGCTTAGCTCTTCCAGCTGCCTCCCTCCCCACCCCCCCACCAGTACGGTTCCTGTTCCCTGGATGAGTAACTTTAGCTTTTGTTCTTCCAATGCTAATTATTTCAGTGTGTCTGGACCGATTGCCTGCAATGTGTGTGGAGGGGAGGCAGAGAACAGGACAGTGTTTGGCTTCTTGTGGAGCTTTTCTTCTCAAGACAGAACTTGTGAACTGGAACATAATTGCCTCCCACTTTTCCCTTGAATGGCATTTAGCTTTTGCCGAGTGAAGCCCTCAGGAGGGGGAGAACGGTTCCAACTCAAGCCCTCTAACTACCTTGGAAGAAAGAGTGCGGGTGGAGGGTAGAGTTGCCATTTTAAATTTCATTAGAGGCTACTGTGGTGGATTTGGCCATCCTATTTCCACTTCAGAGAAGGTAAATGGGTGAGCTGAAAGCTAAATAACTTGCCCAGGAACCTGATTGTAAGGCGGAGGTGAGAAATGAAATCCAAAATACAAAACCATTCTTTTGAACCCAGTTTCCTTTCCCAACAGCTACTCATTTCACAAAAGGTAGGGTTATTTTTCCCTCACTCTCCAGCAGCCATCTCCCCCTCAAATCCCCTTTCTTCTTGGATGCACACATAAAAAGGGTAGGGATTGCCTGACTCATACAGGTACCTAGGGAGAGAGGAAAATGTTGTATACTAACTCAGAGTAGAGAATGAGTGAGAAAAACACAGGCCTGTGTTTCTTCACCCAGTCCCGTGCATTTACGATGAAAGGAGTTTCATGCCGTAGAACTGTGGATTCCCTTTTCCCTCTCTACCCCACTGTTGTTGTTCTCATTCTCCCCCCATGGTTCCAGATCAGTTGACTTTCCAGGTTGCCATGCTTTGGATAGCTTAGCCACCAGAGGTCTCCTGGCTCCTTTCCGGCCAAATCAAGATGGCAGAGGCCCAATGGGAACAGCAGGTAGCCTTCCTCAGCTGGAGATATGTTTTAGTTTAATTTGGGAGGGGGATAACCTAGGGTTACAAGATCTGTGCTGCAAAAATCTAGACAGCACTAGTGGAAGCAAAGCGTTTTGGTTTCCGGTATCTCTTCGCTATCATCTTATGGTCCTTTTTTGCAACACAATCTGGTAGCTCTAGTTAATCTGTTGGAAAGCAGGGGGGCTGGCCTGGTGGTGCCATTATAGCATCCCCAGATGTATTGGCTCCACCCTGGCAAACTCAGATTTAACTGTCAGCTTTTCCTTCCCTCTAACAGACAATTCAGATGGCCGACTGCTGACAAGATGGAACTACAGATAAGATGTGTAAAGGTATATGTTTAAAAAAAGAAAAAAGCCAAGAAGCCGAGATTCACTATTGCAAAAAAAAAAAAACCTCCATCATTTACTGATTTGCAATATTATGCTTTTGTACTGAAATATGGCAACACTGGTTTATGCCTTCTTACTAGCTGCACGAATTAAGTAAAATCTGCAACACAAACGACACTTGGAAAGGCAGGTCTGATCAGGAAAAATGCCTAAGTATATATTGTATATTAAAAGGAATTATAATAAAATCAGAGCCTCGCGCAGAGTGGGCATGGTCAGAAATCTCTGCAAAGAGAGCCGTATTTGGGCATGCATCACTTGTAGATAAGGATCATCCAGTTGTTTAAAAACATGTAGGCTCCTAAGGAATGACTGTGTCTGACACACTGCAAATGATGCCTCTTTGGCCAGCATTTCAGATCTGTTAGAGTTTAACAACAAAAGCAGAAGCCAGCCAGATTTTGCTAGGAACAATCTCGATCGATGCAAACACAGTAACCCTGTGGACTTCATGCTGCCCCCTAGCACTGCACCTCAGGTCTATGGCCCTCCAAAGGACTCCAGTATCACATTACCAAAATTCAGCAGCAACATTGTCCAATTTTTGAAAAGCCCTTACTTTGCAGGGTCTTTAATTAATATAGATTAGGGCTGTGCAAATTATTTGACCGAGGTGCTTTGCAAAGCGCTTGAGTGCATGAGAAAGGAAGCAGTTCCCCTTGAAGGATTAAAGCAGCGCTGTCCTTTGGAAAGCTTGCTTGGCTGTTTTGAAGACAATCCTGGTTATCCACGAGTGCTTTGCTGGCGGTTCCAGCCATGCGAGCTTTCCAGAATTTGCCTATTTTATTACAATGAGAAACACTTTTCTATTAATGTGTTTTGTGAAGCACCTCTTTCAGACGCTTTGCATAGCCTATTCATATATGCAAGGGGTCTTTGGAATCACCAGATGTGGGGCAGAAGGAAGTAAATAAGAACAACTACAAAATAAGTGGCTAAGAGTCTTCTGGGATACATGTCCCCCCCCCCCCAAATTGGTCTCATAACATTGTGATCAGGAGAAAAGGGTTTCAAACTACTTATGCCCCAGCATCATTTCTTCCTTTCTGCAAGAACTGTCCCCCCTCCCCCCTGGTCTCCTCATAACAATCGTTCTAATGTTGCTCTTTCCACAATGGCTCTTTTGTTTCTGGGTGGGCGTCCCCCTTGAGATTTCTCCACAAGTCCCTGCCATATCATTTGCATTATGGAAACAATTCAGCAGCCCAAGCAATATTCCGCTTACTTAGCTAATTTGCAAAGCACCCGATTGTCATCTTTCTGGGCAGGAAGCAAGATGATTTTTGTCTTCTTGCCTGGAGAGGAGGTGACCCAATTCAATCATGGAGCGATAGGACTGTTTTGGTTTGCCCACACATTCCAGAGCCCTTAAAGATTAGTCTCCTTCCACTTGAGCTGGTGACTTCACAGATGTAATCGCAAGGGTTTCTTGGCAGTCTGGAAGCAGTTTGCCACTGCCATCAGCAAGCAGGATTGTTCAAGTTCTCTGTCTAGTTTACAGCTTGGAATTCCTGGTAGTTTCCCATCAAAGTAGGAACCAAGTCTAGTCCTGCTTAGGTTTTTTGAGATCAGCTGAGGTCAGCTGTTGCCCTGCATGTTTGTAACCAGGTGGTCTTTTGCTAGTCAGACAGATTTAGTAAGAACTTTTTTTGTTGTTTGTTTGCTTAGAGGACAGATATGTAAATGAAATTATTTACCATGTTCAGATCCATGGGTGATGGTGGTGAACTGGCACAAAGGCCAGATTGGTCCATTTAGGGCAGGGGTTCCTAAACTTTTTTGGCATCACACCTCCCAATGTACACACCTCTCTTAAAAATTCAAACACCAAAATGAACACAAAGGAACAATGAAAACAATGCAATGAAACTTTGGGAAGATGGATTTATTGAAACAATGTTCTTCACACCTCCCCTGGACTCTGTCTGCACCTCCCCAAGGGAGGTACACCTCACAGTTTGGGAAACCCTGGTTTAGGGGCATAAGGGTAGCAGGGTTTGGCGTGCTCAACAACCTTGCAACGTCAGGACCCATCCAGAAGGTACAGCCATTCTAAAAGTCATGAGCTGGTCTTGTGGAAAATACATATGTTTTTTTCCACACAAAATAATTACCCATGAATGGTGAAGGTGGAGTCTCTTACCTGAGGAAAACACACTTGATGACAAATAGACAGGAGGGGCAGATGAATGCAGAGACTGCTTCTGAAAAGCCTGGGAACCTTGGATGATTGACTATGGTTTGATAGGTGCTGTTTGTCTATTGAATGTTAAGCCTTTCTGTAAGGTCCAGATAAAGTTTCTCTCCTTCTTTTCCAGTTCAGTTATCCTTGCCTCATCTCCATTCATTTTTGTTCCCCATTTTATATTCCCTTCTCAGGGCTGCCACCCAGCTCCTCTCTATATTTCTGTCATGCATATGACAACAGTTTGTGTACCAGAGGGAGAAAATGTGCAGATAAGAAATCAAGTTTAATA
Organism: Python bivittatus; assembly: GCF_059951505.1. Taxonomy (NCBI): domain Eukaryota; kingdom Metazoa; phylum Chordata; class Lepidosauria; order Squamata; family Pythonidae; genus Python; species Python bivittatus. The sequence goes on from NW_028277098.1 coordinate 7,464,121, forward strand.
ATGGGGTACTTTATTTTTCAGGAAATCAACTTTAATTGGTAATGCTTTTTAATTTTTGGCCTGGCTGTACATGCTTTTGTAATGTGGTTTCTGGCAAGTATATGTGTACGCATAAAAAAATGTATTACATCCACACCTCTGATCTGGGATTGATTTTCTTTGTAGCTGGCAAACCAAAGTTGACAAGATAGGGAAGGCGGAATATTGCCCAGGACATTTCTTGTCCACCTTGGGGAGGTGGCTATTTTGAGTTCAGGTTTGTTGTCCTTTCGGGCAAATAATATACAGTCTTGTGTTAAATGAGTGCACGGTGGTTGGCATAAAATGCATTTGGGACCAGATCTGAAGAGTGGTGTAATAATATTGGCTGGTGTAATATTCTGGCAAGATGAAGACTCAAATTCCCATTCAATGATGAAGAGGTACAGAACCTCATCCCATGGGATACAAGAATGTCTTTTAAAACATGAAACTGAGAACCTTGTGCTCTGAAAGGAATAGTTAAGACAGAATAATATTATTTTCCAAAGTACTGGTATCATCTGAGACAATGTAAGGGTTTGATATCTGTCCCCTCAAGTGCTTAGAACAAATGAAAAGAGCAAACCTGTCCCTAGCATATTTTCCAACCAACTGCAACACTCCCGCCAGTTGAAATCACAAGTAGTACTTCAATCTTTTACACACTGAAGCAACATCCTTTGGTTTTAATATAACCAGGACTCAATTGCATAGCCAGGATAGGAATCAGGGGCTGACCTTTCAGAATTGTGCTATTTCTGGAGTAGCTTCTTTGCCTCCATGCCAGGATGCTTTCATCTAAGAAATTTGATGAAACTAAGCTGTATTCCCTGTATCCACCAGAGAAACAAGGCTGTATGTAATTATCTCTCACCCAGATTTTCCCACTGGAAACGTTGGCCACAGATTAATTCTGAAAATGTTTCTTCTGCAACATTTGCATTCACAGCTAAGAAACTTAGAATGTAAAGCAGACAAATGGAAGGCTCCTCTCAATTCCTTTTGGGTGGTCCATAAGTAGCGATTAAAAGAGCAAATATTTTCCCAGTGTGATAGAAATATCCCAACTGCTTTTTAAAGCAAATTCAAAGAAACGTACGCAGGCCAACACATCATCATTGCACCATCACCTCCATGATCAAGCATACCTGATTAGCTTGCCATGTAATGAGTAAATATAACAGTATGATCTACTTCAAACAAAGATATGCAGGAGGAGATTATAATACTACCACAAACACATTCATTAGTTTTGAAGTTCTTTTACATGGGAGGAAGGGAAAGATTTGAGTTTCCAAAATTTAGCTAATTTCCTCTCATTTACAAAGAATTTAAGATAGCGCAGGCTGATATGTCTTGTCTTCCAAGAGCCTGTATTCAGGATGTGATAGGCTGCTGAGACTCTTCAAACCCACTGATAACTATCGCTTCCTAATGATTCATTGGTGGGGGGGGGGATGAATGACACTTGCCAGAAGAGGCCTTGAATGGATTTCCAGGGGCTATGAGTTTCTGGGCATTAAGAAGGAAGACTGGGAGCGGATAGTGCTTTTGTCAATTCTTCCAGTTGAGGATCAAGATGTGAAAAGAAAAACAGGATCCTGGACATGAATAACTGGCTACATAGTTAGTGTGGCTGAGAAGGGTTTGGGTTCCATGACCATAGATGGGGCTATCTAGATTAAGGGCTTCTGACAAGATCAGGTTACATCTCATAAGATTGGGAAGGATGTGTTCGGCAGGCACCACACCAACATCATCAGAAGGGTGTTAAAGTAGAGCAAATGGAAAAGGATGGCAGCAGTCCAGAACCTACTATACTGCCAAATCCATGGCCAACAACCACAGGAGGCATAGGAAAAAGTGTAAGACTGGAATGGGAGACTTAGACATTGGCAGGAAACTACAACTGTACAGCCAGTAGGGGATCATGAAACTTGGTGGGATGACACACATGATTGGAACAGCCTGGAAAACTACAGCTTATTCAGAAGAAACAAACTCAATAAAAAGGGAGGTATACCAAGGGTATATAAAGGAAGCATATGCCTGCACAGAAATTCATGAATCAAAACACAGAAATCCTGTTGAGAATATTTGAGTAAGAATAAAAGGAAAAGCAAGTAATACTGTAGGAGTTAAACAGCAGGTAGAGGCTGTGACTAGAGAGATGTGCCAATTTTGACCTTAACTGGCCCAGGCTTTGACAATGGTGGTTCCCGCCTTCATCGCAGCTTGGTTGCATTATTATTATAATATACGCTGAAAACTACAATTGGTCCAGAACATGGTGGTGAGATTGCTGGCAAGATTGCTCCTTTTGAAGTCCCTGCATTGGTTACCAGTCAGCTTTGGGCCCAAATCAAAGGGCTGGATATAACCTACAAAGCCTTAAATGGCATAGCACCAGGCTACATCAAGCACTGCCATGCCAGAATTGCTTTTGCCCATCCAATGGGAATATCTCAGGAAAGCCTTTTATGAGTCCCCTTCTATTTAAGGTTGGGGGATGCAGACAAGACAAGCCTTCTCCATGACAGCCCCCACCCTTAGGAATTGTCTATTTCTAGAGATTCAAAAAGCTTCCTCCCACCCCCATAGCAGCTGAAGAATCACCATGGTTCTATTTAATTCAGCTTTCAACCTTAGTTGATTTTAACTGTGTCCATTTTGTGGTCACTGGGTTGGTTCATATTTGTACGCTATTTTACCTTTTTACTCTATTGTAACCTGCCTAGAGTCTTTGGATTGAGGTGGGTTATAAAAACTATAAATGAATGTAATAGTTTATTGTAAACTGCCCAAGTAGACAGACAGAAGATATGAATGAGGCCTTTCTGAGCCAAATGACCAAACTTTCAAAGAGGCACATAATAGGGACAGTAGGAGATTTCAGCTACCCTGATATCTGCTGGAAATGTGTGTCATGAATCAGAAGTCCAACAAATTCCTGTCCCTTCTTGGTGACAACCTCATTTGTCAGAACACAGAAGGAACAGAGTTGGTTGGAGTTGGATGGCATCAAAAATTGAAAATAAATAAATAAATGTATGTACATATGTATGTAACCAACAGGGAGGAAATGACTGAAGTGAAAGTAAATGGAATTTTGGAAGAAATTGGCTGTTTTATTGAGTTTATAATATAAAGGAAAGTAGTACAGTAGTCAGCCTTGCATACTGGATTTCAGAAAAGCAGATTTTGATGAACTCAGATGGAAGGTGGGTCAGACTCAATGCATGGAGATCCTGAAAGAGCATCCAGGAAAGATGGGAAATCCTGAAAAACAAGCTACTGAAAGTGCATTCACACACAATTTCTACCAGAAGGAAAAACAGAAGACCAGCGAGGTCACAGTTTTTTCTAAAATGCTGAAAGAAAATGGGACTTGTATAGGAAATTGGAAGGAGGGGTGTGTAACCCAAGGAGGATATAAGGCAATTGCCAAAAGCTATAGGGATTGTGTCAGAAAGGCTAAACATGAGAATAAGCTGAGGCTTGTGAGAAATGCCATCAACAAAAGCAAGAGTCTTTTTCAGGCTACTACAGAAACAAAAGGAAAGACGAGGTTGTAGGTCTGTTGCAAGGAGAATGGGGTGAACTGGAAGTGGGTGATAGTGAGAGAGCAGAAAATCTTAATTTGCATTTTATATGTGTCTTCTCTCAGAAAGGAAACAAAACCCTAGCTGGCCCTCATTGTGTCACTTGTGGAAGAAGGGAGCTGCAACTCTGGATATATGAGAAAAAAAATACTCCACTAGTTTAAATTAATTCAAGTCTCCAGGACCAGATGAATTGCATTCTGGAATATTCAAGAAACTAGCAGAGGAGATCGCAGTACAACTAACTGTAACCTTCCAGAGCTCCAAGAGAACTGGTAAGGTCCTAGAAGACTGGAGGACAGCCACTGCTGGGCCTACTTTCAAAACAGGGGAAGATCTGTCAGGTTGATGTGAAAATTGGGTGCAGTCCTCAAGCTGATGATTAAACCATCATTTATGAGCACAACACCTAACAAGAGCCAGCATGGGTTTGTTATAATGTTAGACTAACCATACCCCCTCTTCTGAGTTAATAGCTTACCAGATCAGGGGAATACTAGAGGAATAGTGTACCTTGACCACAGCTTCTGCTTGATAGAGTCTCTCTTGATATCCACATTAATAAAATGGTAAAATATGGGTTAGATGTTACGACTGTAGGATGGATTCATAATTGGCTAAATTACCACATTCAGATTGTGTTCATAAATGGATCTATGTAAGATTGGAGGGTAGTATCAAGTGGCATGTCGCAGGACTCTGTCCTGGGCCCTGTACTTAACAATCTTATTAACAGTCTGGAAGAAGTCTGCAGGGAACACATAACTAGCAGGAGCAGCTAATACTTTAGAAGAGACAGAGAAGACGCAAAAAAAAAAAAAAAAAAAAAATAGACAGGCTTGAACAGTGGACCAAGATGCACAGGATAAAGGGAAATATAAAGTCATTTTTTTCCTTCTTTCTTTTGCTACCTACCTATTCACTTTGCTTCTGGGAAGAAAAAAAAAGGCACGTATAGAAATGGAGAGTCCTGGCTTGGTTGTTGTACACGTGGAAAGGAGTAGGAAGTTCTATTAGATCACAAGTTGAAACTAAGTCAACAACATGATGCAGCTGCTAAATACAAGGCAAATTTATTTTGAGATGGATTAACAGGAGCACAGCGTTCAGGTTGCATGACCCATTCTTCTCTACTTTGACCAGGCTCAACTTGGAATACTGTACTACATCCAGGTCTGAGTACTGAAGTGCAAAAGGACATTGACAAATTGGAGCAAGTTTAGAGAAAGACCATGAAGATGGTGAAGGGACTGAAATCAAGTCCCAAAGAATGGTTAGAGGAGCTGCAGAAGAGATATGATAGCAGTCTTCAGATATATAAAAGGTTATCATATAGAGGAGGCGGACTTATTCTCTTTCCAGAGGGGAGGGTAAGACCTAATGTGTTGAAACAGAGAAATATTCAGATTAGACATTAAGAGGAATTTCCTGACACTAAGAGCTGTCAACAAGTAGAATAGATTGCCTAATGAACTGGTATTATGCCAGTCACTGGAGGTGTTCAGAGCCTGGACAGCCACCTGTCCAAAATGTTTTAGTATATCCTGCTCTGAGCATGAGGTTAATCTAGATAACCTTTGAAGTCCCACTGAACTCATGTTCTGTGTCAGGGAGATGTTTGTATGTGAAACAAGGAAGCAGCTTTTTTCCCTTGCAGCCTCCTAATTTTATACAAGTGGTAACACCTAGCAAAACTTGACCATCCCCCAAAGTGAAGCTTGTAGGTACTTGAATGGGAGACCATCAAGAAATTCCAGGTTGCAAGACAATCTGAGTACTTGAAAAACATCCTGGAAGAAGACAATGGCAAAACACATCTACATTGTTGCCCAAAATATGTCCAGGAAGTCACTGGGGGTCAATCTTCACTTTCACTTTTAAGATCAGCTTGCAATCCTTATAACTGAAGAGTGATCCAAACTGGAGTCTTCCCAAACTTGCATTTCAAATTCTTACCTGCTATGTCACACCAGCTCTTAAGGCCACTTTGTCAGGTGTAGCTTTTCTACTTCCTATATGGCAAGCTGAAGGAGTCACACTTGTCAGCAATCCCTGAAAATTTCACAACACCTTTTCCCATTCTACTTACATTTTCTGTCCAGCTAGGTGGGGAGACATCTAGAACAGCAATTGAGAGAAAAGACAGCCCCTCCACCTCTATAAGCTGTTCCTGGCATCTGGTCAATTTTCCTTGAATCCAACTGAATGAAAAGGTAGCTCTACTCTCCTTTTCTGAGATCTTCAAAGGCAGTAACAAACAGGCAACAGTAATTACCAATTTAAGCCAAGTAGAAGAGAAAGTAGTAAATTGGCTTAAGCAGCGCTGTGGACCCCTCACCTTGCAAAAGGCTCAGAGTCACAATTCAGCATTACTGTACTGGGAACAAGCTTTTTCTGCTATAATTAAGAAGATAACATAAAGGCCTCACACAGAAGAATGAGCAGCTACTGTCTACTACTCCTGGTAGAGTCCTTTGACACATATAAAGTAATGCAACAATGGTACAATGTTCTGAATGAATGAGAGCATGGGGGGGGGGGACTATAAGCAAGCAACTGTCCATCCAGTGACTGCTTAATGCATGTAATACACCAACCGTGCCTGAACATTTCTGAGAAACCTGTATAAATATACTTTATTGAACTGCTGGGATGTACCTGATTGTCCCCAAGTTCTATTTCATGACATGACTCTAGGGATTCACATATTTAAAGCAGAGACACCTTGTCTGAATTAGAGGCCACTCATATGCCTTTTTAATAAATAGAAAAAGGCATTTCCACAGCAGATCCTTAAGCAGGTATGAAGGTGGCAGCCACCTTTGCAAATAAAGGAATTTGGCACATCTCTGCAGTGAGAGGGGCTGAATGATATAATCACACCCAGAGTAAAAATCCTGCAAAATCTGTCATTAGGGAGTTGATAGGGAAGAGGCATGCACACTCAAAGCCTGGAATAATGTCATTCTCCCAGTTTAGTAGTGCTTATTGCAAGTTATATTTAAATGACCTGGCACACAATCTGGAAATGAGTGTATCTTTCTAAAACATGTCTTTTTTTCCTGTCGAATCCATTGTTCAACTCCAAACATAGAAAATTAAAACAATCATTTTCTTAGGAGTGGATCCATGTATGCTGTCATCTTTTAGACTGGATCAGTTTGCATCCTCAGCCGTGGAAGCACCTGGAGCAACGAAGCTTTGTCCTCCCGTAGAAGTGGCATGGGATGGAGATACTTCTTTTGTTTCCCAAGCAGCACTTCCAGCCTCATATCTCAAAATAGTTGTTTCGTGGAATTCAGTTCACAACAAAAACCCGGCTTGTTCTGAATAGCAGCCGCACCAGAATTGCCCAGATATACAAAGATTCCCTTTGTTATAGCAGTACTGAAAAGGTAGTCATTCAAAGGAGGACATTCAGAGCTACAGAGACTTTTGTTAGCTCAATACTTTCCCTCTTTAGAGAAGTGTAAGGGGGTGGGTCAGAAGAGAGATTAAGTACAACCATGATTTCAAGGCAAAAGCCACATAATTCACACAAGCACAGCACTGCAGAAAGGTGGAGTGTCAGCACTCCCTTGAAAATATTAAGAGCTTAAGCATTACAAAAAAGTTATTTTTAAAAAAAAAAACATTAAAATATTCTGATGATACATGCTGCAGAATGTTAAAAGAGTTTTGAATTAGGTTCAATTCTTACTACTGTCTAAAGGTGAGTCTGTAACATACATCTTTAAGTAATAGTTAAGAAAGTACTCTTGGATTTTAAACCCAATGCCCAGAGAACATTCAAGAGATCATGTCTGAAAGCATTGTTTTCCAGACAGATTTACTGCAAGACATATGCAGTTGGAGTGAGGAATTAAAATTATGCAAGTGAAGGGGAAATTATGGCAAATAAATAAAATTACAGACTTCCTATCTTCAGGGAAACCTGCTAGGGAAGCCTGACAATAGCTGTGCTATTCCGGTCCTGCAAGAATCCATATGACCACTAGCTGGCAATGAAGACTGAGTTTTCTATTTGTTGCCACCACATGATTGTCCGGATTTTTGTGTCCAGCTACAGTACACTCTTCCTACACATTGCAAAAGCTTCTGAAGCACACATAGCATTGACCAGTATCATGGAATCATACTCTTTCCATTTCTTTTTTTATAGAGAAATTTGCACCAAAGTGTTTCACTTGGCTTTCAAGATATCTTATTCTTTTTACCTATTTCAGAGGAAACACTGACTCCTTTGGCTAGCCCCTACCTATCTAAACTCTTTGCTCAGGAGTACTACTCTGTTGTTCTTATTGATCACTTTTCTGGGAGCAAAGAAGGTGAGGCAGCAGCTATGACTCTACTGAGATTTGTCTCAATCAACTTCTGATTATTTCATCAGAATATGGAAACTAATTAAACCTGAAAAGAATCTGGAATCCTTATTCTAGGATCAAAGGGTGGCCTGAGGAATGGGGGAGAGATATCTGTATCTAAAAAGAAAACACAGTTGTTGGGCTCTTTTACATGCTTCTAAACCAGCAGGTATAAAAAAGAGATGGAAAACTGGACCTACAATGCCTCTAGCTGTTCAAGCAGACCAACAACCACGTTATGAAGAAATCAGCACTTTCATATTGGGAATACATAGGGAGATTGGAAGCCTCTCCTACTCAATGCTGGAAGAAGCATGTTTTCAACCCACATATCTCCACCCAAAGTCAGTTTAGCAATTGCAGCATAGGCAACTTGCCTTTAACTCAAATTTTTACGTAAGTCAGAACTTGTACTTATGAATGGGATGCCTATTACTAAAAATGGCTGACAGTATTCTCCTTCCTCAAGTTGATGAACTGCTGAAGCAGCACAATGTTTCATGAACTGCTGAAAACAGGCTGTATATTAAAAATGCGCAGCTTCAGTGGTTCGTCAGCTTGAGGAAGGAGAATGCCATCCACGATTTTTAGTAACAGGCAGCCCGTTTGTAAGTACGAGTTGTCCTTAAGTTGGATGTTCTTAACCTGAGGATTGCTGTACTGAAATAATGTTAGAAATGTAATCAGTAAAACTTCATACAAACTAAATGCCTCTAATTAGCCTGACATAAACATCAGAGCAGAAAAAAAGAACCCACAGGTTCCACATGCTCAGATAAAAATCTTCAGATAATTAAGATCTTACAGAAGTAATAATGGGGATAGAATATATGAATCTCATTGGTGTAGATTTCACTGGATGCAAATGAAACGGAGCTTTTCACACCAATCATTGTACTGGGCATTGACAACTTTTAGCATGTGGGTTTCTTAAAGGAAATGGAGTCCAATTGAGACATATTAATGCCTAAAAGGACTTTGGCAGGAATCCAGGATCTCCACTCCTAGCAAAATAAGCAAGAGGGAACTACAAAGAGCACAGGGCTGGTTGACCACACTTGGAAATTAGTGAAGGAACACACATTACCTTCCAAAATATTCCTTTTTTGTCACCATGATGTCTAGACAGAACTTTCCAAAAGTTCATACCAGATTCATTTTTGAAAGGAAGTGATGATCTTGTAAGTTCAAATAAACCACCTTATGACAGAACCGAGGGAAATGGAGTTTCCTCTGCCTGTTAATAGGCCTTAGTAGGGAAGTGTCCAGAGATAGGATCCAGGAGCAACCATGATCCTATCTGTTTATTAGTCTACGATAATTCCACCCAATTATCAAAATGGCAAAATAATGGCAAAATTATTCTATCATCAAAGGACTGGAATGCTTCCATATTCTTTTGGAGAGCATTTTGCTACGTACATTTAAGTTTTGAAAACACGAAAGGAGCTGTGCAACTTTGTTTCCTTGTGTGCTTGTGCATCCAGGGGAGTATATATTCTCCCCATGATATATACACAAGACAGAAGGAAGAGGCCCTCAATTGAGCAGAAACCATTTCTCCCACTCCTGCACTTAAAGGTTAAATCTTGACAGCTACCCAGACAGAAGTGTTTCTTAAATTAGCAGGACCCAAATTGAAGCTTCTTTTTTCAGAACTGATATTCAAAGCCACAAATATTTCACTCCCCCCCCCCAAAAAAGCGCATGATTTTAGCAACTACAGTACGCCTACTGAGTTTCTCTTCTACACTGCAGTAAAAAATGAGATTACAGCTCTGAAAAGTGGAGTCACTACAGCTGTCTGATGTACGACAACACAGACTTGTACAGATTTTGCTTATGTCTTGTACTAGCCTGCTAGGGCCAGTCTGCCTCTCTGAAGCAAAACTGAATTCCAGTCCAATGCCCAGACTTGTTACAACTCTATTTGCCATTTCCCCTGGTTTCAAGGGTACTGAGACTGATTTTAGTTTTGTTTCAGCACATACAGGCCTGCCGTTTTCCTCCCATTCTCCGTGTGTAACTTTCTATTGTTCTATTTAACATTATTTAGCATTACAACAATGGGCACTGAACTATGTACCTTTGACATTTTCAAGTGCACAATCCTATTCTGGAGAAAACAAATATTCACAGTGTGAATTCAGTGGCTGCTCTAACTGGCCTTTTTTCTCCTGTAAAGATCCATGATTATTTGGCAGGCATGGCTGTGCAAAAGGCCTGTGAAAGGAATCTTGTAGGCAATGGAATAGTTTCTGCAAGATCTGCTTGTGTGTGAGTGCATACATATGTGTATGCTGGTTTAACATTGCCAAGAGACCTGTTATGATAAGCAGACAAAAGGCATCTGGTGGCTCATACCTGCAACAGGATGGAAATGAGATCACACACAGTTTCTTCCATCCTAAACCACCTGTCCCACAGTAGAGCATTGGAAAAGAGTCCAATGTCTCAATCCAGGGGAACCACTTCCAGTGTTAGTGGAATTTGGGTATATGTGAATGGTCCATTTCTTCCTTGAGCAATATGATGAGGATCATGAGAAGAAGAACCATAAGGACAGAGAGTTATGTCACTGATATCCATCCAGGGCAGAGCACAGTATCAAACTCTCATAAGGTATTTTCCACAATGAGAATTCTCTCTGGTGGACAGCAACAGTGTCCTGAAATGTCTGCACAAAAGGAGTTGGGAAAAGAATCTGAGCCCCAAACTATCACAGCACAAAAAATAGAATAAGCACCACCAGAAGGATAACAAGGAGGATGATAATTGCACACCACTGTCTTCGATCTGTCAGTAAGAAAATAAAGAGAAAGAGAAGTTAGTTCTATACTTCCCAGGATGTTGCTTACAGTATCCCTGAACAGAAAAACTGTTAGAGAATCTTGAAACTTTGCAGAAATGAAAATGTAAAGATTATTAGGTTCATATTATGCTTATTGATGCAATTAGAAAAGTATCTTGTTTCTAGGGCTGATCTAAGAGTACGTAAGCTATTGTTTGAGCACACAATTTGAACAACAAGCAGCTATCAAAAATTTTCTAAAGAGAATTGGCTTAATGTTAGAAAGGTATGAGAAGTTCTGAAGCACACATAACCTAGGTCACATTTAGCCCAACAGCCTTGGATGTGGTCTCCAGAGATCCCTGTAAATTGTTAAATAAATTCTAATGGCAGTGTTAAAAAAAGGGAAAATATTAAATGTGCAACTGGACAGCAGACAGTAAATTCTATCCTGGTCCCACTCACTATTTTTAGGCATGTGTATCCTGGCATGCCTCCACTTTAGAGCAGCAGAAATGAACAATTAAACCACCAAGAGTGAGATCCATAGTTGTGTGATAGGAGACATTTTTTGATCACAGGGAGCATCTTTATGCATATTCACCACAAATCCTTTCATTCCAGACTCGTTCCTGGCTATCAACTGTTCATCATGCCTGAAAATCTTTAGATTGAGGATAAGAGCGTGTTGCATCTTTTTCTGGACACAAATAATTTTGCATGAACTAAAATGGCAGCATATTACTTTTTGGCCAGTATTTCTATTATTTGTTGTTTGTTTATTACCTCAATTTGTATGGCCACCCATCTCACAGATGCAACTGGGTAGCTGCCAACACATTAAAAGCAATAAAAAAGATGATCAACAAAACATAAAAACTTATAATGGATACCAAGAATAAATCGAAAGCGATTAGCAGGACAAGGCTTGGGCCACCTAAACTTTTGACCCCTGTGCTCTGAAGCATATTCGGGTCTTCCATGCTTTGTGAAAGTGTCAGGTGCCAATCTAAATCTCTATTTTTCTATTTTGATTTTCTATCTTCTGACTTTAAGGTTGTACTTTTATTTTCCCAAACAGCATAAGCTTAGCAGGTCTGAGAAAAGTAGTTTGGGATTGATACCCACAAAGAATGTGGAGGTTGCAGCCGCTGAAGACTATCTTGCTATTCATGAGGAAAAAAATTGATATTTGGTTACACTTTTTTGTTAGATGTCAGGCTACTTACCACTAGTCATATGAGACACTTTTGCAAGTTTCTTCATAACATTATCTAGTCGTGACTGAGTGCTGTCCAGCTCATGAGAGAAGTCATCCAACATGCTGCAACCACAGGAACAGTGCACTGATTATGCTATGGACAAAAGCCATTTCCTCACTAGCATTTTATAGTATCGCCCAATACTGTTCCTGTGTTCATTACTGATACAGGAGCATAAACATGAACTGAATGATGATATAAGATGCTTGAGGTCCCTAGTGACGCAAATGGCCTACGCTTTGAAATTTCATGTAAGAAAAGGTGGGCAAAAGTTTATTACAAAAAGTTGATACCTAATAGAAAAGTAGATATAATTTGAAACAGTCTTGGAGCCAACTTCCTCACAAAACTTGATTGTAGCTATCACTTCTCCTTTCTCTCTTTAAGTCACCACCTTCCCCACATTTTTCCCTTCTTCATTCATTCATTTTGTCTCTCTCACACAAAGCTCATACCATCTTTCACTTATAGGAACTTTCTTACGCCTCAGCCTTCCAAATCAATTATTACAAAAAGGCCCAACTAGAAAGTATGAAAACACAGGGAGAAAATGATAAGAGATTATCATGTGGAACTTTATTTAAAGACGCGACTGAAGATCAAGCCTTTTAAAAAGAAGAAAAAGGAATTCAAAGTGGACTTAGTTAAATTGTAAAAGTTGTGATTCTGGATTGTTACTGTTGGAAACTTTTCTTATGATCAGGACTGTACGACGAGGATTTAAAGATTTTTTCATTTGGGGATAAACTTTCTATGTCCTATTTGTTAGGGAAAGTTACAGGTTTGACTGTAAAAGGGACCTATTTGATTTAGTTTAAGATATATATGTTACTATTATGCCTGGGGGATAATTTTTTATGTTTTACTTATTAGAGAAAGTTATTAATGGATTTATTTGTTTAAGGTTAAAATATATAGGTTATTATTACTGGTACTCTTAATGCTTTTGCTGTGTAAGATTAATTGATTATTTTTTTGTATAATTTGGCTATTATTAAGGGACTACAAATGGGAAGAAGAGGTTTTTTTCTGTAATACTAGAGAAGGTGTCAAGTTAATGCAAATGTTTATACTTGTTTGGAGTAAGGGGGGGGAGTCACCTTTTATATGTCTTTCTCTTTTCTCTCTTTCTCTCTCTCTCTTTTTTGTTTGTATATCTTTTTAGTTCTATATTAGCTTTTATCCATGTAAAACTTTATTAAAAATATTATAAAAACAAAAAATAAAAAGGCCCAAGAAGTTACATAAGAAATATGGAACTGTTTCCCAACAGTATTAGTAGTGGTGGGGATACATAACCCTTTCCCATTCGGCCATTCGTCTGCTCATTACTGTTCTTCCATCTACTGGGGTAATCGGCAGGTACATTCAAAAATATCTTGTCTTTCTGGTGATTAGAAGAGCAAGGGTAGGGATATTTTCAAATGGAAAAATAATTTCTTAGTTCATACTGGCATCTTCCCATTCCATAACTACTTTTATTTTTAAAAAATTCTTTATACTTTATTTAATTTGTATATCAAATTTGTCACTGCCCATCTAGTTAACAAATGATTCTGGGTGGTTTACAAAGCAGCTAAAATCAATTAAAAATACAGTATAAAATGATCCTGAATAAATAGAAAATAAACATAATCCAAGAATAGATTTTTAATTGGTAGTAGCTTGGGGGGCGTCATCAAGGCACCAGCCACCCTCAGGATTGGGTGAGATTCTTGTCACCCCATGCAAGCTGGCAGAGCCAGGTCTTTAATCCTTTCTGGAAAGCAGGGAGGGTAGCAGCCTGCCACACCTCTGTGGGGATAATGTTCCAAAGGGTGGGGGCAACAGCAGAGAAGGCTCTCCTCCTGGGCCCCACCAGCTGACATTCTCTCGCTGATGGGGCCCACAACATGCCCTCTCTGCCTGACTGGGTGGGATGCGTTGATGTGATGGGGGTGAGACGGTCCCTCAGGTAACCTGAACTCATGCCATGAAGGGCTTTAAAGGTAATAACACCTTGAATTGGACCTGGAAGCAAACCGGGACCTAATGTAGCTCCTGCAGTAAAGGGTACCTAAGACTGTCTGCGAGGCTGCATTTTGAACCAGCTGTAGCTTCTGGATACTCTTCAAGGGTAGCCGCATGTAGACCACATTCCAATAGTCTGAGAGATGACCAGGATGTGAATGGAGAGCCTCTGATCCAGGAAAGAGCATAACTGGCGCACCACCTGGTTGGGCAAAGGCCCTCCTGGCCACAAGTGCCACCTGCTCCTCAAGCAGGAGTTGTGAGTCCAGGAGGATCCCCAGATTACTCATCAGGTCTGTCTGGGGCAGTGCAATCCCACCCAAAACCAAAAGATGGTAAATCCTTGGATACAGAGGGGCTTCCAATCCATAGCCACTCTGTCTTGCCAGGGTTCAACCCCATATAGACCCCCACAGCCTCCAGGCACCGCAAAAGAGTGGTCACAGCATCACTCACGTCACCCAGGATGGAGATGTATAACTGGGTATCATCTACATATTGATGATACCTCATCCCATGGTGGCAGATGATCTCACCCAGTGGTTTCATGTAGATGTTAAAAAGGACTGGAGAGAGTACTAAACCCTGCAGCACCCAACAGAGGAGGGGCCGCAGGCTGGACCTCTTGCTCCCAATCAACACTGATTGGGATTGACCTTGGAGGAAGGGAGAGAACCAGTGCAAAAATGTGCCGCCCACTCTCAACTCCCTAAGTCAGCCCAAAAGGATACCACGGTCAATGGTATCGAAAGCCGCTGAGAGGTCAAGGACAGCAAGGATGGATGCAGTACCCCCATCCTGCTTCCACCAGAGATCATCCATGAGTGCAACCAATGCTGTTTCTGTCCCATATCTGGGCCTGAAAACTGACTGGAAGTGGTCCAGATAATCTGTTTCCTCCAGGATCCTCTGGAGCTGCAATGGCACCACCTTCTCCACCATCTTCCCTAAAAAGGGGAGGTGGGAGACTGGACGAAAATTGTCCAGTATGGTGGGATCCAGTGATGGTTTGAGGAGGGGATGCACCAGTGCCTCTTTAAAGGCAGCTGGAAACACTCTCTCTCTCAAGGATGAATTCACCATCACCTGGACCCACCCACATGTCATCTCCCAAGCAGCCTTGACCAGCCAGGAGGGACATGGATCTAGTTGACAAGTGGTGGCACTGACCATCCAGAGGACCCTTCCACTTCCTTGGGTTCAACAGGATCAAACCATTCCCAGATAACAGGGTATGACCGTACCCTGGGGATCTCTACAGACCATGTCTCATGCTTGGCATCCAACTGCAACTGGATCTGAGTGATTTTATCCTCCAGATGCCCAGAAAATTTGGCCACCATTTCCCAAAAGGGGCCAGGTGATCTTAAACAGGGCCGCTGGATGGCATTCTGTGGATGCAATAAGAGCAGAGAAATATTGACATTTCGCCACCCTTACTGCTACAAGGTAGGCCGTAATAGTGGCTCTAGCGTGTGTTCAGTTGGGTTCGGTCCTTGTTTTCCTCCAGTGGTGCTCTAGCCATCTCTTAACCCTTTTCAAGACCCTCAGCTCCTCTGTAAACCATGGGGAGTGTCGGACTTGATGGGTCAAGAGAGGTCGCATGGGCGCGATCTTGTCCAAGGCCTTGGCCATTTTTCTATTCCAGTTAGCGGCCAAGGCCTCCACTGACTATGCAGCACACTCTCGGGTATAACCGCCAGCTCCCTTTGGAACCCCACTGGCTCCATCAGTCGCTGGGGGCGGACTGATTGAATGGGTCCTGCCTCCCTGCAGAGGGGGGTAGCATAGAGAATACCAAAGCCACCAGACATGATCTGACCATGACAAGGGGGACAGATATAATTCCTCCTTCAGATCACATTGCCACTGCTCTGACAAGAAAACCAAGTCCAGTGTGAGACCACTGTCCCAAGTTGGGTTGTGAATAATCTGGGACAGGCCCATGGCCGCCATGGTGGCCATGAACTCCCGAGACACCTCTGAGGCACACCCTAGAGATGGCAGATCAAAGCCCCCCCAAGACCATAAGTCTGGGGAACTCTACTGCAGCCCCGCAATGGCCTCCGGCAGCTCAGGCAGGGAAGCTGCTACACAGCAGGGAGGCTGGTACAGCAACAACAATCCCAAACTTCAGGAACAGGATCTCACAACTGGTCACTTGTGGAGCAGCACCCCTGAAAGCCAACAGAGATTCTTGGATGACAGCTGCTACCCCTCCTCCCCTGCCCTGGGGTCTCGGCTGGTGCCAAACCAAAAACCCGGCTGGGCACATTTCTGAAAGGGGCACCCCCCTCTTCAGGGCCCAGCCAGGTCTCGGTGATACACGCCAGGTCAGCCCGCTCCTCAGTGATCAAATCACATATAAGAGGGGCCTTGTTGTTAACTGACCTGGCATTAAGAAGCAGCGGCCAAAAGCCAGGGCCTCTGTAGGTCTGCTGCCCAGGGCCTGGGCTGAGTCCAGACAGCCGGAACACGCCACTGGTAATAAACACCAGGGGCATCTTCCCTGAGAGCAGCCCACCCTCTGACTCCCATCATAACATCCTCTCCCCATCAGCACCTGAATGGTATAACCCACCCTAACCTCCTTTGAGCTTCTATTTGCCCCCAATCCCAGCCCTCTGGTTTCCAATGGCTAGGTGTCCCTCCATCCACCCATACATCAACAGCCACACCCAATCAGGCAGGGGGTGGTGGCGAGTTCCCTGGCACTACAGCTCCAGTTCTCAGAACCACTGGAACCCTAACCCTCCCCCTTCACCCACTGTGCTCCCCTTACCGGCTTCTCCCACTAGTCAGCAGGGGGCACTCAACCCACCCCTACTCCCTCCCCAAGTCTCACACACTCACACACGCTCTACACATCCACCCTTGGACTCCCCTCCCCATCTCTCACACTGGGGGGGGGGAATGGCTAGCTCACATACACTGGAGGGACTCCACACACCTCCATCCTCTCTAGACAGCATGGGGATCGCCCAGGCCACTGCGGTCGTCGCCCAAGCCACCTCTGGGTCTGCTGTCTGAGCTGCTGAAGCCGCTCCACAGCTCAGTCAGTGTCCAGTTGCTGATGCTCGGCCCTATATATTATATGCATAATATCTAATCTGGAAAGCAACTGGCATCACAAAGATACAAACTGAGGAGCAATATGCATGTTTGCTTTTGAACACTAATCTTTGAGATGAAATAGAAAAGCAACAATCTTGATTTTAAGCATGAAGTTTATTGGACAGCATTGGGAGGATTACAATAATGGACTATTGAAACCCTTTAAGAAGCAAATATACTATTTGCTTGAGCTTATTCGTGAGAAACAATATCACCAGAAATAAAATAATTTATCATTCTAAATAGAAGATTCTATTAGTAAATTCCCCTCGTTAACTGTCTGCATTACTATTTTTCTATCAGTGTCTACCACATCCAAGAGCTTTCAAATGAATACAGTTTCTCTGAGTTCCATTTGTTCAATCCAAAACTTGTTTTAAGGAAGAAAGTCAAGCCAAAATGACTTTGCTTTTACTGTTCAGTATCTACAGATGAGGTAGACTCATGCTGCTGATTCCACTTCACAAACACAACAAAGTAAATGAGACTAAATACTTGGCATTCTCAGTGAATACCAAACAATTTGTAGTATTCTGCTCTAGGTAAGGAAGTTAACCATTTTTTAAGGCAATTATTTTAGCTCAACTTCCATTCCATTCCATTCCACACCATCTCACCCCACCATCGCCGAGCCGAACCAAGCCAAACCAAACCAAGCTAAGCTAAGCTAGGCCAATTATTTTTGGTGCTGGGTAAGAAAATAAGAACAGCATTTATAAATTGCACCGAAGATACCATCGCACATCTACTCAAATACTTTGTTTCTAACAATGGCTATTCATACATCCTCAGGAAGATTGCACATGAAGAAGTGAATACACGAGTGGGATTTAACTGCCAAGAAGGCTGTTCATAAGAAATTCATATTATGCGTACAGGGATTCAATTTGCTTAATACTCACACAGCTTGTTCATCCAACTCCCCTCCAATGCGCTGGGACATATTCTTTAGTACTCCAATACTGCCAGAGACCAGCTCCAACTGTTCATCCTGCTGATCAATGATTAACTGGAACCCAGAACAGAGAGTTGGATGAGGGGAAAGGAAGAGAGGAAAAATTTATATAGTTCAAATTATGCACTGAAAAGATAATTGGCTTCTGACTGCAAAATGCTAATATCTTGAGCATCCAGAGACTGCCTTGAAGAAAAAAGTTCATCTTGCCATTAAAAATCACTGAAGAAGGAAAACAAAAATTATCCTTAAGTCCCCCTTCAGAAATTCTTTTTTTCTAAAGGATATAGCCTACCTTACATGCTTACCCAGATCTCAGAGGAAAACTAAATTCCTTCAAACTTTCCTTCGTGCATGATTTGCCTAGACTCTCAATAATATTTTATTTTAATTGGCTATGAGTTATTGATGAACTGGAGAATGACATACAAAGTTTCAGGGTAGGGGCTTCCTTGTCCCAAAGCCCAGTTCACTGACATCTTTTACCCTGATGTGCATGCACATTCATTCATGCTTGCCATTGGTATCAAACCTGTGTGTCTCCCTGGATTTCCCTTTTTTTTCATTTGGATACTGTGTCAGGTTGTGTATGTGGGATGAATATACAACTGACCACACCCAGACACACTTTGAGAGAGAAATGCTCTTATCACCTTGGAGGCAACAGAGTGCCTGCTACGATGCTCACTGTCACCTCCTGACTCTCCCAACCTGAAATACAAATATGAATATATACTGGGCTTGCTTGTGAATCTCACCTATTATCTTACAGACCGTGAGATTTCTGGGTGAAAGCCTCATCTACAAACCGCATTCTATAAGTGGCTAGCTGAGTCTTTGTACAGACAGACAGACACAGACTACCTGCTGCTGTGCTTGCTGCTCTTCAATGAAGTGCGAATTTGCAGACTGCAATTCTCGATCCAAGCGGCTGTATTTATCAGCCCCAGAACTCCAGCTGTGAGTTCTACTTTCTCCCAGAAGCACCTGCATAAGAATAGGAAACACATGGCCAGTTAATGCATGTTGTTGAAACTGAACCCTTGCAAGACTTAGGTGTTGTTTGTCCAAAAAAAGCTTGGCTGTCTGTCATCTCTGGTTTTGATTCTAGATGGGCTGGCACTCCCCCAAAGCAGTGGATCTGATACTTGAGGGTTCTCCTGGATTCACAGCTACTGCTAGATTTGCAGGTAGTGACTAAGCTAGGACAGCCTTTGCCCAGCTTTGACTTGTAGCCCAATTTTGAATGGGAGGTCTTGGTGACAGTAACTTATGCTGTCACCCCCTTTAAGCTCGACTACTGCAACATGCTTTAATGGGGATGCTTTTGAACATTCTTCATAAGCTGCAATTGATGCAAAATGTGGTGGCCCACCTACTGACAGGTGAGAATAACACCTACTACAGCTGCACTGGCTTTTGAATGGCTTCTGGGTACAATTCAAAGCGCTGCTTTTAATAACATAAAGCCCAAGGTGACTTGCCTCCCAGGTATCTACAGGAGTCTCTCCTTCAAGGAGAACCATCCACACATCCTAAGAAGGGATTTTTAAGGTTCTCCCCATCTGAGAAGTGGTGGGGGGGCACAGAGGCAATGTTTCTCTGTGCAGCCCCTTCCCTTTGGAATAACATTTCCCTGAAGAGATTTAGTTGGCACCCACCTTGCTTTCTTTTACAAAGGACACTAAGACAGTATTGCTTAACAGAGCTTTTGGCTTATGACTGTCACCATCAGGCATCAGTGGGGAGTGCTGTTTGATTGTTTACTGAAGTTTTTAATCATTATCAATTGTGTGGGGTTTTTTCTTCTTTTTTCGTATGACTGTTGTATCTCTTTCAGTCCCTACCAAGGGCGATAGACTATAAGCATTGTAGGTAAACAAACAAACCCACTCTGTTATTTTAAACTGTTTTGTTAACTACTTTTAATCGTATTTTTTTTAAATTTGGAAACCTCCAGGCTGTGTACTAGATTATGGTGGCATGGAAGAACTGTAAAACAGATCGACAAATACAACACACAAATCTCAAGGCTCAGACTGATCTCACCACATTCAATTATAAGACTCAATAATTTTCTCTTTTGAATGCTGTAGCTTTACCTCTTTCACTGTCAGTTTTCAAGCAGATTATTAAGGAACAATCTCCCTCTTCTTATATAAAAGGAACAGTGGCAACAGAAAAAGGTGTACTAGTTTGAAACTAAGTAGTTAAAGAGATCCTGAAGTATAGTGGTGGCAAATGACTAAGAAGAAAGCCCTGCTTATTTTAATTTACATTTGGATCTTAACTTTGCTGTTTCAGAGCTATGACAGACCCAGAACAATGTGAACCTGAAAGATTTGGTTATGTTTTTCAGAAGAGCTTGTACCCGCACAATTTAACACATACAGGCAATACTTGCTTAAGAATAAGGTTCTGTTTATACAACCTTAAAAGGCACACAAATAGGAGTTCTCTGTTCATTTGAAATCCAATCAGCCACCGTCCTGAGTTCTCAGTAAGTGCAAGAGAGGTTCAGGGAACTTACCAGCTTCTCTTCTTCACAGCAAGACAAAGGTGCTTTTACCCCACACTAGCCCATCTTCCACCAAAGCTATGTCTAGATTTGGAAATTCATGGTTTCTGTCTTCAGCAGCTCCAGCATCCACTTCCTGATGAATTACTAATATGAGCATAACAAGAATTTCCCCCTTCTATTAATCCTGGGGGAAAGCATGAACCAAGTCCCATTGGCCCTCTGAACTAAGGGAACTTCCCTTTTTAGATGAGCAGCTAATGCAACAACTAGACATCTACTACAAACACTTCGGTCACAACTAATAAATTCTGCATCCAAGAAGCAAGGTAATCCAATATCAGTACTGACCTGCCTGTTTTTCTTTTCAGCCAGTGCTTGGACAGAAGTATTTGACATCTGATCCTTCATATCCTATTGTTTTTTTAAAAAAAATATAAGTTAGCATAATTGACTGATATGGTAGTTCATTTACCATAAAATACTTCATGTGACAAATGTAACCCAACCCCATTGTCTTTTTCTTGCTTTGTTTTCTTTGGGAACGTTTCAGTAACAAAACGCCTTGTAAGAATTAATTCAGGGCCCATAAGCAGATATTCATCTGCATATTTATTTCAGGGGTCAGACTAAATATAATCCCCTGGAAAAGGAAATGGTAATGCAACTCCAGTATTTTGCCAAGAAAACCAAATGGACATTCACAACCAGGACAATGTCAACAAAATATTGGAAGATGAGCTCTCCAGCTAGGAAGTTATTCAACAGTGCTGAGGAACAGCAGAGGCCATGTACTGTACAAGTAGCACTAATGTTTATGATGTGGCGGGATTAAAGCCCAAAGGATGTCCAGCTGCTGATGCAGCCAGAGGAAAAAGAAAAATTTGATGCTGCAAAGGTATGTATATCACTGGTTCATGGAATATTGCCAAGTTTATAATCAAAGTAAACTTGATATTGTCAGAGCAAAGTCAGGATTGAACACTGACAGTGTAAGAATTGGCAACGTGAAATGGACTGCACATCAGAGCGTCAGATCCCTGGTGGACAAGAAAATTGTAGAACAGAGGGAGTAGCCAATTAGCCATCATTATCAGCAAAAGGATATGAAACATAGTATCCAAACACAACCCCCCAAATGACAGAATAATCTCAATTTGAATCCAAGGCAAGCTAATCGATATTATAATTCCAAGTTTATGTTCCAGTCACAGATGCAAAGGAAATGGAAGTTGAACAGTTCTATGATGACTTGCAACATCTTGTTGAAACACCACCAAAAAGAGATATCATAATAGTTATAGGAGACTGAAATGCTGAAGTTGGAAATGAAATAACATATGCAATAATGGGAGAATTTGGCCTCAGTGTACAAAACAAAGCAGGACACAGACTAATAGAAAATACAGTATTCATAGCTAATACTTCTTCCAAAATTACACAGAGATGTCACTGGATGGACAAAATTAAATTGACTATATACTCTGCAAGCAAAGATGGAGCAGTTCTATTCATAACGTATAAAACAAGACCTGGTGCTAATACGGAATGTTCAAATCAGGAACTCCTTCTTGCCAAATTACAATTTAAACTAAACTAAACCAAACCGAACCAGATACAATCTCAGCAATATTCCATTATAATTATGAAAATATAGACTTAATAGATTAGAATTGATACACAATTCTAAGAACTCTGAAGAATTTTTGTGACATCATTATAGATGAAACAACAGCAACAAAATCCTAAAATGCAAAAGCAAAAGACAAAATGGCTTCTGTTGCCATGTTGAGAATAGTTTAAAAAGGCACAAAACAAAGGGGCAACAGAGACAGAAGAAAGTTTGCCCAATTAAACTCTGAATTCCAGAGAACAGCAAGAAGAAAAAGCAATGCTAAGAAGTTGAGGATAAAAACTGAATGGAGAGGACAAGAAATTTATTTAAGAAAATTACAGAAAGCAAGGGACATGTTTATGGAAAAATGTACATGATAACAAGACAACAATCTACTGGAAAAAGACTATACAGAGAAGAGGTGACAAAAATATATAGAAAACTCTACAAAAAGCATCTGAAAAACTGATATGTCTAAAGGTGTGATGGACTGGAATGGAGGAAGGGAAGACTCAGTCTGAGAAGATTTCTGTAAACAGGCGCGGGCTAATAAACCTTGCTGATTGAACCTACATGGTCTCCAGGAGTTCTTTGGGCTAGGCCTGACATGTCCAAAGAACTCCTGGAGATCATGTAGGTTCAATCAGCAAGGTTTATTAGCCAGCGCCTGTTTACAGAAATTTCAGACTGACCACTAGTTCCCAGGCACAGCTATTCACTATCTTCTGGAATGTTTAGGGATGCGCCAGCTTTCTCCGCTTATCTCCAGAGCATTGCTCTGGAGACGAGAGCACCGTTTTCACCCCCCTTCCTCCATTCCAGTCCATCACAAAAGGTTTGATCATGGAACTAGAGCCAGACATTCTGGACAGTGAAGTTAAATGAACCCTGGAAAGAATTTCTAACAATAAAGCTGTAGGAGTTAATGAAATACAGGCAGAATGTTCAACATCTTACAACATGATACAGATAAAATATTATATGCAGTTAGTAAGCAATTAGGAAGATACAGTAGTGGCCAAAAAAACTGGAAAATATATATGTATATTCTAGTACCAAAAATATAGTACTATGGAATGTTCAAACTACCAAATAATTTCAGTTATTCCATATACTAGTACAACAATGCTTAAGATTTTGCAATCCAGATTTCAACAGTACAGTGAACGAAAACTGCCACATGTAGAAGCTAAATTTATAAGGGGCAAGGGCATCCAAGATCATATAAAGAGTAAATGAAAAGAGAGTTCCAAAAAGTTGTCCATTTTTTTTTACTGATATTGATCATACAAAGGCTTTTGACTATGTTGAATAGCTCTTTAAAAAAGGGCTGTACTGGACCACCACACCTGTCTACTGAGGAATTCTATGGTAACCAGAAAGCAGTAGTTAGAACGCAATATGAAGCATATTGGGAAGGGAGTGCACCAAGGCTATATACTGTCCCCTTATTTATTTAACTTACATGCGGAATATTACATGAACAATTCTGGATTGAAAGAAATAGAAATTGGAAATAAAATTGTTGGTAGAATCATCAGGAACCTCAGGTACGCTGATGGTATATTTTGATTACCAGAAGCAAGGGAATTATGGAATCTCTTGTTGAAGGTGAAAGAACAGTGCAAAAGGTAGCTTCCTAACACACACACACACACACACACACACACACACACACACACCAGCATTATGTCAAGAAATAATGTAATTCAATGCAAATAGGTGGAGAATTAATAGCAGATTTTATCTTCCTAAGCTCAAATATTTACTAGGATGGTGACTGTAGTCACAAACTAGAGAAATGTTTGCTACTTGGAAAAAAGTCTATGACAGATCTAAATATTAAGGTGTGAGACATAACACTGATTATAAAGGTATCTTGTTTTCCCAGTTGTAAGATATAGGCGTGAAAGCTAGACCATTGGAAAGATTAAATGAAGAAAAATGGATATCACTGAATTGTGGCACTAAAGAAAATTGTTGACAGTATACTGGATTGCAAAAAGAACAAATTATTCAATACTAAATGAAATAAAACCAGACTGCTCATTGGAAGCACTAATAATAAACCTAAATTTTAAATATTTTGCATATATTGTAAGAAGTTATTGTTGTAGAGTAGTAGAGATGACTTTGGAGAAAATATGCAGTGACTGTTAGTAAAACACATGCTTAGCCAGGAAAGCAAGAGAGTATGGGAAAGGAACTAAAGATTGCCCATCCTTGACTCTCTTTGATATAAGAGGGAGGGAGGGGGAAACACCCTCAGGCTTTCAAGATTCTGTTATTATAGCCTATATCAATAAAGTAAAGTTCTAATATTTCTTGTGGTATCTGTATCCTTACATGGCCTATCTCGAAGGGCTGACAACTGAAGACCTTGATGCTTGGAAAAATCATAGCCAGTAAAAAAAAAAGCTGACAGAAGGCAAGCTGGCCAGATACTATCACTGATAGCTTTTGCTTACAAGAACTCAAAGAAGAGAAACAAACTAATGCCACAGTCTGGAGACCTGAATGTGCTCCAAAATCACTGATAAGACAGTCTTGGAGCAACAATGTTCATCAGGTCATAAAGAGTTAGAAGTGACTAACAAATGAGCAAAACAACACAAATATGGGAACCCAGACATAAAATATATGTATGAGACCAAGAGAAAGGAGCCATGTCACTGATCAATACTCAAAGTAATGCAAAGATTCCATTACATATTACAAAGACTAGCAAAAATGTAGGTTCAACATATCCACACAACTATTTAGACACAATAGCTGTAATAAAAAATGAACTTTTATTAGTCAACATCAATATTTGTTATTGTGTATTTGAAAGATCGATAATGTTCTAATCTCAAAAATGCCTTACAATTGAATTAACTTATTTTAATCTAAAATTCAATGTTTCCTGAACATAATCTAATTGCTAGAGCAGTTTTTTCTAAACTGTTGTGTGCTACCCTATTCAAGCAAGGTAATAAGTAGAATCATCACATGTGCTTTCGATCTTTCGCAAATCTTCTTAGAGGAGTTCCCAGATTCTTTTGGGCTTGATTAGTGCTGGCAGTGATAACACTATCATTTATAACACTAATTAGCCAGAAATAAGTATTAATCTACCTCCCAACCTGCTAGAGTAAGGAATATCAGGTGCATTGTTTAGCAGGTGGGAAGGGAATCTGCCACTGCTAAATGTTACTCTAATTCAATTATAATTTTAAAGATGCAAAAGAAATCCCTGGGCTGTAACCTAACAAGCCTGATTGATATGATGCCATTACAGGCAGATCATTCCTCAAAGGACAGCAATGATGAAACCAAAGCTATTATTCACAATTAATTTATTATACAATAAGGCTTTGTATTCAATGGGTATGTTCCAGGATACGTTGACTGCAGCCTTATTAGCTGTTTGTATTGTGAAAGTAAAAACATAGGCAATGTTTTCCAATGATTTCACAGTTAACTACATGCTCCCTTCTTTATTAGCCAAATGCTGCTTTTTAAAAAAACTTAAGGCAGGCATTTTGAGAACTAATGCCACAGTCTAGAGACCTGAATGCGCTCCAAAATATCCTTGTCTGGTACAAATACCAGCACATTGCTTCTGGTACTTTCATGTGTTCTGCCCTATAATATTGAGGGAAGTGATGGGTTGCCATTGTAGAAAATGTCAAAAATCCTCTTCAGCATATGAAAAAAGCAGAAACACTTTATTTGAAATGTATCTTTTGAGTATGTTTTTCTATTTTTGCTAGTTCAATGAGTTTCAACAGAAAAGCCTCTCGGTGCTAAATCCTATCCTTTCCCCATCTCCACGGCCAAATTCATGTTTTATTAAAACAGATAAATATTGTAAGCTATTTTTTATGACTTGCTCTTGAAAATATTGCATTGCACAACCACAATTCTGTTTTTGTTCAAGTACAGCAGTTCTGAGAGATATCTTCATTCTTCCTCATAATCTCATGGTGAATTAGAGACTGTTATGCTCTAACAAGCAGGTAGAATTTCTTTTGCACTCTATCATAGCGTTGCCTCCTCAAGGAACTCAAATGCCTTACCCTGACCACCTGCCGGGTGCTTGTGATGAAGGCTTTTCTCACACCCAGTTCTGTTGCATCAAGGTTGAATTTCCGAGGATTTGCTTCAACAATGCGTTGAGAATAATCAGTTAAGGGAATTACATTTCAAATGCAATGTTTACTTATATATTTTTATGAAACCTTTAAAAATTGATAATTGCTTCTACACAAGGAAAAACTCATTCTATCAGCATTTTTAGAGCGACTGTGCTCTTGTGACTTGCTTTCTTGTTTCCTGTTTTGCGAGATCATGGGCTAAAACCATTACTAATAATGCTTCAGAATTCAATTCTCATGTCTTTTGCTGGCTATGTGCTTCTTAGAGTTATTAAAAGTATCTTCCTCTGCTAAGGTGTAAAAGGAAAGCAAATGTGTAGATAATAATGTTATATCCTATAAATGTATTTATATATTTTATAATTATTATAATTATAATTAATTATAATTAATATATATATAATTACATATAAATTATATATATATAATATACAATTAATTATATATATATATTATATATACAAATAAATGTATTATAAATGGATATATTTATAGGCATAAGTGTATACATTTATACACTACAAATCTATACATTTAAAGGTTATAAATGTATACCCTATAAATTTATAAAGGATAGTAGTTATGCATTTCTGGGTTCAACAATTGCTCCAAAGTAAGTTGGGAGAACTTTTATTATATTGGATAACTTTATGGCAAAACCATTTGATTGCTTGCCTAGATACTTTGTGAGCTTATTTATCTATTGACCCCAAGAACATGAAGGATATTAATTGTTTCATCTAAATCTTCAAGATCCCACTCAATACTCCTTAAGTTGTTCCTTAGCTCATTAGTGGTCCAGTCAATTTCTTCTCTTGTAGCTGTTGACGGATCTTGTAGGAGTTCTGTCCATCTCTGGAACAGCCCCTGAGCAGTATTCACTGCCTTCTGAACTTCCCTGGAAGTGAAAGAGGGAGGACAGATTTCATGAGTATCCACATGGAAGGTATCATCATATAAACTGTAAGTATCGTAATACAGAATTATACATCTACACTAAAGCTCCACTTTAAAGACCGGTGTATCAATAAAAAAACTGATCCCTCAGCCTGAAAGTGAAATGTATGCATATATCCATTTGTCATGCACATAAAATAATATGTATGGGGAGTTGCAGTCATTCATCTATATAATGGTGCATTTCTAGGTTCAATTTGTATAATTTTTTCCTACTGCTATGTATGAAGGGGGAGATTAGATTGTACCAACTGGCCTATACTTCAAGCTACCTAAGAAATAGGACAAATATTTTACTCTTCTAACCATCTCTCAACCAGACAAAATATAGTGCTGAATGGATACGAATTATCCCCCCAATTTTTTTGGGGGGGGGGGAATGGTCTGAACATTTTATCCTTCTTCTGTTTTTAAACTCTACAAATATAAAACCACAACCCTTTTTCTGAAGAGATATTTACTGCTGTGGCTCACATACATACAAATTGGCTCTTGGGCTGTTTGTTGTTTCTTAACAAAGCTTCTGGGCAGTTTGAACTCTTTTTCTCCTATTTTATCTCCAATACTACTGAAGTTTCTAAAGTGGCTTCAAAAGTCCTGTTTGAAAACCAGATCAGTAGTAACTAAAAGATCTGTTGCAAAAAAGGGATGGGTCAGGGGGAGGAATGCATTGATATCAGATAGACTAGACCAGTGTTTCTCAACCTTGGCCACTTGACGATGAGTGGACTTCAACTCCCAGAATTCCCCAGCCAGCATGCTGGCTAGGGAATTCTGGGAGTTGAAGTCCACCCATCATCAAGTGGCCAAGGTTGAGAAACACTGGACTAGACTATGGCAGTCCAGGAAAGAGCACACTGAATATTTTTAAATTGCAAATAACATGTTGGTGATTATGCTGGTCTATGACTATAATGAAGACTGGTTTGACATGTTGGCAATTCAATATCCTAAGGGCTGATTTTAGACAAATTTGTGTCAGAAAACTTACATGCTACTCAGTGCTTTATGCAGTTACATCAGATTCTACACTGTTAACTTTCCATAACACAGCAGCTGAAGCATCAAATCTGGGTTTAAAAGGACAAAGATTCCATTGCCTCACCTCTCCAGAAAGGGCAGAGTAAGGGAAAGCAGGGGCTTCAGAGGAAGCTTCTAGCTATGCCCATTCGTCTACAAGATGAATTTCCCATTCATCTCCTTTCTTTTCTACGCAACTGTGTTCTTCTAGTTTCCTAAGCATTTAATGATTTCTATGAATAAGTGTTCATTTGCTGAAAAATGTTCAGTTGATTCTGTCCTTAAATTTTTGAGATATTTTGCAACTGATAAAACTTTAAAAAAATATGCAGCCCTGTTCTGGAACTAATGTTGCAACTTCATTCATCTAAGTGATGGATTATCTAAAGAAGCAAAATTTTACTTGGTGAAAATTCACTGTACTCATTTTATTGTATAAGATTTTATTGAACACCTTTGTATAACATTTTACTGAAAATCTTAAATACTACTTATCATACATTTTCTGTCTCTAGAGGTGTGCTGGAAGGGACTCACGGGAGTCCTTTGTTAGAAAGCAAAATGTTTGATAAAAGTTAATGTTGTGAACATACAGGTGATGACACAATGCAGAGGGATGCCAAGAAAGGATTTGCTCACAGCAATTCAATCCTATAGAAGGAATTCTGAGTAGGAGAACACACGAGAGGGGGCTCATGCCTTGTTACTTGGCCCTGTTAAACACTCTCATTCATCTCAATTTGGTTGTAGGAAAAAGAAAGTGACAGTGAAAGGATGTCTTTTTTTCCCAGACTAGCAAAGTAAAGATTTTTCTACCCTCCTTCCCCTTTATGTCTTTGACTAGAGAGACCTTGGTAACAAATGAGAAAGAAAAAGAGCTTCTCCAAACAGTTTACAACATTACAGCCTTTAATCCCACAAGGATTCATTCAAAATTAGCAAAATATTAATAGAATGCCATTTACACAGTAAGTGACTCTTATGCACATAATGAATTCAGCATGTGAAATGAGGGAACAAAATACAGTACCTTTTAGTAACAAAATGATAGTGTATTCAGTATGGGACAATAATAGTATTTCACAATCAAATATAACTTGTGCAAAGACAGCTGAACATGCAACAAGTTAGTAACTACTATATTTTACTGCAGTGTAGAAAGTTCCAACTGGAAAAAATATTCTATTGAAAATCAATGTATAATTTCAAAAGTTGGATAGAGAAAGTTTCATTTGCTAAATTACATTTTAAGAGACATTAAAAACATGTTAACTGTCAATTTATAATATGCCACTAGGTAAATTTCAGAGAAGGTGCTTTATGGCAGCCTATACGTGAAGCACATCCTCTGCCCTCAAAAGAAAAGCTTCTTTCTTTATTCCATGAGAGGACAGACTGCAGTGCTTAGAAGACACATGATTCCCATGTTACCAAATGTTATTTTACTGTTATTTTTCTTAATATATTCCCACACTTAAGCTTTTAATTAGCTTCCCCCAATCTAATGTCTTTCAGGAGTGTTAGACTACAATTCTATTATTCTCAGCCAACACATCTATGTTGACTGAGGATGGTGAGGGTTGCTGTCCAACACATCTGGAGAGGATCAGGTCAAGAAAAGCTGCTTTATATAAGTAGAAAAAAGAAATATTAGAAAGGTTGATTAAAACTGAATGATGTGCAATCTTCCTGCCTATCCATATGTGTGCACATACTGTATTCTATTTAATGTACCTGCATACTACTAAAACTCTCATTGTGTTTATCTGTTAGCCCAAACAGTGCAGTATACCACAACAAATTTTGAATCAAGATACTTAAAATCCAGTAACTTAAAGAGTGTGTAAAAAATTCAGGACCCATTACTCTTGTGGAACTGAAATTTCCATGATGCTCACACCAGTTTTATTCACAAAGTTGTGGCCATTGCAGGGTCCCTGGGGTCATGTGATCGTGATTTCTAACACTCCCTGACAACTTCCCACAAGCAAAGTCAATGGGGAAGCTGTCAGGAAGTTGGAAGTCGCTCCTACTCCCACTGCTTTTTTACCTGTCTGTGGTCACTCTGTTTATCTGTTTAGATAAGTAAATATTGACTTACTGACATTCCTTTGCCACTACAATTATTTTTCTATGTATGATATATACTCTTCTTAGATAATCATTGTACACCATTGGGGTAAAAAAAAATTTGGTCAGCTGAAAATTAAATGTTCATTCTGGTCACATCAGACTGTACTATCTTTCTTTCAAAGGATGACCCAACAGGTCACAGGGTTGTCTAGTATCTAATGTATTCTAAACATACCTATATTTCTTTCTTACAATAACTTGTACGCATGCTTCAGCTATATGGCATTTGAGGCTTCATTAAATTCAGGGGAAAATATTTAAATGTGTATTTAAGTATATATGTTTTAAAGTTGTATATTCAAGTATATGCCATTGAAAATTGTCAGGGTATAAAAGTATCTTGCTGTGCAAATGGAAATCTCATAAACCAGACCTAAAGACAATAGCGTAGTATTATTTTGCTGGCATGAAGCCACACAGTATTTTAGGATAAGATCAAGGATCACAGTGGAATGATGGTACAAAGAGACAGGAGCAAGATTTTTTTCCTGGGGGTTAAGGAAAAGTTGGGAGAGGGTGCAGTGGTTGTTTTTAATTCTCTTAAATCAATGTGGGAATTACATTACATTTTGTATGCATTACACATCAAAATGTTAGGAAATAATTCTTTGATTTTTGGCAACCATACTAGGAGAAGGCCGAGAGGTACAAAATAGGGATTAAGAGGGCATACGAAGCCCTGGCACCACCCTACTCCTTAGTGTGGAGTACTGAAAGATACACTGTCTCTAGATGTAGCAGTATCTTTTTACTGTTACCCCTAGCAGATATTCACTAAAACTTTCATTCATACATCCAACTTCTTTAAGGAAAACAAATGCTGCATCAAACAACTATATAAACTAATTTGATATGTCGTGGATCAGCTATTACCCAGTTTAACTGAGAGAAGTCACCTATTTAGATTTTCCCCGTTTCTACTATTCCTTTTCACTGTTTAAATCTTTCATTAAGGTGGTCAACTGTACCTGTACAAACCTCCATGCTTCATAACACAGACTATAATACAGATCAAGGGAAGCAGAACCAGCCTAGCCCCACCCCGCATCCCATTAGGATTTTATCTACCAATGCTTCAGACAAGTCTGTGCCTGAGATTTTATCAAGGAGTTGCAGTTGCCAGATAGCATGGAGACTTGGCTAAGACAGACCAAGATTTGCCTCTACTGTGGAGCTGATCCTCACTTAAAAGGAAGCGACACCTCCTTACAACCGCAAGCGCCGTTTTTACAACATTTCCCCTACCCCTTTAAACAACCACACGTACACGTAACTTGGAAGACAAAAACCCAGGAAGCACAGCAGGAAGATTGCCCCATTCAAGAAAGAGCAGGGAGGGGGACAGAGAAACCCTCAGAAATAAAGACTACGGGTTCACGTCCAAAGCGGTACAAACTAAAACTTGCACCATTTCAAAGGAGAGGACCCTTTTCCGACTAAAACGCAGGGCAGAGGCAGGCTGACCATCTCACGGAGGATTAGGCCGGGAATACCACCCACACCCTGGCGAAGGCCGCCTCCTCCTCCTCCTCCTCCCCCCCGCTGCGCCGCGCCGCCGCCGCCACCTCCTCCTCCTCCTCCTCCTCCTCCTCCTCGCTGGCTGTCCACCCACCCTTTCACCACAAAGAAGGGGTCCTCCATGGACATGACGTCTGGCGCCCGTCGCCGTGCGGGCTCGGCTCGAAGCTTCCCCCCGCGCCGTGCCGAGAGCCTCCCAGGCTGGGCCGCACGTTCCCTTCCAAGGCTACAACTCCCGCTCGCCCTTTTTTACGGGCAGGGGCATCAGCGCCAGCAACACTCCCTCTCAGTCGCCCGCTCTTCTTTCTGCTCAGCTGGTTTCAGCGCCCTTGGCCGTAGGAGCCCCTTCCACGTGAGAAGGGAGCGCGACCTTCCCTATTGGAGCAGAAGGACATCGGCCTCGCCCCACGTGACTACGGAACTCATGAAGCCCCGCCTTCCTCTCCGAGCGTGCGGTCGAATCAAATGCTCCGGAGTTACAGGAACGGAGGGGATTTGTAAACAGTCTGGGAAGGAGGTGGTTCTTTATCTCAGTTTATTGGGTTTCTGTGACTTAAAAATCGTCTTTCCAAAAGGGCTTGAGTGTGATCAAAGGCAATGCTTATTATATGCTAATTATTCATTGGATTAATCTCCCACCTTTCCTCCTGGGGCTTAATGAGGCATTTCTTCCAGTTTTATGACCAGGAGGACAACAGCCTTGTGCGGACTAAAAGAGAATCACTTAGTGAATCTCCATGACTGTAAGTGAATATGGATCTGGGTTTTCCGTGTCCTGGCTTAACAGCTTACCTAATTCAATACAAAACTGCTTTACCTCGAAAGGGGAAGGTAATTGGCAAGTCCTTGGATAGGGCTACCATATTTGCAAAATTCCGGACTACTAGTTGACAGGAGTTAAAAGTATCTCTCTTCATTTTTTGCTGCCCAAATATGGTATCCTTACCTTACAGGCATTTTAATACTCTCTTTTTAGATTTTTTTTTTTGGGGGGGGGGTTCTTGCAAGTTTTATCCTTCATACTGACAATGTCTCTGCTGACACATAAAACCATGGTTTGTTTAAGCATGGTTTATTGAATAAACCACAACCAGCTGATTCATGCAATTAAATCATAAACTCTGCTTTACAAACTGCAATGGCTGAGTTCACACAACACACTCTGTCATATGTTGACTTAGAGTATTATACAAACTTAGTCAATATATCATTCCCAACTGTTGTTTTGTAAATAGCTGCTGTCACTATCACATCCCATCTAACCAGAGGATATATGTATATATACCCACTAACTCAGGATGATGCCTCTGAGGAAATGGATATGATCTATATAAGTGTTTCTCAAACTTTCCTGCATTTGTGGACTATTAAATAAGCATTAAGAAAATACAAAGACCACTCAAATAAGCAAGCCCTCCCTCCCTATAATTCCATCTACGAGAGCATGGGAATTCATATTTTTGGCAAATAAAATAATGATTGTAGTTGTATTTGTGAATACTTTCCCACCCTCTGCATTTTGAAAGGCCTTTTATGAGTTGTTGCTTCTCTCCATTGTATGTTTTTACTTCCTCAGAATTTCCTATTTTGATTATACACTGTTTTTTCAAGTTTCTTTCACTAAGCTGTGGTTTGTTTAGCTACAGTTTATTTAGCTTTGGTTTGTTAAATTGGATGGATTTGCCTAACACATGAAGCCATAAATCATAATTTAGAAATCACAGTGGCCTGGTTGAACATCACAATAAGCCAAAGCCAAGCTAATTTAAAGCTAGCATAACATGTGAACCTGGCTGTTATAACTGACATTTCCCCTGCTGATGCTCCAACTGTAGGCTAAGGGAAGAAGACTGCTTGCTGAATAGTTGCATGTTATTCAGCAGATAAAAGCACAAGAGTACTGAGCAAATTTATATCAGTTCAGATTGGGAAATGTGCAAGTGTCACATTTAGATGAAATCTATGTCTAAAAGCATCTATATAAATCAGTCACGTGAGGCAAATGTTACAATATTTTGGACTTGGATTGGGACATCAACAGGAAGGGTCCAAAAAGTCAAAATGGTGTCCATGTGATTGGAGTCTTGCCCCTTTTTTTACATGGGTTGCATGCAACACTTATAAGAGCAGTGGGGTTTCAGTCACACAATTGTGACTGCCATCTTGACTTTTTGGATGCCCCCCGTGGGGATGTCCCTGACTTAGATTTGGGCTGGCCTGGTATCTTCCCAATTTACTATTTGAAGGTTAATAATACAATCTGTGAGTAAGCTTTACTTGTGAACCACACAGAGTCACTGGGAGATTATCTGGCCTTCAAAAATTCTGCAGCTTTTCCAGATTTTCTTCCCAGAGAGGCACTGTTGTAAATTGCTAGGTGAGGGCAACAGTTAGAAGATACAAGCACAGTCTCTATTTCTCTATACACTAGCAGAATTAATTAATATGGTCTGCAGCAGTTCTCCAACCTGGCACCCTCCAGAGGTGGTGGACAATTATGCTGATCGTCATCAACCAGCAAAGCTGTACTGGCTGGGAATGATGGGAATTGTATTCTAACATATCTGGAGGGTGCCAGGTCAAAGAACTGCTACAGACCATATTAATTAATTCCAACATTGGTATTAT
Organism: Python bivittatus; assembly: GCF_059951505.1. Lineage (NCBI taxonomy): Eukaryota > Metazoa > Chordata > Lepidosauria > Squamata > Pythonidae > Python > Python bivittatus. Next base: position 7,498,768 of record NW_028277098.1, read on the forward strand.
ATCTGTTTGTTTAAAATAGTTGTTGGGTTCCAAGTAGGTAAAATAAAATTATATTTTCTTTCTTTTTTTTCTGCACTTTTGGCTTTGTCTTTTCCTTCTTTCCTTTCTGCTTTCTTTTCTTCATTCTAAATATTAGTTTCTGTTAGTTTTTATCTTTCTTGTTTAAAATTTTAATAAAGCTATTTTTTTTAAAAACGGAACAATCCCCAAGGTCACAAATAAGCAAGCAAACGTTTGCATTTATAAAACCTTTTTATTAGGTCGGTCATATATTTTAAAAACAAAAAACGGGGAGGGGAGAGAGAAAAGGCTGCTGTTGTACTAAATGAAATCTTAAACTGCCTTTTTAACAAGCCTTAAATGGTCTCTGAATGGTGTATATGTATGTACTCTTTATTTATTTAAATGTTTCTTTAGCTAAACTGCTTATTATTCAAAGGGTTTTAGGTTCGGCTATGTCCATAAATAAATAATGAAGTGAAATAAAAACAAACCAGCAGGGACCATAATACAGTAACAGAGAGGCACAGATTTTTACAAGGAGCAGAAGGGCATAGCCAGGTTGGGGTTAAATCCTACATTTTGGCCAGGTTTTCACCTAGTGCTGAAAACTAGTGTGGATGCTGGGATAGGACATTCCAAAGTCAGGGCACCACAACAAAAATAACAAAGATAATGTGCCATAGGATGCTGAGGAGGGCCCCTTGTGAAGCCTGTAATGTTTGTTCAGACCTATATCCTGGGAGAACAGATTCTTCAAGTACTGAAGTCCTAAACCATTTAGGACCTTGAATGGCATTACTAAAATCTTCAAGTTTGATTGGGAGTATATAGGCAGCCAGTGCAGTTTCCTTAGGGGCAGGTCTTACAAGATCTCTAAAATTTCTTCCAGGCAGCACTCTTGTTGTTGCCTTCTGCAGTTACTGCGGCACTTGAGTCATTTTCACGGGCAGGTCCATGGAGAGCACATTGCAGCAACCTAGTTGATCTAGAACATGGATTCATTTAGGTTGCTCGACCTTGTCCAAGAGAGGTAGCAGGCAATTACGTCTAGCTAAAAGCACTCTAAGCTACAAATGCTACTTGGATGCTGAGAAAGAAGTGAAGTCTAGGAGAACCTCAAAGCCACATCTCCGCTGCTGCTGCTTTGGCAGGGGGAGGGGGGGGGGAGAGGAAGAATTCCAGTTCAGAATCAGACAGCCATTTCCTAGATTCATCTTATCCACAGTGTCTCTTGAGCCAGCTCATACCATCAAGATACTGCAGCTCAATCTTTGTGCTAAACCACACTGACTAATTTTTTTTTTTTTTTTGGTGCCTTTGAGTCAGTTTTTGACTCCTGGCAACTGCCTGGAGAAATCCCTGCAGTTTTCTTGGCAAGATGCTTCGGAAGTAGCTTGCTATGGCCTCCTTCCTAGGGCTGAAAGAAAGTGACTCGCCCAAGGTCACCCAGCTGAAATTGTGCCTCAGGCGGAACTATAAGTCTCCTGGTTTCTAGCCTGATGCCTTAACCGCTACACCAAACTGGCTCTCTAAATAAAATGCACTACCAGGAAAAAGAAGGCCAACTGTTCTCCTATGAAATTATAAAAATCTGCCTTATCCAATTGTGTCGCCATACCGATCCCACTCCAACCTTAGTGGCAGAAAGCAATCTGCCTCAGGGCTGCATGGCTCTTTCCCACTGACGAGACATATCTAGCCTGCTAAAAACTAACATTACAAAATCAGTGTCTCTCTCCTAAATAAAAACTAAGCACCAAAATGTTATATGGTGGGATGTATCTTGCTAGATGTTGTTACTCTCATTCATCAAGGAGGTCAGCATACAGCCCTTGGTTGTGAGTATGTCCATCTTTTACCAATGCACAGATACACCATCTTGACATCAAATGCACCTTTCGGTCATTAAGCCTGCGTCAGGGAGCAGTTTTACCATGCAGCACCAAGACTGCCCCAGTTTCTTGCTCATGCCAGTGAGAAGTTCCCGAGTCCATCTCATTCTTTTTCTTCTCCATTTTTCCCCTCTGTCTTTCTTTGCTCCCACTAAGCAGCTCTGATTTCAGAATGAGGTCCCTACTTTTACTAGGAGGCTACACTTTCATTGCATTTTGAGGCACAAAACAAACATGGTCTCTTTGTGTCTTTAAAAAAAAATCAAAAACTGCTGGACCTTACTTCTTTTTGCAGGGCACTGTCTATTCTGCTGGCTTCCTTTGTTATGTTTTTGCCTGACCTGTTTGCCTTTGCTGTGAATTGAAGCGGAATTCCCAAGGCTCAGGCCCACCGTCCTTTCCCTCAGGTATTCCGTTGTCACCCAGCACTAGGTTATTAGCAGCTGAAAATTCTTACTAAGGCTTCCCCCCGCCCCCAAGTAAAGTTGAAAGAGAGGGGGACCGTCTGCCTCCTTCCTCTCTTCATAGTCCAAAAACCGTCTCCTCTGTTTGGGCTTCTGCTGATTACTGCAACACGCTTTCAAGGGATGACAGGACTGCAAAGATGCACCGCGATAGGAGTTCTACTCAGTCGTGAGAGAAACAACAAGACCCAGCAGCAGTTCAAGCAGCCTATCATGTTGGCTGCTCTGATCTTCTAAAAACTTTTTTTCCCCATTACAGAAAGGATTTGGTAGGGAAAGATCTTCGTTGTTGACATGTTGCCAGAGAGAATTCTTTTATCTTCTCCGAGATGTACAAACACCATGGGATCCCACACAAGCTCATGCAATCAGACTTGAGCAACCAAAGGTGCTTGTTAGAAGGCTTTTGCCCTGAAAAGCAACAGCTTCCATCAGCTGAATAAAGCTGGTTGGGCATAGATTTTTGTGCAGAGCCCTGAGGCAGCTCTTCTCTTTGCAAGGTTGCCTCAGGCAGCAAAGATCTTCTTTGCCTTAGTGGAAAAAGAGAATTGTCCAAGCATAGGATAAAGACTTCACCTTGCCCACACTACCATACTGTTCTGCTGATGGGTGCCTTTCATGCTGATTCTGCCCTTCTGATACAGAATTTACAGACACAGGGTGTATTAGAATATGAGACAATATGGAGAAAACTTTAATATTAATAGCTGAACACCAGGACATCATCAAGGTTATGATGCAAGTTGCAGAATAGGTTAGGCTCTTTCCCTGATGATAAATCAGGATTAGGCCATGTGTATCTGTAAAGTGTCATGTGGAAACTAGGATTCATTATTATTTTTTTGGATAGACGGAAGTGCCTCAGATTGACATAGCCTTCAACTACCAGCCATCTTTATGAGTAGCTCTTGGGTGCTCTGCATGTAAGAGGAAAGAGAACTCTGGGCTCCGAGAAGTGAATGTATGCTTTGCAACAGTGATTTTGCAAAGTCAACCCCTAAGAAAACCATTCTCTGATGGCTCTCCTGAGACTTTTGTTAAGATTCCAAATGTGCCCATCTACCCAAAATACAATAAACCTTGGTTTATTTTAAATAACCACAAGCCTGCAGGATGGGAATTATAGGAGTTGAAATCCAATAAATGTTGACTTGGGAAGTCTGCTCTAGGAAGATTGTAGTGTTATGCAGTTCATGCTGGTTTTAAGACATACTTAATTTCTGTTCTGGTTTATTCTAGTGGCTTTTACAGAGAGAAGAGGAGGATCTATTTTTGCAGCAATATCAGTAAATTGGAACTTCAAAAACATTGGCCAAATAACTGTAAAACCTGCGGTGTAAACCTTGAGAGAAGATTTATGACAGGAGTTTGTTCTGGGCCTTCTGGGCATCAATACATTACTGACATTCCTTGGATACAATATTGCAGTTGTAGCCCTAGTCCTGATGGAACATGGTATCTTAGTCCAAGACGGAACTCGTGCAGACATAATTTCTATTTTTTATTTCTATTTCAAATTTGTCACTGCCCATCTCACTGCAGAGCGACTAATATTTTCATTCTGCTCAACTCTTATGGTGTTCTAGTATAGCATTCTGCCTTCAAGAGTAGCCAAGAAGAGGCCTCTGAAAAATGCAAAAATGAGAACTGATGTTGTTCTCAGCTTTGGTAAACAGAGAGAAAATGCTTCTGCAAATGGAGGTTCCGTGTTGCTATTGTGAGTGTAGGAATTCAATAATTCAGTTAGCACACATTGTTAAGTGGATTGATCTGATTTATGTTTCCTTGACTAATATATGGAAGAGAATGCAAGACGGCATGCAAAAATTAATGTTTAACGATCACCCACATAAAAATGCTTAATTTAGCATAAAATATGTTGTAAACATGAATATAACTAAGTATTTAAATGCAAACTTTGAGTATCTTTTTAAAAATAAAAGTTTATAGCTGCAGGTGGAAACAAGATGGAATGGATTTAAGAATACATGCAAATTTGACACAAATTAATCATCCATGCAAAATAGCCATTGCAGATCCAAATTAGTTTAATCCATTTTTAAAAGGCAACTTAAATTAACATTGAGCTTCATACTGTTATCTTGTAGAAGACTGAATGATTGTGTTATCTGTATAGATGGAGTGCTGTAGCTGAGACGTGTCTCACAATTAGTATTGGGCCATCCCAAATCATACATCCGTAAGTCCAGCCAACTCCCTTTGATGTAACAGGGCTGTGTCCTGTCCACTTACAAGCTTTTTCTAGATGTGTGGCATTGGTAGCCATAGGACAAATATTCAAAATTGAGAGAAATGAGTATCAAGACATTTGCCCTGTAGAATGCCATTGGGCCATCAAAGATCATCCAACCACATGTCCAGAAGACTGGATACAATGGAGCTGCATCATATCCATCCCAAAGCTTTTTTTTTTTTTTAACCACAGGCAGGGCATTGCTAATATTGAAGAACGTTTACCTTACTCCATTTAGGTAGAAATAAATAAGTAACTGAGACTTTGCACTGCAAAATGTATTTGGGGCAAGACAGATGTGCGCATGCATGTCTGCAAAGGAACAAATATTTGGGAGGGGCAAATTTAGGTTATGGAAATAACCCTCCATGGGAGATCCTAGAATTCCAAGCCATCTTGGCCAGTGGTGTCCCTCCTCCCTGTTTCCCACTCTCATAGCAGGGCTACTTAAAATTTGCTCTTATAAGACTCTTACATCACCCTTTTTATCTTCACAGCAGCACTTAGCCAAGTTTGGCTGATCTCAACAAGTTGAATTAGGGTCTAATATGGTTGGTGCTTGGATGAGAGGCTACTAAGAAATCCCAAAGTTGTGGGCTAGACAGAGAAATTGAAAAGACACCCCAGAAGAAGGTATGTCAAATCACTGATGTATTGTTGCCAAGAGAGCTACATGGCCATAGCAACCAGCTCAATTCAGAACTTGACCTTTTTAAACCTGTAAATTTGATTTGTAAGTAGATGGAGCGGTATTTTGTTGGGCTTCATCAGTGTGGGAATTTGAATCTAGTCCTAAAAGTGTAGCTATACCTCATTGTGGAAGTTTTGTATATAAAGCACTCAACATGTTGCTGATTAGAACTGCCCATCCTGAATTCTAGCTTGCATCCACCCATTTGCATTAATTCACAGGCTCTATCTGTGAACTGTGGTTATCGAGCAGCCAGGATATGATGCTGCATAGTCCGACCAAATCATATCCACTCCCTAAGGGCTTTTCCAGTGGTTGATAAATATAAACTCAGAACAACAAATCATTCATGGGCAGCAGGCACACCTTTGACAATTGCAAATGACTTTCACAAGCTGTTTCCTGTTCACGGTTTCTTGCAGGCTGTCTGTTTTCCCTTCTGAGCAGGGGAATGGCTCCCTGCTGATTTGATTTAGCCCATCTGTGAAAAGGTTTCCCCTTCTCCATCATCACCTGTTCCGCAGTCACCCCGCAAAAATCTAATGGAATTGAAAACAAATACATAAAAGCCACCTCTTAAGTCAGCTTTGACTTGCCTTCTTCCCTCTGCCAAGGAGCTATTTTTGGAATGAGCAGCTGAGCTACTGGAGAGAAAGATTGTTAATTGTTTGTCAAATCTTTCCAGACCAGAAAGATCACGCAGAGAGATTAGCACACACGTACATTCTTTCTTGCAGCCTTCCCCCTCCCCGTGTCCCTCTGTGACCCCACCCGGGCAAGGTGGGTGGGAGCATTTTTCTGGGAAGGTAGAGACATCCAGAGAGAGCCCATAGAAGGAAAAAGCAGAAAAGCAACCGGAAAGAGGAGGACATGCGATTACTAGCTTGGTTACTCATCACTAGACTAACATTCCCCTGTGGGTCTGTCTGTGTGTGGTAAGCCATTCTAACCAATCGTGGTACAGAGACAAAAACAGTCTGCAACCAATCATAGCCGCTGTTTAAGAGCAACACTGGCACATGTGTGCCTGCAGCCACAACCCTTTCACGCACACCCTGGAAATCAAAGCAGGCTCTTGCTCTCACGCAGGGGCAAGAAGGCAGGCAATGCAGCCCCCTAAGAGGATGTTGGCCTTGCAAGCAGCCATGTGACTGACTGCCTCTGTTTGAAATTTACTAAAGAATTACATCAGTCGGGGAATGGGGGAGGAGGAAGGAGGAGGATGAAATCACAGGGGAGAAGAGAGGGCTTTAGTACCAAAACATTTGTCTTCTTAAAAGGGTAATGTCACTGCCTGTTTTCTGCAGTCTTTGTCTTCTCTTTCTGTTGCTTTCTCCAACCTTGACTGTTCAGAACACTTCATGTCCATCAGACAATCAACTCAGTTCCTTCCAGACACTAGCAGGAATTTCAGTCCTTACACATCTGAAGGGTGCCTCACGGGCATGCATCGTCAGTGTTTGCCTATTGTCCCTTCATCTTAGAAAACAAGGCTGATTGTTACAATGAGGGGATGATCAAGAAGCTGAAACGTACATATTTGGGGACTGTAATGCAAGCAATGAAGGACTAAAAAAGATTTGGGCTGTACGGTACTTTGGATTCAAAGGCAAAACAGTGTTCTGGAATGTGCGTGGGTACTCGTGTAGTACCTGGACGTAACTCCTTAAAGTAGCCAAGCCTTTCCACAGGATCTAGTGGTTTTGCTTTGCTATATGTGTCACAGACTGTTCGCATTGTGTTTTGTTTTGCTTTTGACTTTTGGATTCCACTATTAACATGTTTTCTATATTGTAATGCATATTTAAGCATATTTATTGAGAAGAAAAGAATAGCAAAGCTGGAAGAGCACAGCAGTTGGGCCTTTTTGTTTAACCCCTGGTGCATATGGGAATCCAAATTAAAGCATCTCTGACAGATGTTTGTCCATCCTCTGCTTGAATGCAATCGGCAAACTCACCTCTTCTTTCAGTAATTGGAACCACTGTTTAGCTGTTCTTGCTATTCATTAGAAGTTTTCCTAATATCAAGCAACATCTATCTTTCTATAACTTAAAGACCATTATTCTAAGTCCTGCACAATGGTATGATAGAGAACAGATGTTGACCACCATCTGTATTGTATTCTTTCAGCTTCTTGGAAAGAGCTATCATATGCCTTCTGAGTTGTCTTTTTTCAAAGCTAAGATGAACAACTTCCCTCACTCTCTTCTTGCAAAACAACGTTTTCAGTCCCCTAATCATCTTCATTGTCATTCTTTGCATCTATTCAAATTTGTCTGAATCCTTATTAGAATGTGGAGCTCAGTATTGGACACAATACTTGTGATGAAGTATGATCAATACAGAATAGAGTAGAAATATTACTTCCCATGATTTGAAAACTTTAGTTATATTGATATAGCCTAAAACTGCATTTCCTTTTTGGCAGGTGCATTATTGCTGGCTTATATTCTGGTTGTGACCAACTACAGTTCCAAAACTCTTTTCCTCATATACTATTATCAGATCAGCTATACTCCATGCTGTATTTGAGCATTTTGTTTCTTTTTCCTAAGTGAAGAACTTTACATTTGTCTGTTATTTTTAGCGTATTTCTCTAATCTGTCAATATTTTTTCTAATTGTGCTTTTGTTTTCTACAGTATTTGGTATCCCTCAGTTTGGTTTCATCTGCAGATTTGATAAACATTCCCCACTCTTCATCCAAGTCACTGATAAAAATACTGAAGCATACTGGGCCCACAACCAAATCCTGTAGCATCTCACTCCAGTTTTATAAGTACTCTTTGAATATGAATTTCCACCAGTTCTAGATTCATTTAGACATGCCAGTCAACCTACTGTACTTACCTATTTTGCTAATCAGAATATCAACATGTTTTGCTAAAATCAACATATATCATTTATAGTCAAGATATATTATGCAAATAGCATCCCCACTACTTATTAAAACATTAACATTAATTTGACAAGAGTTGTTCCTTTCAAATCCATTATCATTTCTACTAATCGCTGCATTTTTTTCCAAGTTGCTTACAGATCAATCACTTTGTAACCTGCTGCAGAATCCTTCCAGCTATGGAGTCAGACTGAGTATTCTGTAGTTCCCTAGCATTTCCTCCCTCCCCCTCCCCCAACTTTTGAAGAAAGGGACATTTGCCCACCTCCAATCATAACCTATTTTACTCATTCTCCAGGATTTCTTTAAAATAATAGAGGTTAAGCAACAGCATTAGTACCAGCAACTTCTCTCAGTATTTTAGGATGCAATTCATCTGCCCCTGGTATTCACTGTTTATCTGTATATCAAGTTCAAGCTGGAATCTTGTTCCTTCAATCAATTTTTTACCAGTTCCCATTTACAAAATTTACAATTTTTTATAAGTTCTCTTCATAGAGAACAGTGAGCCAACATAGGAGCATTTCTGCCTTTTCACTGTTACCTGTTATCTTTTTGCCATTTTCACTGAATAGCTGTTTATTTTTAGCATCTTTCAAATATCTCAGCTGACTCAGAACCAAACCTTAGTGTAGTTAGTCCAGACACTGTTAGTTGAACAAACTAACTACACTTTTGGTGGGAAGCTAAATCCAATGGGTGATATTGTCTGTAATGTAATGATGAAGAGACTGAAGGAATTTTTTAGCAAAGTAATTTGGGAGATAAATTGCTTTCTAGAGTATGCAAATATTTCTGTCAAACTACTTTTGAAACATAGACAAAATCCTCTTTATAACAGGAAGAAATTGTTTAAAGAATCCTAGTTTCAAAGTTTAAAAAAAATAATTATCTTAAAAGCTTGCAATCTGGAGATGGAAAATGGATGATGATATATCAATAATTAATGATTTTGTGTCATTGTTTTGTGGATATTTTTGAGTAGGCAAATACATTCCAGTTCTGCCCTTTTAACTGCCAGTTATGAAAAGAAAACTTCCTGTTGTTAAATCTGCTACTGATTACTAATATTTATTTTTATTTTTCAGATACATACATGTAAAAGCAGCTTGGATAAATTTGATGTAATACAGTTCATTCTGTCATTAAATTTTCCCATTAAGTTTATTTATCTTGTAGACTGTTGTATTGATAGGGAAATCTCTATCCACTTATCTTGGTGAATAGGTTTTATTTTTTATAAATAGCATATATCGTGATGGGTTATTTTCATACTTTCTTGAGAAAGGGTTTATGCCCTATTTAATGAGGAGAATCCAGAATCTGGTTTGGGAAAAGGAGTCTTGTACCTTAAAATAGCCATTTCTCATGGCCTGTGTTTATTCTGGACCATTAAGAATGCAGACATCTGTACAGTACCAGCAACAGTTATGAGGAAATAATCTTTGCTAACAGATTAACACTATAATTCTCTGCTGCCTTCCCTAAATTCAGGCCCATAAATTCAGTGAAACTTATTGCTGTTTCTATTGCAAAGTTTTAATCTTTTTATGATTGAAATATTCCTGTTCAATAATGGCTACAGGGAAATTTACATCCACAGACCATAGTGACAGACAACATCCAGGAATAATAACTGGCAGTCAGCAAGAAAGAATTACAGCATTAAATTTCTGTCTTCTACTTCTGTACAAGATATTTAACATCAACCTGTATTTATTACTAATTTTCCCTAATATCTGGTTAGATAAGCACAGGCTTAACTACAGATCACTAAATGAGTTCTGATCTAGCAAATCTTTACATTCATTTTTTTTAAAAAAGGAATTCTTAACCTTGAGTTTCCAGAGGTAAACCTTTTTCTAGATAGGAAGTGGTACAGAAAAACAATTGCTGGGCCTCAGATTTAAGTTTCATCCTTGATATTATGAATTTCTTCTCAGAAGTGAGTTCAATTATGTTCTTATTCTCAAGATATGCCCAGCTTCACTTACTGATGTTTATATAGATTTGTCAAATCAGAAATCAAAAAAGTCTTCATCAGAAAAATAAATCAATGTTGTAGCTAAAAAATCAAGATGTGTGAAGAAATGTGGTATTTGTCAGAAAGACAAATACTAAACCCCATTTAAAGTGTAATCCTATGCCCACATATTTGGATTTAATTGCCATTGAACCTCTGGGTAAATATATATAGGATTTTGCAATGAATTATCTGGACAGCAAGCAGTTAGGTTGCATTTCATAGATGGTATTGGAATATTAAATAAAAAATAACAGTCACGTGATTTCAGTGAAGCTCAGCTCTAGATAAAAGCAGAAGGAGTTTTGCTTAAGATCACTTTTTAAAAATAGATTAAGATCTGGCTATTGGGCTACACCCAATGTGAGGAAATTTGGGTGTAAAGTCCATTAAGTCATTGACACATCCTTTGCTATATGGTATTGCATCAGTACAAAGATGCTGCATTTTGCACTAACTCTGCCTTCCAGACCAAATGTAAGGATAGTATCATATAGCATACATGACAATAATAGAGGCATGATGTTATCACTGCCTATGGTCCTGAAGCGAAGCTATTCCTGTCCTGGTGTTTCAGCTGAACGTAGTAAAATGCGTTCTTTATCACTGCGGCCACTTGGCTCTCTAGTGACAGTGATGGTTCTGTGTGAATCCCCAAACTCCATTTCCACTCCTATAAAGAGGACTGCAGTCAAGGACAAGTAAAACACTGATTTCTTGGTCCTTGGAGCTAACAACCTACAGGACTACTATATCACTAGTTCTTAATTTATTACTGGCCCTCCCTACCCAGCCTATGCTGCATTCAGAAACTCGTCTAGGAGCTGCACAGCCTCTCCCAATTCAAATGTAACAGGGAAAAGGTTGGGTTTTATCAGCAAGAAGTGGTCCAAATCTGCTTTGGAGGCTCGGTAGAAATATGGAATTGCACAGGGGAGAAGATGGTCATCCAGTGCTGTCTGCTACTTAGCTTCCAGTGGGTGGAACAGAACTGTTGTAGACCTCCCCCGCCCCCCGTTTAATGAGACAATCCAAAGAGATCAAGCAAGAATAACTGAAGCAATCAGGAATCTATTGGCATCCATATATTCCTGACCTTAGTAGATATACTGAGAATTTATTGTTAGAATACAACCATGTTATTCATATTTTGACTGTGCAATTATTACATAATGTGTTCAAAGCTTTTTGAATAAGCACTTCCTAGAATGATGCAAAATCAGTATTATTTCTCTGAATAATTCCTGTGAACTTATTTTGTTCTTCTATTACAGTGAAAGTAAGGGGTTAACTTGTCACTTCCATATTCAGCAGGCACTTTAACGCTAAACCTTGGAGAGGCAGAGGAGGGAAGCCGTTGACAGTTCGACTAACAAGAAAAACAAATAACCAGCATTGGGTATCTGCTAGCTTTGTAGCTTTGGTTCGTGTTCAGTTTGTCTGAACCTAATTGAAAAGGAAAACAACAGATCCACACATCAAATCCCAATCGAAGAACTCTAGGTGGTGGCCGCGGGATCTTTACGAATATATATGTCTTTGGCACCAGGATGAAACTCGGAACACTCGTGTCCAGATAAAGCCCGGCTTCCCCGCAATTCCTATCAAGAACCCACGAGGTTTATCGTTGCCTCTTTTAAAAACAGGCAGCGCTGGAACCTTATCCTCGCAACCTTCCTCATTGGCCGAAGGTCGGGGATGGGAACGCGCAAGGAGGCGCGCGCCGGAGGCTCGCTGGGGTTGGCGGAAACACGATTCAAGCACGGCGGGTACGGCTGGGAGTTCTGATTGGTCGGAACGCAGAGGGGCGATATAAAAGGCGCGCGTCCCGAATAGGTTTGCATTCGGCGGTGGTGGAATGCAGGCGGGTGTTTCTGTGCCGCGATGTCGTTGTGATTTGCTCTCATTGATTAGGAAGGAAACAAAAACACCTCCGAGTGTTGTGCGTGTGCACGAGCAACGGTTTAGGTTTTTTTTTTTTTTTTAGGGAAGGCTTCCTTCGCCTGTTCGTGTAGGGCAGCTGTCTGCTGGCGGCGATTCCCTGTAAGTTGCCTGCCACGCATCGGCAGAAAGGCGGCATGGAGTGCAAGCTGGAAGCTCACCGTATCGTCAGCATCTCGCTAGGCAAGATGTACAGTGCGCGGGGTCAACGTGGCGGGGTGAAATTGCACAAAAATCTTCTCGTGTCGCTTGTCCTGCGCAGCGCCCGGCAAGTCTACCTGAGTGAACTCGATTGCTCCCCTGCGCCTCCTCTCGCCGCGGCTCCCTCGCCGCCGGCCGCCGGTGCGAATCCCCTCCGAGACGCGGGGGAGGGAGGAGAGCACCCGCCGCTGCCCTTCTTCTCTTCCCCTCGCGCCTTTCTGCCGCCAGCGCGGGCGGCGTTGTTGCCTGATCCCCGGGCTTCGCCGTTGTCCCGGAAGCTCCCGCCGCCGGACTGGGAAGTTCCGCGGTTGCCACGCTGCTGCGGCTGCTGCTGCTGCTGCTCCTCTTTCGTGAGCGAAGCTGGCAAACGGCCGGCGGAGGCTCCTCCTGCGCTCTACTGCTCCAGAAAGCGGAACGCTGCTGTGAAGCCCGACGGCGGGACCGAGGAACCGTCTCCGGGGAGCTCGCCGCTGAAGAAGGTCCGCAGGGAGGAAGAGGACGACATGGAGACGGGCAATGTGGCCAGTCTCATCAGCATCTTCGGCTCCAGTTTCTCTGGACTACTCAGCAAAAAGTCCTGCGGGGGCGAGAGGGAAGGCAGCAGCCAGCGGGGAAGGCGGCAAGAGAAGGAGGAAGAGGAGGAGGAGGCGGCAGGAGCGGCTGAGGCAGAGCCCGGGCAAATCTGTTGCGAGGAGTCGGTGCTGCGGAACCTCAACCCCTGGAGCACGGCTATCGTGGCCTTCTGAACTTCTTCATCCTCCCCAGCTGATCCCGGGGGCAGAATTTGGGACCGCATCGATTCAGAAGCTGGAGGGAATTGGTTTGCGGGCTCCGAGGGCTCCGGCTTGCGCGTCGCTCCAGGCGCTGCCCCTCCTTAAGGAGAGGCGGGGGCTGTGGTGATGGACTCCATCAGAGCAGCCCCCTTCACGCGTCTCTCCTGAGTGCCCTTGGCGGCAGTGTCTCATTCTGCATGAAAGCATTTCGGCTTGTTTCCACCTGCTCCGAATTTCCCTTCCCCCTTTCTCTCTCCCCCCACCTTCAAGCTTTTGGGAAGGTTAGAACAGACCCCTTGTTATCCTACCATGCAGAGCGTGTTCCCTAAGCAACCACTGCAGTTTGCTATAAGTCTCAGATGACATTTGGGACCAAAGGAAGGAGGGCTTTCTTACCCTGCTAGGGTGCATTGATGATGGTGCTGCTGGGGTGTGTTAACAAATCTATGGTTTGGAGTTCCCTGGGGCTTTTATTGCTCCTGGTCTTTGTTATATAAAGGCCCTTGAAGGAAGGTGGGTCTTAATGGATGTTTTGTACAGTATGCTCTTTCTCTGGTTGTGTTTTGTATGAAATGTAACTGCGTGTGCAACACGTATTAAATATTTTGACATTGTTACATTACACATGTGTTTCTGCAATCTCTGGGCTGGGGATTTGGGCAAGGATTGGGGATGGAGTGTGCAGATGCCAAGTACAGACCCCTCCATGCTGGCTGGAGTGATGGCAGACCCATGTATCAGGAGAGCATCAGGCTAGGAAAGGGCAATTTAGGAATAATCTCTTTTCTAAACAATAGTTTAGCGTGGGAATTGGCAAATGGCAGTCCTTGAGTGACCCATTTTGCAAATCTGATGGAGGGGAAAGTAACATGTGAATTGTGTTTCAGGAGCTATAATTGAAACTGACTGAATTGCCTCCTTCAGAGTATAGTGTGGCAGATAAAAGTCCCTTGGCTGGTAAGCCTTCATTACATGCAGAACATCACTTTATGTGATGGAATTATATCTGACTTTGATAGATGCTATCTTGGATACCTCTGTCCATGAAGAATCTGGTACTCTAAAGTACTGTTTCTCAACCTTGGCTCCTTGAAGATGTGTGGACTTCAACTCCCAGAATTCCCCAGCCACTGCTCTAAAGGTTCTTTAGAAACCTCTACCTTATGGAATTGCTGTTTTAATCAGTGCCAGTTTCTCATTTATAGCAAGAGAACGGCTACCCTGTCTTGATCTATGGCACAATATATGGATGAAGGCTAGTTTGGTACCATGGACAGCTTTACTCGAAGGAAAGTGTAAGTATTCTCCCACTTGGGATACTTGAGGAACCTGTCTGAGAGCTGCAACTTAGACTTGTAGCAGACAGAACAGCTCTTTTGACCAGGCACAGATCAAGCTCCCAGTATTGTCCTAAATGCAGCTAATGAAGAAACTTTGTGTTGTCTATAACTTGCAAGGGCAAATACTGTTTATGCTAATTGTCATCTCTGCCTGAAGGATTTGAAGCCGGTAAAACTACTTGCTTTGTTTCCTCACCAACATAAATTCCATAGTAAATCCTGAGGTCGCATCATGAATTCTTACAAGTTAGAAAAGTTCTACACTTCCATGTACCATGTACTTTGAAAAGAGTGATTGCTTTGAGTAGGCTTGTTTTATAGAAGAAACAGGCAAAATGACTGGTGTGTACTACTTCTGGAACATTTCATTTTGATTTAATAATTTAATATTTATTACTACAAAGAATAAAAGCAGAACACTTAGAAAATTAGGCATGCATTCTAGCTTTTTTCTTCTGGGCAGAAATATGCCTATAAGGGAAATATCCTGTCATGTGAATCTCCACCTGAAATGGTGGCCTAGACTAACAGTGTCTCATTGCCATGGCAACTCTTTGAAGTTATGTCAGATGTAGGTTATTCTTGGCTGTGTTTCCTTGACCCCCTCCACATATACACACACACTCACAAAAAAAGACAGTTCAACAACTAACTAAATAGTCTGTAAATGCACTTAGGCTTCACTTCAGTTGGGAACTGGGACTAGAGGGGTGAATCAAAGTGCAGACAGTAACCATTTATGGACTTTTTGCTGACAGCAGGACTGAAAAGTTAGTGATTTATGGATATGAATATAAATAAGGGATGGATTATGGTAGAAAGAAATATTTGGAACCATATGGGGGGAGAAGAGTTATCAAATTTGTTTATACTTGACATAAGTTTGGAAGTCACTTCTTTATATACTTTTTATCTTAATTCTTTTTCTTTGTACTTTTTATTCTTTCTATTTCTCTTTCTCTGAGTTTAGCTTGTATTTGTTTTTTCTATTGTAATAAAAACTTTCAATAAAAATTATGGGGGAAAAGTGCAGACAGAAAAAATTAATAGGGTTTTAAGTTAGCCGTGGCCCAAAGTCCCACTGATTTCAATATCATCTGTGCCATTGAAAATGTCCCAGATTTGAGAGAAGAATAATTTTCACTGGCAGTCAAGGTAGGTTAGCCCCTTATAATTTTGATTTCCCCTCTCCATAGCTCCTGTCTCAAAGATGACACATTAATTACAAAATAACATTTTTAGCTTCACTATTTCCCTTCCTAAGCTTCCCTTCCCTTCTCTGTATCTTTATGTGCCAGACCACCATTAAGGTGCAATTGTAAATGGGTAGCAACCATATGAATAGAAGAGATTTCAAGCCTTAGGGTACTGGGTATGTGTGGATGTGGCACACAGAATTAAGGAAAGCTCCTGGCTGTTTGTGTTTGTAAAATAATTTCTACCTGTGTAGAACAAAAAGTTGCAAATAAATTGTATCTTTAATTCATCTTAAACCTGCTCTGTTTATAAACTGGCCCATAGGCATTGCTGCCTTTGGTGTTAGGTGGAAAAGGAAAATGGTATAATTGCATATTTTTCACTCTAGCATGCCTATTGACGGAATATCCTAATGGAAGCGAGGAGTAATTTAATGGAAGCAAAATGTTTTCTAATACAAGTTGAGCTAGTGGTTTGCTTACATTCTTCCCTAACAGCAGGAAGGAAGGAAGAGCTGGATGGTTGCTGCTTCAGTCAAAGGAGGAATATCATGGAAGCACTGTGGGATCCCAGATCATGTCCAGACATGTTGGGGCTCTACTTCTTATTATTCCACCATGCTAATGGACAGATTGGCTGGTAGAGGTTGTAATCCAAAACATCTGGGCAACACCTGTTTGGGGAAAGCTATACTAAGAATTTGATATTGTCAGGTATGGAGGGTTACTTTCAAAAAGCATGTATATAATTGGGTAAGTAGTATAAGATGTTTTGTTTTAATGTGCCCATTTGCCATTTTACCAGCTTTGAAACGGAGGGCTGAGTGAAAGGACATCTTTTACTCTCAAGAGATCTTGATTCCCATTCTTGTCTTTAGAGGAAGAAAATGGATTGCAGGCAAGCAGCTTCTAACATTCTGCTTTCGTGTTCTTGTATTGTTTAATAGTGGTGCAGAAGAGGGTAGCTGGTTTTCTCAGGAATGCGTTATTGACTAAAGATGTTGACATCTGGAACATTGCTTCATGTGAGCCCCCATCTGTAAATGAACATTGGTTAATCACCTCAATGAAAACTAGACTGGATACAGAAGCTGCTACAGTAACAGTTCTCAAGCAGGTTTCTTATTCAACTGTGCCTATGGGGGAAAAAAAGAGGCTAACAATAATTATGGGAAAGGTGGAGTCTCTTCTGTGGAAATGACCAAGGACACAGGAAATAAAAGGGTCCACCCAATTACTAACAGTAAATGTCACTCCACCAAAATAGGTTTAGTAGCTCTTGCTATAACTGATTTTCTGATCTATATGTTTCTGTGCTGAAATTTGGGGATATAAATTGTTAAAAGTAAATGGCACTAATAATGCTTATATTAGATTTTCTTTTTCCAGACTGCTTTCAGTATTAATATCTTTACCTGCCTATAACAAATGAGTACCTTAGATATCACTCTCAGGTTCATGACTCTGCTGGTTATGGATGATAGGATCGATAATCCAGTATGCCTGGAAAGGACCTGGATGAGGAAGATTATCTTTGATCTAAACATTTTCCTCCAGCTGTGGAATAAAATAGTTCTTTTTCTAATGCAGAGTAGGCTTTCCTAACCTGGTGTCTTCCAGTTATTTTGGATACCACCTCCATAATATCCCTGACCATTATGGATAGGAATGAAAAGACCCATAGCCTTAATCTGAAGGCTACTGAGTTGGATTAAGACCAAAATAGGATAATTATGAATAAGGTGTAGGGGGAGCAGCAAAGAAAAGTTTCATTACAATGTGACCTGGAAAGTTTACTTCCATATGAGAGGCAAACAAAATAAATGGAATTACAACTGAACAAAGAAAGTCTTTTTAGAGTGAGTAAATTAAATTGACAAGGAATAGTAAGTTATGTCTGCCTTCTGGGTTAATGGTAATAAGCCCACTTTTTTGAGAAATAAGAGCTGCTGTTAGGCTAAGAAAAATGTCCTCAGATAAAAAAGCTCCTGCCTATATTTCTTTAAGAAAATTTGTGACCAGAGGCTGAAATAACTTGGGCTGAGAGCTTTCTTCCATTTCAGCTTCTCTGCTATGTTGGTTTTGTGTCAGGAAGTACCCCAAACATCTGTGATGTCCAGAAAATAGACAACTGTTTCCACTTGAAGAATTTCAAATATTTGAACTAGACCTTAGTTGTTCCCTACAAAGAGACCTGAATGCCTGATACAGAGGTAGGTTAAAAATATTTTGGATGAACAAAATGTGTGCATTGTTGGTACAACCCGTGCACAGAACTATGATCAGGTGACAGTTAAGCAGGGGCAGCTTCTGGTTAGTGCTTGGGAGACCAGCAAGACATAGCAGGTTGCAGGCTAACGGAAAAGCTGCAAATATCCCTAAAGATGACAGAGGCAAATTGTTTCCAGGCTGTTACCAAGAAAAATCCACGGGGGTGTCCATGCAGTCACCAAGGGCCTGGTAACTTTCATTTTGTGTGTGGAGCAAGCGAAGACTCCCTGTGCTATACTGGTATCATGAGAGACACTGCAACACTATCTGATTTTTCAAGTGCAGAAACTGGCATATGGAGAGGAAGCATAGATTTTTTACAAGGGGCCCAATGGTTCTTGGTTTGCTGTGTCCTTCATTCTCCCTCCCCCATGGATCAACAGCCTGCCTTAAGAAAAATGTTCCCCATATCAAAATTAAACAGGCGGAACTTCCCTGTTCTGAAGCAGTGTATCTCTGAATAGCTGGTTATGAATAAACACCCCCATCCCCTCCCACAAATTTCCCCACAATTCATAGCTAGAAAATTAGCAAGGAATTATGAGAATTGTAGCTAAGCTGTGTTGAGGGACAACAGTTGTTATTATTGGGAAAGACATGACCTTAGATGACCAGCCTGGGAAAATATGAACGTATCTATATAGATCTCCATGGCTTATCTCAGCAGTCTGGAATTCTGTGAGCTTGTTGAAGAGAGAAAGAGACTTCTGGGGCCTGCATACCTTATGCAACCTTTCTGCAGTTTACTGAAAAACAGCTGGCCGTCCTGATATTTAGAGATATCAGAATAACAGTAAAGTTGTTGGTGGGATAAGAAGATGGATATATCTGGGACTGCAGTTAAATGTTAAGTCTCTGCCACTTTCAGAATGACTGGTGAAGTGGAGAGTCAACTTAGTGGTGGTCTGTGGACAGGATTCAGTTTGTGATGTGATTCTTCAGCTGTTCTAAATGAAGGGATTAAATCTGGTCTGGCAATAAAATATTGCAGTGAATCTCTATCTTGCAGTATAGTTGCTTCTCTCTGGGGTTTCAGCTAGCCTGGCACAAGAGCCTTGTAGTGCTGAACAGCAAAGGGAGAGGGAAAGAAATTTACTTCTCCAGAAATGTATGCTACGTGTGCCTGCATTAGGCTTATGCATGCTGTATTCAGTATGCTATAAACAGGAGTTTCCCAGCCTGATACCATCCAGAATAACAAATGTTCATAGAATCATACAGTGTAAATGGTGGAAGGGAACTTGGATTAATCCAATCCCTACCTAATGGTGCAGCATTCCCAACTGACTGCCATCCAATCTCTGTTTAAACCCTTCCGATGAAGGAAAGTCCACCATCTCTTGAGGCAGTCTGTTTTGTGGGCTAAAAGTTTGGAGGACATCAAGCTGGAGTACTAGCATATTGTCACCTTGCTCCTTAGTATCCCTTTTGCCACTCGGAGCAAAAAAAAAATCTGGGAAGGTAGGTTTTTAATCCCATGACGTGAAATCCATTAGTATTAATTTCCATCTCCATCACACTGTAATATTTAAGGGTCTCATCAAATCCATTCCATCTTCTGAAATTGTTCAGTTCATGTTGTCTCTGTTTGCAATATTCCCAAACTGTCTGTAACATGCGGTTTCTTCTTTCCATGTAAATGCAAAGAATTTTTTTAAATTTTAAATGAGTGCATGGTAATGGTTAGAATAATAGCAGTCTGAAGCTTAATTCAGATAAGGTAGAGATGTCCCTGATCAATAAAAGGGACACAGTCCTATCTGGATTTGATTTCAGTCCCATGATTAGCCTGAACCTGAATGCTCAGCTTTACACCACTTGAGATCATACTGTATCTTCCTATACAAGCCAGACTTTCAGATTTTTGGAAGAGACTCTTGTTTATGTGTAATTATCAAGCAAAGTTCAAGGAGACCCTTCCCAGGATTTGGAACTCCCTGCCAAAGGAAGCCTGTAACTGATGAACTTTACCAGAAGTCCATGTCCTTGATCTCATTAAGTAATTTGTTACAGCTGCAGTAAATGTGCTCCAAATGTTATATTTATTCTATAGTTTTTAATACTATTTTCTTGATTTTTCTTGCTTTTATTTTGTATGTTACTGTTATTAATCATCTTGTGGGCCATTTTGTGCAAGGATTGGGGTTAGGGAACTTTAGCTAACCAATTAGCTGAAACTAGCAAGAGGTAGCCCAAGCACTTTTGGGTTTCCAGACATACTAGAAATCTGCATACTAGATCTGTAGAGACATCCATCACTGTGTTGACTCATTAACTTAATATTGTTTGCCTACCTGCTCACGGAATGCTAATTTATGGCAATTATTTTGCATTATCACCAATGGGACCCATGTTTCACTTGCTTGAGAGATCAGATAAATTCAGAGCAGATTAGGATTTAACACCATCTCTCTCCCACATACTCAAGGCTCATCTTTACTACTGAAGAGGAGGTGTTGTTTGTGATAGAACTAAGCCTACCACTTTGTTTTAAGGGATATTTTGTACCTTGACCATCACTCCTAAGTGTAGTAACAGAAGATTTTTCCTGACCCACGTGCTTTCAGAATACTAGGGAGTAGCTTGCAAGTTATAATTCTATGAACTGAAATTCCCCCTTTTCTACAACTATTCAGGGTATGGGAACCTTTTCTTTCACATTTGGACAATGGATTAAGACATAAGGCTCCTTCAAGAAAAACAGGGCCAGTCTGTGTATCAATCTAGGAAAGAGTAATATGGTCCTGATTCAGGATAGTAAGAAAATGGTGCCTTGCTTCTGACTGGCAATCTTAATCCTACTCTCGTGGCTTAGAACCCATCCACTGCTGCAAAGCATGGTAATGAGAAACAGAACTCCTTGGCTGAGCAGGTCAAAATGTTTCCATCTTCTCTCTCCAACCAGCTGCTGCTCATTTGCAAAAAGGCAGTTTACTAAATATGGGCTTTGGAAGTAAAAGCAAGTAAGGATACAGTCCTCCACTCACTTCTCTGGGAGGGAGTGATACTTATTAAACTTAGAAGGACTTATTCTGAATTGAAATCTAGGACTCAACCGTAAACAGGCTCAGATGGAAGCAGAGTGAGATTGTGTGCTTAAGAACCATAAAACTGAGAGGGAGTCAAGTAGAATGGAGTAGGGCAGAGAAGGGATGGAAGGAAGTGCTTTTCTTCCAAGATGATGTTTGAGAACAAAATGAGATTGACTCTGATTTTGCTAGACAAGCAATCTGGATTTTGCTATAGTTCCTATGATGGTTCTAGTTCTTATATGAACCAGGTAGAGTAAACTTTTCAAGAATTGCTCAACAGTGTTGGGGTTAGTTTTTTTTTTTTTTTTAAAGTACACGGAGCACTGCACATTTGGAATCTCAAAGCAGGGCTCCTCCTTTCTTTGGAGACTGTGTGCCAGATTTTAACATGGAGCAGCTGGAATCAGAAATGGAAAAGGGAGGAGCTCTAAAAGGGAGCCAAGTTTCCCTTTGATGAAGATGCATGGGAGGCATCTGTCAGCTTTAACAAAGCCATTGGCCTTGGACCTCGGACCTCTGGGACTCTCCTTGCAGATGCCTCCAATGGTTATGACTTGCTCAAATCAAAAGTTGAGCTATCACAATTTTTGTATTGGATTGTCCTTTATTAAGGAGCATATTCCATCAAAGAAAGCAGCTGACAATGAAGTAAATAGCAGTAGACTGTTTTCATGATCTAAATCCTGCTGTACATAGGAAAGAAAAATGCATGGTGAACAGTAGTTTGGAGGAGGGATTTTGATGGGGAGTTAGCGTCTGAGTTCCCTCTTTGTGCTAAACTTTGGCTTTTTAAACCACAGTTTATTGAATCAGTCACAGTTGACTGGATTCACACAAAATGCTAAGCTAGAGGTGGGCAAACATTTGTGGCCAGGGACGGCATTTTCTTGGCTGGCTTCTAAGAAACAGAGGGACATGGCCAGCTGATGACTGATGTCATTGGAGCTGACTTTCTCCCCCACATAAAATAGGCAATGTGTCTATTGAAAGCCTTAAATTGGACACAGAAAAAATTGTGCCACCCACATTGCCACTTTTTCACCCCATTTCAGTGGCATAAACCTGGGGCATTCTGGAGACTTCAAGACCAGGGTTGGAACAGTTTGTAAACCACCTTATGATCCCACCACTGTTCTAAAGGAATAGGAAGCCCTTCTTTCCCCAGTGACTATTTGCTTCTACTGTGTTGCAGCTCAGATAAAAAACAGCAATGATCTTTAACTGTGAATGAGCCATTTAGTTTATAGTTTAACCCTTTATTGACATGAGAGAGAAACCAAAGAACAGATAATAAATACAAGCAAAAATCCCATTAATTGACCCCCCCAAAAAAAACAAAACTCCACTAATCTCAACACTCCAGAAAGTTGCTCTGTTTTCTGTTGCACAACAAAACATGAGCTCCTCCGATACAATAAATAGTGAGGAATTTTATTCATACAATAGTCCAGGTTATATTGCTTGTATCTCTGGAAAGAAACGCTTTAGTCCCTGTCCCCAGTTTTAATTTTCTGTCAGATGAACAGTTCTAAGACATGGCAGCATCCATCTACAGTAGTGACCTGTAGTGAGGATTTTAACCCTCAAGTAATGACACCCAGGGACACTCCTGGCAGGTTCTTTTCCAGCTTTCAAAGTGACCTCAGATGCCAAGAAAACAGTAATTCTGTAGCCCCCCCCCCCGTTTTTTTCATTCAAAAGCAAAGATATTTTGGCGGTGTCACCAGCACTGTGTGTATCCCCTGCCTTCACATGTGTGCTGGGGCAGAGTGAGGTTTTGGCTCTCTTGCCAACAGTTATTAATGCAGCCATAAAAAAAACCCACCCAGCCATCTGCTCTTTGCAGCTATCGTTCTAGCTTGGGGAACGCGTGAAGCTTCCTGGGGATTTTTTTTCCCTTCTTCATCCACACTGCGCACACACGCTTTCTGCCAACATTGTCTGACCTCAGCTGTCATCTTTGTTTTTGGGGGGGATTAATCTTGAGCCTAAGGATAGGTTTGTACATGTCTAATGCAAAGGAAAGACTACTAGGGTTGGAGGAACAATGGAGCATTTTATTGCAATTGCACAAACTGCTGCCAGTAAAGGAATATGGGTGATGAGACATAGTGTGGGCTAGAAAGTCCTTGATGCAGATTTAGCCTCAGCTCTCAGATCATACCGTTGCAGTAAAGTAAGGCTTACAAGCAGATCTTGATAGTTAAATCTGATCTTCAACAGTTATGTGTGCATGAAGGTAAGAAATTAAAGGGAAGGATATCTGAGGATGGGGGAAAGGCTGTAATTTCACCCCTCACATAGTTTCTCTCTTTTGGGGGGGGGTGTCTTCGAGTCAGTTTTGACTCCTGGTGACTGTCTGGATCATCCTGCAGTTTTCTTGGCGAGATTTTGGAAGTGGTTTGCCATGGCCGCCTTCCTAGGGCTGAAAGAGAGGGACTGGCCCAAGGTCACCCGGCTGGCTTCGTGCCTAAGGTGGGTCTAGAACTCCCGGTCCTCGCCTGGTGCCTTCACCACTGCACCAAACTGGCTCTCTAGTTTATCTCTGGGTTAGCCCCATTCCCAAGCACTTTTCTCCTAGCCAAGCAGCTATAGTACTGGAATCATTCTGAGGGTCAAATATCCAAATAGAGGACTTGGGAGAGACAAGCCACAATTCAGGGAAGGATTTAGCATCAATTTGTTGTGGTTCTATTGGTTGTTAAAACTGGGTTACCCCAGCTTCCTTTGAAACCATTGGTGCCCACCCGGGTTTAAGAATATGATGTATTGTTGCTAGAGCTATCTTGTTTCACAGACAAATTGCTTTAACACCTTCCCCAACTTGATGCCTTTTAGATGGGTTGGGACTTCAGCTTCCAGAATGCCTAGCCATCATGACTGGGAATTCTAGGAGCTGTAGTCCCAACACACCTGAAGGTGCCAGGCAGACAAAAACTGAGTATCTTTTAAGCCTCAGTTTCCTCTTTCTCTACCTGAGATATGTGAATAATAATCTTTGCCTGCCACGGAGAGTTTTTGTAAGGGGATTATAATGTAGGTGTTGATTGGTGGAAATGCATTACATAAATTGTTACTTTGAAAAATGGGTGAATTGTTTGCAAAATTCCTGCAGGTAGGGGCTTCTGTTCAGACTGTTGCATGTTTGGAGATGGGGACAGTGAAGACTCTGCTGCTACCTGCACCTCTGATGTCTTGTTTCTCACCGCACATATCCCTTGGCGACATCTACAAATTGGCCCAGATCTGCCTAGCATCAGGGCAGGGCAAGCAGCCAAAGTATACCCACATAAAATGTCTGCATTATATGCCCTGCAATTAATTCTTAGAGCTTTGAACACTCAGGGATGTCTGAGCTCATACTCCAAAATATAAGAATGCATAAGCTTTCTGGGGCTGAGCCTCATTTTCAATTCAGTCTTCCTGTCTGGTGTGCATCATTCACAGCCAGAACTGGGTGCTAGTCTGGAGATGAGATTCCCAACTTAGGTGGATACAAGACAAGATAAGGATGTGCAAGAACAGCCATTGTGGGCACTTCTTTTCTGCTCATCAGTCCTCCCAAAACAGGCCTGTCTCTCTTGCAGACCTCAGAACATGGGAATGCAATGGGCCAATCAGTGTTCTCCCTCCAGTTGGCCAATAGGAGCCTGCAAAAAAGAGCATTTAGTCAGTGTCCTGACCTGTATATCTGCAGGTTCTGAGCAGCAGCAGCAACAGCAACAGCAGCAACAAATCCCCTAGCTGCACTCCATTCGAAAGAGAAATGAAATAAATTGGTAGTTTGCCTCTGCCCAGGTTTTCAGTACTTGTCTGGTGTATTCATGTAACCCCCCGCCCCAAACAAAAAAATGAACATTTGGAGCAGGGCGAAGCTGTCTGGTGAAACTCTGCAGAGGTAACCCCAATCGTTTCACTCTATACAAAAGGAAGGGAAATAAATACTCATGCAGCCTGGAGCTTTGCACCTGCGCTACAGAAGGGAAGAAGCAAACACACACACACACACACACACACACACACACACACACGGGGGGGGGGGGAGAGAGAGAGAGAGAGAGAGAGAGAGAGAGAGAGAGAGAGAGAGAGAGAGAGAATTCAACATCAAACCAGAATTCCCCTTAAAGGTAGCCGAAGTCTGGAGGTAGGGGCTGAGGCAAGTAGGGAAAGAGGCTGCCCAGAAATTCTGCACTGCTTCATCTTTTCAAATATAAAATTGTATTACCCTGCAGCTGGAAGCCACCATCATGGGGTCCCAGATGTCTGGAGCCACTTCTGAGTCCTCGTATGGAAGGGCCTTGTGACTGACAAGATTGGCCAGAACTAGCATATATACAAGGAGCCCGATTTGGTGCACAAAGTATGCCTGGCAGTAGTTTTCTACTTGCTTCTCCAGCTTCTTCCTAAAATTGCCAGGTCCCAAGGCTCCTTGGAAAGCATAGCTTCTACATCTGCTTCTCATGATCCCAGGCAGGCAAAAACACTTGCCTGGTTTCCAGCAGTTAATGACTTGAGACCTTCATATTTCAAAGGAACTATGTCCTGAAAGGGCTTACCCTATAATTGCCCTGGAGTAATCTAACATGCTCCCCATGAGCCAAGGCTGTTCGGGCAGGAGGCAATAACCAAGTTTTATACTCGTAAGAAATTGTTCTATTTCAGCTGTCTTTGTTCAAATGGGAGAAAATTCATTCTTGAAGAGGCAATGATCTGTTCCCTCCTCAAGAAACCATCACAGATCCCAATGCTGTTGGATCATTTCCAACCACTTTCCAAGTTGTTATAGCAGAGATAGTTGGGCTGTAGTTTCAGAGGGCCTGGAGGAACTGGATTATTTGAACCCATTTTAGTAAGGATTCAGGCCTGGGCAGTAGCATGGATAGTGCTTATGGATGATCATTGACACTGGGAGTAGTGCATCCATATTGGTCCTTCTTGAGCTCTTGGAGGCTTTTGATACCATCTATCATGGTATCCTTCTGGAGTGGCTCTAGTGGGGCCAGCCTAACAGCTCTGCAGAGCACTAGCTGGGCAGGTGTTGGACACAGAGTTGCAGTGGTTCTCCTCCTTCCTCTGGGGCCAGTTCTTTTGGGGTGGTAGGAGGGGAGAGCTTTTGGCAAGGTTATCTAGCAGTATGGAGTTATGTATCATCCATATGCTTTTGATACCCACTTATATATCTCAGCCCAGGCTGACCAAGCAATGCTGCTAGAATTCTCCTTCAGTATTTGAAGGCTGTGGAAGTCTGGACAGGATGAATAGGTTTAGTCTCAACCACAGCAAGATAAAGCTGTGAGTTCTGGTGCCAACAATCTCTGAAAATCTTCCATCAATCATTCTGAATCGGTGGCACTACCACAGATGGAACTGGTGCACAATTTGGAGGTTCCCCTAGACTCCTGGCTCCTGCTGGAAGAGCAGATAGCAGCTGTGGCTAGGATGACCTTTGCACAATCCATTTCATGCACCAATTGCACCTATTCCTGGATTAGGGGCCCTACTCACAGTCACTCATGCCCTAGTCACCTTGTGCCTGGATTATTACAATCTGCTGTACACAGGGCTGCCCTTGAAGCCCACTCAGAAGCTACAGCTGGTCCAGAATGCAGTGGTGTGAGTAGTTATGGGACACATCTTTGAATGCCCAGGTAACACTAGTATTGAATGAGCTGCACTGGTTACCAATGGGCTTCTGGTAGAATTCAAGGAGCTGGCAGTCACCTATAAAGCTCTTCAATGACCCTGGTTATTTGTGGGACCATCTGACTTCAGTAATCTCTACTTTTCAAATATGATCTGGGGTGGGGTGCTCTGGGTTCTATTAATTAAACACTACCACCTTATGAGACCCAGTAGGAAGGTATGCTTTCTCTGTCACAGTGGCTGCCCGATGAAGAACCTGTCTCCTGAAATGTGGTTGGCTTTGTCTCTGCTGGCCTCTAACAAGGCCCTGAAAACCCAATTCTTCTCCCAGGCTCTGGGCCAGGAAGCTAGATGAGCTGTCTATACTATATGAGTTGTGTGTCTGGTTGCTGGTGCAGTATGTTTTACATTATTAGGTTTTATTTGTTTTATCCTTGTACTGGATAACCTTGTTAGCTGCTCAGAGTTGCTTGGTGAGTGGGTCCCATATACACTGATGGGAGGAAGGAAGGAAGGAAGGAAGGAAGGAAGGAAGGAAGGAAGGAAGGAAGGAAGGACAGGCAGACTTGAAGTTGCTGTAAGTCCCTAACGGGTGAAGGCCTATGATTCCACTTAAAGGAAGAAATACTTTCAGCGCCACTTCCTTATGCATCTCTTTTTATTCCCTTTCCTTGCTAGTTGTTTTTTCTTTCCCTGGTCTCCAGCTGATTGGAAGGGTCTGTATCTTCTGCATTGGAATATGAAGTGAAGCTCCTTTGCCTGAAGGGTGCAGCCCAAATTCCATTTAAATTTCCAGCCAGCAAATTAATTTTCCAGTTTCTCATAGTTAGATGGATGTACAGTAGTATGAGTGGCATTCTTCCAAGAGCCTCCCAAGGCTGGGCTACAGCAGATGACTTGTCCTAGATGAGGTTTTACTGGAAGAAGCCACATGTCTCTGGGACAGACTGATCTAATTTTATTCACTGGAAACCAGAAGTAAGCCGCAATGAATTCAGTGGGATTTACTCTGAGTAAATGTGCAAAGGATTGGATGGTGAGTTTGTTTCTGCCTGAGGCTTTTGGACTCCACAGTGGGATTTCTTCATTTAAATTATATGGCAGCTCTGTAATGCTTAATCCTTTTCTACTGGTTTAGGGGCCTGGGTAGCTATAGATTAAGGATGAATGCTATATGTTAATTTCACCTTACTTACATTTTGAGGATGTGGTTAAGGCTCCAGGCTAGAAACTGGGAGACCATGAGTTCTAGACTTGCCAGGCACGAAGCCAGCTGGGTGACCTTGGGCCAGTCCCTCTCTCTCAGCCCTAGGAAGCAGGCCATGGCAAACCACTTCTGAAATCTTGCCAAGAAAACTGCAGGGACTAGTCCAGGCAGTTACCAGGAGTCAACTCTGACTTGAAGGCACAAACACAGACAAATACAATGTATAAAAGGAAAATAAAGTTAATTCCTACATAATGCCAGTTCTGTGACAACAAAAGCTGAAGCCGGGATGGGGAATTTGTGGCCCTTCAGAAACTGATGAGTTAAGACTTTGACAGCCTTAGTCAGTACAACTGACAGTGAAGAATGCTGGGAGTTGCAGTACACTTGGAGGACCACACTTTCTCCACCTGTGCCTTCAAGCAACTTCCAAAATAGTTGACAATGAATTGCTAATTTCTGCACATAATACACATGGCAGCTTTTCTATAGCATAATGTAGCTTAAGCTTATGAAAGAAATAAAGACAGAATTACTATCTCTTAGCAAATCTTTCAAATACAACTGAACTGAAGCTGTGAGAAGGATGATATGTATTATTGTCATAAAGTCACCGACATAAGATCACAGCAATTTAGTCTGTTTATAAAGCAGATACCCCAGCTCAGTCAAATAAAACTAATAACATGGAGTTCTGGTGGGGCAAATCCAGTGTCACTGATGTGAATTTGAGCATTCATTCAGCACCAAAAGAACAGATTAGTGGCTTGAATGCAGTGTATAATTATACTGGCCACTATAGGAAAATGTTATTCTGGACAAATTAACCTGGCATGAAAGGGCACAATCATGTGCAGCCTCACATAGCTTTGTGCACCCTTGGCCACAGCTCATCTTGGTTTTCATGCACGCTCGAGAGGAAGGATGAGGTACAGCTGCTGGAAGAAATAATATTATTCCAACTGTCTCCCTCCTCTTGCTCTGGCTCCCTGCAGCTGTGAGCCGGGGCTAGCCTGCTAGCTGGCGCAAGAGCAGAATTTCCTGTCCACATCCCACGTGGCGCCTTGTCTTGCCCTTCCTGGCTTTTGGCTCCCGTGCTAGGCCCCAGGGGCAGCTTCTTTGGTGTCTTTCACCATGGCCCTCTATTTTCCATTTCCAGCTTTCCTTGCTGGCTGCTGACAGTCTATTACCAGGGAAACCTGGGAGCCAGGCTTTTGAAGCAGATCAGAGCAGGTCAAGGCATGCAGGAAGAGGAGATCAGGGCTGGCCCGCCAGGCTGGCGGGGTGTGGAAAAGGAGGAGCTGCTGTTTTGTCTGGGCACTGTTGCTGTGGGAAGGCAACACAGGGCTGGGAGAAGTGCCAGGCGTGGCCCAGGACTGAGCATCTCTCTGAGGCAGGGAGGAACCCAGCACCTCTCCAAACCAGCAGCTGAAGCCACTAAAGGAAAGAGTCTCGAAGAGGGGAAGGATAATCAGCCTTTGTTGGTTCAGGCTGCATCTTTGCAACCCAGAGCTAAAATGGGTGGCTGCTCTCTACCAAGTGAATCCAGGATTATCATCACTATGTGTTGTGAGAAAATACCCTCTGAACGAGTCCCCAGGTAGCTATCTAACTGGCCAGAAAACCAAGCAAGGTAGCAAGAATTCTTGCGTAATGTGTGATAGTGGAGCCCGGAGGTGATAAATGAATTCCACTGAAGCAAGTAAACACTCTTCTATATTAAAAACAACCCTTCCTGCAGATAGATGACTAACACATCAGAAGAGAAAATTACATCTCCCATGCTGCTGTTTGTAGGAAGGCTTTAAGTGTACTGATGAATTCAAAAATGTGAACCTCAGTAAGTGGTCCAATATGGTAACAGAGGTTTTCAGTTAAACAATTCAAAGTTAGTTTATTTGCACATGGCTTACCCACCCCAACTAACCCTCTTTGTTCTTCTTGATTCTTTTGGATATACCTATTAAAGTAGGATCACATTTCACTACATAGTCCATTATGTAGTCCACCCTCTGCCATCAAAGCATTCTGTTGCCTTCTCATTCTTTTGCATGTAGGGACCAGGCTTCCTTGGACAAGAGAAGGGGAATTTTGAAGTAGGTATAGAAGAGATGTTTATTTTGTCCTCTGTACTATCTCAGAGTTCCCATCCTCAATCCTTTAATGTTCTCAGATCTCCTCATCTAGTCTGGCTGAACAAGGAGGAGTGACGCTAAAGGCAGACCCAATGATTGGCAGGCTTGGTCAGTGTTCTAGTGGTCCTCAAAAGCAAATGACTCAGGATAGTTTTTAGAGCAGAAAGGCCTGGGCTGACCAGGTATTTAGGAAAAACCAAGGAGAGGAATTATCTAGCACTAATGTTAAGAATAGAGAATTCTTTAGGTTGAGAGCCAGACCTCAAGGGGATCTCACAAGGCAGAACCAAACCTTGGCCCACCTGCCCTCCTCAGTCTACTCCAGCACCATGAGTTGCAATGAATGCGACTAAAGGCTCATCCTCATGTCTTCCTGGCTACAACATGAAGGTGCCCTGTGAAGCATTTTTAAAAGATATTTCAGCATGACCTTGCCTTCATCTCATCCTCAGTCACAGCAAAGATAGCTTACACTGTATTTAGGGGGTCATAGGCTGGGATCTGCCCAGCTCCTATTAGCTACTTCAAGCTGCTGTAGGCAACCCCCTTCCCTGCCAGTTGCTGGGCATTGCCTTCCGTGGCCATTTGGCTTGGGCTTCAGGAGAGACTGGTTCCCTGATTTATGCAGAGGTAGCTGCCCAGGTAAGTCTTCATAAAATGCTGGCTGAGCATGATGTGGTCTTCTTATGGGTTTAGTGCTCTTTTGAAACAGCACAAAACCTTCTTTTTAAATTCTGCTTTTTACAAAACAGTTCTAGTGCTCTCTGGAGAAGCGCTTGTCTGTGCTGGATAGAAAGTAGATTTAAATGGGGGGAAAGAGTCAGGTTCTTTCAGCTGTGGGTCTCTGCTTCTGGGCCAGATTAGTGCATTACAGCTTTTCTGCTGCTTCTAGTAACAAAGGGTTTCACATGGCAGGACAGGGACGGGGCAGGGGGAAAATGGGACGTCTTTTTGCTTACTCCTGTGCCATTTTTCATACTCCAATTTACAGGTATTGTTGGCTAAGAGATCAGAACTGAACTGCTTGATCACTGCCTGGTCACCACCATTTAGTGGTAGCAAACTCTTCCACCACACATTCAGTGATATGTATGGTTTCTCGTTAGCTGTGACAAATGTGAACATCCTGCAGTGCCAATTCTGTCAGGATCTTGAATACTATAGGTCAGCCTTTCTCAAACTTTTTACCTGGTGGAACCCTTAAAAAATTTTCAGGTCTCAGAGAACGCAGCAGCTGAGTTGCAGCACATAAAAATTCCTAGCATTGCGAACACTAGCATTGTGCAGTACCCAAAGTAAAAAGACAAACTATTTTTTTTTCAATCACCATTTCTCATAGAACCCCAGTTGAGAAAGGTTGCTGCAGGTTATTAAACAGGTTTATGTGTTCTGGAAGTCCAACAATGAAACTATAATTAATAGCCAATGAATACAATTTATTAAATAATATTTGAGGCTAACGGAATACAAGGCAATACAAATAATTCATTTGTATTTGTATTGCTAATTACAATATTAGCAATTACACCAAACTCTTAACCAATTAATAGTCTGTTATTAGTATTACTAAGCATTATTAACACTATATATTGCAATTAATACAGTCAATTAAATAAGAGAAAGCTAGTGTTATAAAAAAGAAATGTGGGGGAAGCAGTGGATTTTGAGAAGTGATTCTCTTTGATGGTGCATACACAGAGTTCAGCTACAGAAAGGGAGAGCAGAGAAATAAAACTAAAGTTGTAATCCAATATTTTTAAAATGTAACATTTATGCCTTCATGCATACACAGACTGATGTGCTTAATGAGAGGTACTGTGTCTAGCTCAGCCTGAAAATAAAAAAGAAAGAAAGAAAAGTTTCCTTTCTTGGTGAGAAAAACGTTCTGGGTTTGGAAGGATAAAAACAAAAAAACAACAATGACAACAACAAAAAGAATTGTCTTTCTAGCAGTGCTAGACTGCTTGGCCTGGCTTGGAGTGATAAAAGATGTCTTAGCTTCTTTGGGGTAAAGACAAACAGGGGTAAAGAGGAGGAAGAGTTGAAATGAGAAGGAATCCCTCTTGGTCTTTTCTGATTTGCTCAATGGTTGATGGCAATTTTTATACTTTTGGGGAGAATTTAGTAAATTATAAGAAATCAAAACCAAATTTCAGGATTTGGGAAGCAATGTGCTAATAAGTGTCAGAAATATTTTCTCTCTTCCTGAGTAGAAGGGAGGGGTGAAAGAGGAGATTTTTCTGCATAATGATTGGTGATAGGATATTACCAAATCATTATTCTACCAAAGAGCTTTACTGAACTGATTTGATTTAGCAACAGCAGCAATACAAGTCTGACCTGAGAATTACAGACTGCACTCTTCCACACAACAGCCCTATAGTGCTGTTATCCAGTATGTGACCTAGCAAAAGGCTATGCTGACTTAAAGATGGTCTGGCTGCATTTCCAGCCCTTTTCTGCCTCTGTGATGACGCAGAATAGAGATTCTGTCTACGTGAGAAGTAGGCAGGGAGAGAGAACCAGGGTGAGAAAAGCCAATACCTGGCAGCAGAAAACCAGCAGGTCTTCTGCAATCCACAGAGTGATCACTGTGTGGGATTGCAGGTTTGGAACCACAGGAGCCATCCACCCACTTCTCCTGCCATCCCCAGGGGACAGAGAAGAGATCAAGAGATGCTTCTCTTGCCACAGGTGGCCAACGAAGTGGGGAGGGAGGGATAAGAAGGGAGAGTGGGTCTTCTGAAAATTTGATCTTACACTTACCCATTTCTAATATACTTACTTTCATAGCAAGAACTTTCATTACAAGAAGCCCCTTCCTTCCACATGTACTGCTTTCTGTTATCTACACTATTCATTTATGCTGAATTAAGAGCCAAGAGGTTTTTTTTTTTTGGTGAAAGAAGCACTAGATTAAAATATCATTGTTGTACTCTCTGATATCAAGGCCATAGTGGCTGGGAATTCTTTGAGTTGTAGTCTAATATATCTGGAGAAATCAAGTTGGGGAAGCCTGTCCTAGGGATTCGCTCTAATAAGCAATACAGGGTTTCATGGCTACATATAAGCACATGGGTTTGGTTCTTCCTAGTTCAAAAGGGGCATGACACTGAATGCTAGTTTGTGGGCAGCAGTTGGGGCTTCAAGCTGTTGCTTGTAGACTTTGTGGAGGCACCAGGCTGTGCTGATGTGGGAAATAACACACCAGACAAGATAGATCTGATCCAGAGGGGCTTTTCTTATCTTCTGATACTGATTGGAAAACCCTTAGAAGGGAACATTGTTGGCTCTCACACACTTTCCTTACCTGCAATCTCCATTCCTTTCCTGTACTCCTGTTTTGTGGGGTGGGAAAGGGGGAGATACATTTTCATCTCTCCCTCAGCATCCCCATTTCATTTCATTTCATTTCATTTCATTTCATTTCTTTAAATGGAGCAGGCAAAAGGACTGTAGTCACCATATTGTCCATCAAAAGGACAATATCAATAATGATGCCTGTGCAAAGGGAAACATTTGAATGTTTTCCTGAAATGTCCAGTCTTGCTTTGGACCTGATTGGATCTTCCCTGTTTTTGTCCAGAGTAGTCCCTTGTGACCATTTTTTTTTGTTTGTTTGTTGTCGGATTGAGAAGAAAGGAATGGCAGCAGCGGTCTCAACTCACTCCTTTCCCTGTTTCACTGTCTTAATGATTCCCCAAGGTGAAATTATACAGCAGCAACTCCTAGCGTAGATCGTAGGGCTTTTACTCTTTGGATCATATGTTCAGGAGACAGCTCCCCCCATATCCTCTCCTGTATGAACCTTCCTGTTCCCAAGACAACATCACCTAAGGGCAGCAAAGCTATTCCTTCAGTATCTTTCATTCTAAGAAATGAAAAAAACAAAACAAAACAGCTTCACAGATCCCCCCTTCCCTCTCTATTACTACTCTTGCATGGACTCTTTTTGCCTGCCTTTCCCAGCAGTATGTAAGTTCAATTTCCCACTTTGTGTAAGAGTCTTTGCACTAATGTCCCGTTCCCCCCCTCCCCCCGCAATTCCACAGAAGCTCACATGACAGTTCTGTCCCAAAGGTTGGAGAGAAGCGGCAGGGGGGCTGCAAGAACTGGTATAGCAGAAGGTTTACTTCCATGATAGAAAGGACATCAATGTCCTCATATTGGAAGGAAGGAAGGAAGGAAGGAAGGAAGGAAGGAAGGAAGGAAGGAAGGAAGGAAGGAAGGAAGGAAGGAAGGAAGGAAGGAAGGAAACACTGATAACAGCTGGCATTTGGTATCAAGTGGCTGTTAAGAAGAGTAGCCTGCAACTCTACAGGATGCACTAAAGATATACTGATAATCAGGTCAACTAGTTTCGAAAGAGTTACATGGCTGATCATTTGGCCCCAGAGATGGTTGCATTGTGTATAAGGTGAAGTTTCTTTGGACTGGTAGATGAACAGATACTGAGTAAATCAAAGATCTGATTACTCAGTCATAGGATTTTAATTTATTTATAAGTAAGTAAAAGTCATTGTAATTATCACTACCAGTTGTACCTTGACATAAAACAATAAGTCCATAAAAAAACAATCTAAGCTGTGCACTTGGTCTTTCAGTATTAGTGCAATTTCCATACATATCAGCCAGCTTGTCTGTTTTAAGTTTTAGAGTATATATCCTTATTCTCCCCAAGCCATTAAGACACCTAGGATTTGTAAGTAGAAAAGAGGCAGAGCAAAGTGTTACCTATACACTGGTATCAACATAGTCCAAATTTCTGGATGACTTCTTCTCCCAATTATTGCATGTAGATATTATGCAGCATGGGGGTCAAGAAAGAATCTTGAGATAAGATTCCAGTAAGTCAAAGGCACAAGATTGAATATCACCTTCTGAAACAAATCATCCCAGACGATCTGAAGGCCCAACTAAACCATGCCTTCCAGACCCAACCCAGCACAGCAGTCTAGAAGGATATTGAAGGAGTCACAGATATTGAAAACTGCTGATCTAAGAGAATCAGTTGAATTACACTCCATACATCTAGCCCCCCAGCTTAAGAAGTTTATGAGGGCAACTAAGAAGATTTCCTTCCCAAAACTGAATTAGAAACTGGATTGAATTCAAGTAATCAGAATTTTCCAAATGACACTGATTTCTTCAACACTTTGCTTAAAAAAAAGAAAAAAAATCAGTTTGGAAACAGCAAAATTATACATGTATATTTGCAAATCTAATTAAGAATTGTCACGGGTGCCTCTCATACACACAATCAAACCTCTGTTATAGGAAATTTCTACTGAAGAAGTTAGATAATGGAATAGCTCTCACTTTTTAAAGCTGTGCTTATTTCTGTTGAGAATTATCTACCTAGGAGCAGGTGAGAGGAGCCTTCAGGCCTACATAATTTTTATTAGAAACCTGAAGTCCCACAACATAAGAAAGATGCAAAAAATGGCTCAGGTGGGTGGAAACATACTAAAAGTTAAGAAATGGGATGTCTCTGAATGCATACTATTTGGTGATTAGTATCAGAAACAAGTACCAGACTGTCAGTTTCCAGTGACTTGTCAGAATGACCTTCTGGGAAAATCAGATAATTTCAGAATATTTGGGGAGACTGTGGAGTTGTCTTCCTGAGAAATTTCAAGGAAAGGCTACAGGGGGACTGAGAGCATAAACTGAACTGTTTATTCATTCATTGTGTCCTACAAAAAGCCCTTTGGTGACATGGCAAGAAAAAAATGTATTAGTATAATGCTAATACAATTAAATACCATGAGCACAGATATGCATGAATTAAAAATACTGTTGGTGCAGAATTTAAGTTATATTGTGTTATATTCGTGGTATATTGTGTTAACATTTGTACTTCTGAGATCCATTTGTGTTTCTGTCTGTTGTATTTGAATAGCCTTCTTTGGGAATGCAGCTTATCTCAAAATGGCCATCCTGGATGGATACAGCTGATGAATAAATGTCTTTTTTGTTCCTCCCTCCCTATTTTGGTGTTCAGATGGGGATGCAGTGACACATTGTCTGGAATTGATTGATGCATGGTGATGCATCCTTGATTTGAGCAATGGGGGTGGCAAAAAGCCAATTAAGGCTGGATTAGTGGAAAAGAGAAAGCTGGGAGACATTCTTGTGAAGGAGTTGAGGTCATGACAATACTGGGTGCACCATCCTATAGAGGCATCTTTGGGGAAGGGGGAAGGATAGAACTCAAGAGCTCCTACGAGGCAACGCTGTAAAAATAAATAGCGCCAATAGGTAATGAGGTGAAAAGGTTACCCGCTAAAAGGTAGGGGGACATTCGGCTGCCTAATTGTGTTTTGCTATTCTCTAGTGAGTAAATGGGAGGCTGTAAAATTCTGAGGTTAATAGCTCAAGCTGGGGCCTAGTGGTTTGTCCTGGAAATAGGAGATCAGCATTTTATTCCCTGAGGTCAAGCTTTTTACTGCACTTTCTCTGATGGGTATAGTGATGATCTTGATTTATTCACTCATGCAGTTTTCCTCCCATTTACCTTTTAAATTCAGGGCTGATGGTGGTCAACCTGGTATTTAGGGATACATCCCGCCCTGTCTAAACTTGGCATGTGCAAGAATCCAAGAGCTATTTCACACAAGCAAATGCCACCCCACCATACCCAAAGGTTTGTAATGCCAAGAGAAATGTGTGTGTGTGTGTGTGTGTGTGTGTGTGTGTGAGGGAGGGAGGGAGGGAGGGGAGAGAGAGAGAGAGAGAGAGAGAGAGAGAGAGAGAGAGAACGAGAACTTACCAAACAGTAGTTTCCAAGGCAGTAATAAGGACAAGGTAGTATACTCTTACCAGATAATCTTTCCTCATAAAGAGAGGTTCTGGCTGAAATGAACCTTCTATATTTGTGCCAGACAACTTAAATCATGTTGACTGGAGGGTAAGTGGAGGTCTGTTTACAATCCAACATCAGATGAGAGCACCAGGTTGAAGAAGATCTATGGATAAAGTGTTGGGCTTCCACTGGGAAGGAAAATCTGGTTTCAAACCCTTTGCTGAGCTGTGTAACTTCTTTGGAGATCTTGGACTAACTGCCATCTTTCAATCTAAGTTACATCAAAGAGTAAATTTACCCATAAGTAAATACATTTATGCTTTCTCTTCATAATCTTGGTTATACACTTCGCTGGATTTGTGTAATATACTAAGATATGAATAATGGAATCATGAGTTATTGGATTATAGTCTAAGTTTGTACAAGACACTGTGCCATGAATTAGCCAACTATATTTTACCCTTGTGTGTTGTGCAAACCCTTTCTTAGTTTCATCTTACGAAGATGAAGAAAAGAGACAGGCTAGGGTTGTTCTTATCCTTGGACATGCTGGCAAGCATGATAATGTTAGCAGTTACTGCATGGCGTGATGTCAATCATAATATGTAAGTGTGTGTGTGTGTGTGTGTGTGTGTGTGTAGAGCAACAGAATAGTATGTGGATCGGAACTAGGATCATTTTGCCATGTTAATAATAAAGTAGGATTGGCATAGACTGAGCCCCATAAATGTTTCAGCCAAAATGGTGATCAGATGAAAGAGACACCCAGGGGATATGAGCTGTTTAAAGCGTCGACTTAGGATAAATATGGATCAGAGTAAATTTATAGTTTGCATCCCACAGCCCCTCCTTCTGAGAATATGAGTTTCTTTCCTCAATTTACTTTTCAATATCTTCTCTCCTCCCTCTGCTCTGCTACGTGCCTGGGAACTCTAGGTGTACATGCAGCTATTTGGATTTTTGAACATGGTTTGCAATACTGATTTATGTACAGATCAGAATTTGCTGGATTTGGATGAGTTTCTAGTCTTGGCATAAGAGGAAGGGGAAGAGAGAGTACACCAGCGTGAGGGCAATTGTGTTTCATATCTGTTTTGGTGAAGCCTGGCTGTCCTGTCTTGAAGAAACACCAGCCACCAGTAGACATATTAATGAGCTCCAGTCATACTGGGCTTGCATGATCTGCCAGATAGGGGACAGGGGCCTGGATCCAGACTGTGGTGGATGACTCACGGAGGAAGTGGAAGATCCTGGAAACCCTGAAAAAGGCTTTGTCTGCCCCCTTCTTAATGTGTTGACCTTGGATCCAGCTATAGCAGGCAACTACTGCCCAGCCTCCAAGCTCCTTTTTATGGGGGAAGTTGTGGAGAAGGTGGTGTTGTGGCAGCTGCAAAGAGCTCTGGAGGAAATGGATTATCTAGACTCTTCTCAGTCAGGACAGAAACTGTACTGGTCACTCTCGTTAGTGTTGTACAATAGGACCTAGATGGGGAAGTGAAGCTCTAGTGGTCCTGATGGAAACTCCTGGGGGCTTTGATACCATGGACTTTGGTATTCGTATGGACTGTCTGCAAGGAGGCTTGAGAGTTGGTAGTTTTGCTTTTTCCTGAATGGATGAATCCAGGTGATGTGTGGGAAAGATGAGAGGTTGAGTCATTGAGCCTTCAAAAAGTGCCTCAAGGCTCAGTCTTCTCCCTTATTTTATTTAACATCTACATGACGCTACTGGGAGAGGTTATTCAATGGTTTGCAGTACCAATACCAATACCAATACCAATACTTTAATGGCCAAGTATAAAACATACACAAGGAATTTATCTTCGGTGATAACAACAAAATCAACGGTGCATTTGGATAAGAGCAAAAAAAAGATCACATGGTATTCAGCAAAGCAATGGCACGAGGGAAAAAACTATTCTGATGTCTGGATGTTTTAACATAAGGAGCTCTATGGCGCCGTCCTGAAGGAAGAAGTTGGAACAAATTGTACCCAGGATGAGAAGAGTCTGCAGATATCCCCTCTGCCCTCCTTTTGACCCTCACAGTATATAGTTCTTCTACAGAAGGCAGATGGATTGCAATGATCCTTTCTGCAGACTTAAACTATTCGTTGGAGTCTGAGTCTGTCCTGTTTGGTTGCAGAACCAAACCAGACAGTTATAGAGGAGCAGATAACAGACTCAATGATTCCCCTGTAAAACTGCACCAAGAGCTCCTGGGATAATTTAAACTTCCTAAGTTGCCGCAGGAAAAACAGTTTATCAATAAGCAGATGATACTCAGTTATACAGCTCTACCCCTGAACAAATGGTAGATACAGAAGAAGTTTTGATCCAGTGTTTGAAGACTATGAATGGGGATGAACAAGTTGAGACTCAACCCTGAGTATCAACTCGGATAGAGTAGCTTTAACTCAGAAACCAATCAATTACTGAATAGTTCTAATGTTAGCTCTTAATGGGGGGAGGGGGACTGCTCCCTGCTCCCCAGTGAGGTGGAACTGGTTCTCCCTGGAAGAGCCTTGGAAGTGAGCATTCTTTATGGAACTTCCCTGTGGTGGAATTCTGTGTTCTCCCAGCCCTGTTTTTGGTTTTGGATTTGGTTTAGCTTTTCTGTACTTTACTCTTCTGATCTGTTGTATTTTTCTTTTAATGAGTTGGTCTTTAATTGTAAGCTGCCCAGAGTCATCTGGGAGTCAGGTGGCTTATAAGATAGATAGATAGACAGACAGACAGACAGACAGACAGACAGACAGACAGACAGATCCTCTCATTGGAGGGTAGGTAAAGATAGTAATCCAGACACACGTGGAACTGAGTTGTTAATTGAAGTTTAACATTATATACAAACTAATACAGTAAATAATTGGCACTATTTGTGTTCATGTACAATGTCTTGTTCCTATTTCTAAGTGAGTGAACATGAAATAAGATCAGCACCCTCATGCTAATGTTTAGAAAAATATTGTAAACTTGGTTATTTAAGTAGGCATTCAGGTATTGAGATGTGAAATATATAAGTGGGCACTCTGGCTGTTATGACTTCTATTGGGAAGTTGACTTATTAATATTGTATATGCGCTTCATATTGCCTACTGCTTTTGTAAGTTGGTTAGATGCATATTTGACTGAAATGGCATAAAAGAATTTACAAACAAACAAACAAGAGATTCAAATAAACTGAGCACAAGGATGTTGGTTTCAGAGATAGCCTTGTGACTATCATAAGGAATAGTTTCAGCTTCACTGTATGAATTGCAAAATTTTATGTCCTCCTATTGTTTCCACTTCCAGGGAAAATTTTTGTTTTTTAAATATATCTAATATGATAAAACATTGTCCCTTGGTTTACATGCTTTAGATGCCCTGTTGCCATCTTCCAGGATTCAGCTGTAGAAGTTAAATCTCAGTCCCTTGAAATAGTGGGACTGGGTGCATTTTATCCCTCAAGGCACATAAATGAACACGAAGGCCTGATGCACTGTCCAGCTTGTCACAGGTATAAGCCTTCTCTATCCAGCTGCCCTCTAGAGGGATTAGAAGAATTCCTGGTCATCATGACTACAATTCTGGCAAAGTGGTCCCTACCTTATCTGGTAGACACCTGATCTGAGAAAGCCATTTTAGCACATTTTTTGGTATTGTAATCCTCTTTTGCTAACGTGATTTTAGTAAAGGTCCTCCTATCTCTCTTCCCATACTCTGATCACATGTCCTGCTGGATAAAGCAAACTCTACTGAGTTCAAACTTCCTGTTTGTTAAGCTTGATCCAGAAGCTTCTAGAAAGCCCTTGAGGGTGGGAGTGTGAACTACCTTTTCTCCCCTCACCCAGAAGCTGATATTCTTTGTGAAGGATAGAAATAATAATGGCTAAAAATGTCATATTTTGTTGCTAATTTAACTGAAACTGAGATCCTCAGGAGGCTGGATTCCATATGCTGTACTCCTTACTATATGTTAGCATGGCATAAAGAATCCTTTTCTGTCTCATGCAATATTCTGTGTAATATGTCTGCGGGTAACCATCTACATACAGCACATTTTACTTGCATGTAAGACAGTATGTTAAGTTTTATATGAGTAAGTAAGCAAAGGAGGAGGAGGAGAAGAAGAAGAGGAAGAACAACAACAAGACTTTTCCTCTGATTGAGAGGGAGACAAAAGAGTATTTTTATAAAGCCAATAAAGATATCCTTGAGAAAAAGAACTCTGAAGAAGCTTAAAACATTTTTTTAGTGCCTTCAAGTCAGTTTTGACTCCTGGCAACTGCCTGGACTAGTCCCTGAAGCTTTCTTGGCAAGATTTTTCAAAACTGATTTGCTATTACTTTCTTCCTAGGGCTGAGAGAGAGGGACTGGCCCAAGGTCACCCAGTTGGCTTCATGCCTAAGGCTGGACTAGAACTCTCAATCTCCCCATTTCTAACTTGGTACCTTGATCATTACATTTTCTCTTGTTTTCATTGTGTATTGCTTCTTCCATGCCGGATTTATTATACATATACATTGCCAACAATATACACGATACATTTTAATAACCATGACCCTTACACACATGTACACACATGTACACACATGTACACACATGTACACACACACATGGTGACTGCCCTAAGGAGTATACAGTCATGTTCTGGCTCTGGAGAATGCAACAATGTGGTCTTTACTTACTGTTTAATTGCCTTAGGCATGGCAGGTATCTGATCTCAAAGCTTGGCTCAGACCTAGACAAATTATTGTGGGAAATTTTCTACCTCAAAACAGGCTTCCATTAAAAATCCCAGCCCAAGAATGACATCCTGGATTGCAGCCTGGCACACAGCATCGCCCAGTATGTTTATGCTGGATGTAGCTGACCCACTTTGTTCCCAGATCAGCCTCCTCTGCCTGACCTGGAAACAGTCCAAGGTAACTACGCCTGGTAGGCATTGATCGAATGACGCAATTCCAGAATCCCTGTGTAAACTCCCACATCCTATGCAGACATAATGCAGATGTTGTGTGTATGCTGATGTAGGACTTAATTCTATTAGTTTAACACACTGCAGCAAATCTCACCAGCTCTGGAAAAAACATATGGGAAAATGCAGGGACCTAACTTTCTGGGAAGATTAGCAATCCATCATTTACTTTCTTTTTTCCATATGGTAATCGAATTAGAGCTTAGGCTAGGTCACTCTAGATTTCCTGACCCTAATAAATTATGTTCCTTCCTGCATAGATATTGGCTTATCCTAATGACTTATTTTGCCAGGATACCACAGTAATTTGCATAGACAGACAAACCCACAATGCCCTCATTCTGAACTGTAATATTTCATGTTAGAAACATAAGGCCTGTGGGCTTTGCTTGTCTGAATGCTTCTGCATATAACACATTTCCCTGAGCACAGACCAACAGCTTCCCATAAGAAAGCCTACAAAGATGTAACCTCCAACTGCAGCTGAAGAAACTCAGTATCAGCTGATACTGCCTGGAAAGCTTGGCGCTCAGAGGGCACTTTGCAGAGAGTAAGAGTTGGTGCTTGGCAGTTGGTTTAATGAATTCTTCTTCC
The DNA here is from genome assembly GCF_059951505.1 of Python bivittatus. NCBI lineage: Eukaryota > Metazoa > Chordata > Lepidosauria > Squamata > Pythonidae > Python > Python bivittatus. Next base: position 7,541,093 of record NW_028277098.1, read on the forward strand.
ATGTGCATATGTTCTTCATGAATAACAGAAGGCAAAAAAGAGGGGAAAGATTTTGCAGAGAGGCAAAGAACAAGCATCATTAGACAACAGCGATGGCTGAATGTATTATGATGCAGTCATAATCTTGCCATTGACTGGACCAGCAAAGCCTATCTTCTTCAGGGGAGTTTGCTTTCAGAAATTTTTTGGTAATGAAGTCCTAACTTTGCAAGTTCACTAGTGTGACCTTTCTCAACCTAAAAACCTGTTACACTGCATCTCCCATCAGCCATGACCACCAGTCATTCTGATTAGCAATAACATTAGTTGTCCGTCAGAGCTCCAGGTTGAAGGAACTTCTGGTATGTTCAGGAGAGCAGCCTAATTGGAATTATTTAATCTGTGACTTCGGGCTGATCCTCATGACTAGCTTGCCTCAGTGTGAGTATGGGCCACTGACTATTTCCTGAGGGTGGGAACACACAATGTCATCTGTTGCCTGGCCTCAGCCCCTGGGTGGGGAACTCTACCATCTTGTTCTAATACATATCAGTGGTCAAGTTTTCACTTGTGCTATCTCAGGTGGTGCTGTCCAGTTCGTCTGCTGCAGTGAATCCCGCTGCTCCAACTGGTTACTGGGCACTGTAGCAGGAATGCCTCCTCCCCTCCAATCAGTTCCACAGCTATTTTTAAAACAAATTTTAACTTAAAAAAACAAAAAAACAAAAACATGTTCACTGATGGAACAATGACATGCATCATACGTCTTTAGTTAGCGTTTTTTAACCAGGTGAAATTGTCACGACTTCTGCCACTTTCCGCTTCTAGTCCAAGTGTCAAGAAAACTGGTAAAACTCTGGTATTTTCACTTTTCTTTTTACTAGTCCAGAAGGGATAAAGAAAAGGAATCCACCAATCAGAAATGAGGTCTGGATGGACCATGGCCAAGGTGCAGGAAGGGGATGAAATCCACAAAGGGATTTCTCACGCCAGCTTCATTTCTGGCTGGTTTATACACGTGAATCTAGCAGCTTAAGGCTGCGGTGCAGAAATGCCCTTTGTGTTAGCAAGAGCGACAGCCCTTCTGCTAAAGCACCCAACAACCGGGCTCCCCTCCATGTTTCCCAGAATTCTCTGCACGGCAACGCTGGCAGGGAATTCTGGAAGATGAAGTCCATGCATCTGAAGCGGGGCTGAGTTGAGGAGAGCTACTCTCTGTTATACATTTCCTTTGTTGCAGCTTGCCTGAAGAATGCAAAGCAACAAAAGGGCTATGGGGAAGGAAGAACAGCAGCCATCTCTTCCTTACATTCTTGAAATGCATTGTGGAAAATCCAGCTTGAATTTACCTTTAAAAAAAGCGGAGGTGGGGGTGGGTGGAAGCTGTATGCCTGTGCGCTGAATAAGTCACACACTGCTGCCCTCTACAGGTGCTTTCCTCTTGATATTTATTAAATCCATATTTACAGGGCATTCATTGCTTTCTTCAAGTGGGGAGAGAGAGGTCATCTGGAAGAACATTCCTAGGAGTCTGCTGCTTATTAACTGGCCAGTTTTCTGTACCATTTTGCAGTCCTGAGGATTAAATAGTGGTTAAAGAGAGGCTGAGTGAGCTTTAGCTAGCTCGATGGGGGTGCAGGCATGAATTAAGGGAGAACAAGCCAAAGGAGGGACATGTTTAGGTTACTAGGAAGATCCCAATGGAATTAAAGCAGGAGTGCAAAATACACCGCCAGGAGACCACATATGGTCTAAGAGCATTCGGTTTGTGCCCTCAAAGCCTCCTCAGAACGGGTGGGACCAAAACCTGCATTTGTTTGTGCCTTTAGGGAGAGTTTGGGGGATTTATAGGGACATTAAGTCTTTTCACCCTTTAAAATGCTTTGAAACCTCTCTCACATTTAGAGTCTATCCTTGCTAGTCACTCAAAGCTCATGAAAGTGCTACAGCCATGACCCAAAGCGACTTTTCCCTTCCTAATGCCCTCCACCATGGCTGATCATTAGGGATTCTAGGGGCTGTTGCTCCCGCTATTTGAAGGGTTGGAAAAGGTGCTGAGACACAGCTTCCAAATTACATCCAAGAGAGCTTATAAAAATATCAAAGCACAACACTACAAATTTAATAAATGGAAACTGCAAGCTAACCACACAGAATTTAGAAATGGCACAATCTAAGAACTCTTAGTTGGCTATTACAAAATACATGGAAGCCAGAATTGTAAAATGGGAGAAATAGAATCATTTTGTAAAAACCTTTCAGTTAACAGAAAATGCCAACAACTCTAAAAGGCTACTGCAATAAGGTCCTAACAGATTTGGTGAAGACTTCAGGTATAGGCTACAGTCCTGGAATTGTGTAGCATGCTTCCTTCCAGGTACTAACCAGGCCAAATCCTGCTTTGCTTCGGAGCTCATACAAGATCAGCCTCTTTCTGAGCTTCCATTTCCAAGGCCAGGCCATGTGATACCCACCAAAGCAAAGAGGGTGGTGGTAGTTCTATCAGACTTTTTAGCTTCATGTGCTTTATTTTTCTGGAATTCCCTCTATCACTGAAACTAATGCAAGAGGACTTAGCTATGGTAGCTTCAAATAGATATAGTTACGGGCCTCCCAGGAAAATGAGAAGGTTTGATTCAGCATTTCAATAAATAGCTCCAACCCTTCCCACCTCCATAATGTTCCAATAAAAGGTTCTCCGCCTAGCAGTAGATATATGCCCAAGGTGCTTCCTCCTTGAAGGCACAACTAATGCCTACAGGAGAGGTCACCTCTCCCACACCCTTGGCAGAGACTGCATCAGTCAGTGGAACTTGGGTGTAGAGTTGCCCTGCTCAAAATTAGCAGAGCAAAGAGTGAGCACAAGTAGAATGTTGCTTGCTGGTTTGCAAGGAGTGTGTGTATTTATGTTCAAATCTTTTTCAGAGGTATCTGCTGGGGATGGTCAAAGGGTGGCAGATGATGAGAGCAGCATCACACTTCCCTGCCACAAACTATGCCCTTTCGATAGTTTGTGGCGATGTTATAAGTGTTGGAAAGGAATGGAGCTTACATTGCAATGGTATGACACTGTTTTCATCATTTGGAACAAAGGAATGGATCCTGCAGGCACTTCTATTTTTGTAGAAGGAGACTTTCTCTTTGTTCCTAAACATTTCCCCAACTCTATTGGTTTTCCTGTCTGTGAGAACTGTTGTGAGGCAGAGGATGCTTGGTTGATCTATGTACATCCCCACTTTAATCATGTTTTACCATATGGAGGCCTACTTTTCCCACAGAATCTAAGGTATTTGAGTGGTAGAATGCATGATATAAATCTTTTATTAATTGTATCATTAAGTTTCCTTCAAGCTGAACTCATCACCTGGTAATTTCATACACACATTAATATAGTTTTCTTAGCAGTAATACAGAAGTGGTTTGCCATAGCTTTTGTCCTAGATGGATAGATAGATAGATTTACTTCCCAGTCTAAATGTACCCTTTTATCTTTGAGGCATCCAAGGGTAGATTAAAAGCTCTCTGGAGCCCTCTGCTGGGCATTGATTGTCCATAGTATTTTATTGCAATCTTAATCAGTGTACACTATACATGTAGCCTTGAGTTACGACGGCAGTTGGGACCAGAATTTTCATTGCTAAGCGATGCAGTCATAAAGCTTGACATCACATGACTGCATTTCTTAGCAATGGCAATTCTGGCACTTCCTGTTGCCTTTTTTTTTTATGATAACTTTATTAAATTTTTTAAAAAGTAAAAACTAACAGACACTAATATTAAGAAAGAGAATAAGGAAAAAAAAAGAAAAAATTGGAAAGAGAGAAAATAGTAAAGATCAAAGGTGAAGAAAAGAAAAAAAAAGAAAAACAACATAAGGAAAAAAAAGAATTGACTTCCAACCCTCCCTGCAACAGATTTTAATAACAATATATATCAAGCTCTTGTTCTAAATTTACAACATAACTTCCATTATTTCTATTAACCCATATTATTTCTAATCATCAAACCCATACAACATAATTTAATTTTTTTCTATAACCCGCAAAAAAGCTGTCAATTTCATCATCTCAACCAACTGCATCGACTTCATCTGCCATTTTTCCACTGTAGTTAATGTCTTATCTTTCCACCTCTGCTGCTGTTATCATATATAAAAATAAAGTTAGAGATAATGTCCTAACTTTCCATCTTTATACCTATAAAAACCTTACTACTGTTTTTATATATAACAAAAATTCCATAAATTTAATTGCAAATATATTTTATCCTTAATACACTTTATACACAGATCCTTAAGGCATCGTGATCACAAAAAAATCCCATTAACAACTACCGAAAGTCTCAGCATATATGTTAACCATAATCCAATAAGTTCACTTTGTAAACCTTCTGTTTACTTTTAAAAAGCTTAAATTTTAATCCTTTCAAATAATGTCCCACAAGTTGATTCCCCATTGTCTCCTTGTCTTCTCCCAAAAACATCGCCAGTAATTTCTCTTTGTCTCTTTCCAGGAACAGCCTCACCGATTCAACATATTCCTTTTGCAAATCCAGGATAAAAAATCTTTCCAAGTCACTCTTCTCTATTATTTGTATGCCCCCTTTAAACATTGTAACTTCGGTTGATTCCATTTGTAATTCCATTCTGGAAACTTTTTCCATACCACTCTTATCTTTTGGCCATCTTAAATTCATGTCCGAATCCACAACTTCTATTGTGGAATTACATTTCATACCATCTTCATAGTCCAACATTTTTCTGAACTCCAATTCTACATTTGAGTGAATCCCCACCTCTTTTTCAAAGTTAATCATCTTATCCACTCTTTCCTCTATATTTTTTTTCAAGGGACTTAAATTTAGCTCCTAGTTCATCAAACATTGACTGAAGTAAACTTAAAGGAGTTATTTTATTTTCTAACAGCTGCTCCAAAGGACCTCTTCTAGCCATTTTTTTTTTTTGCTCAAAGCAAACCTTGTCTTTTAATTTTTTTTTTCTGTTTACACTAGTAAAATGTATAGCTGAATAGAATAAATTACAAATGAAAATAAATTGACAATTCATGCCCTCTAGTGTCTTTCAAGCTGGAATTGCAGGCGCGTGTCAAAGAACAGCATACAGGGATCAAGTTGCAGTCTTCTTCTGTTTTAAAAACCCAGCCAATCAACAGACATAATCCAGCAAAACAAGAAATTTTTCCATGGAAAAAGCAAACCTTGTCACTGCAAATGGAGTTTCGTAAAAAAATCAGCTTCTAACAGATAAATCTTTCCTTTTCACTGTAAATAATTTTAAAATTTCTTTTAAATTCTGCTTGCCATCCAGCTTTTTGCAAATTTATCAGATTCAAATTAATGCTCTAATTCTTCTTTTAAAAGTATAGTCCCCAAAATAAGGATAAGCCCCAAGGGAACTACTTATCTGTTGCAAAGGAAGGTCTCTCTTAAGTTGCAAAAAAGTTATATTCTGCTATGTTTAGAAATGTGGTTTGGTTGGCTCTAGTGTTCATAAAAAAGGCTGCGCCACAGCTTCAAACAAAGATGGATCCCCCACCTCCTGGCCGCTTGACTCAGAAGCCATTCGCAGAAGCTTCCTTCTCTGCAATTAGCTTTTATGGAATGGCTGTCCAGAGACTGTATGGATTGATTTCCTCATTTCTTCCTTGATCTGGAGCAAGTTGGGTGGCCAGCGCTTGCTGCCAGCCAACAATCCAGCTGCGGTGCCATTTCCTCTCTCACGGAGAGATGATTAAGCCACCATTATCCGCACTGGAAGTCCCCCCTGTTGCCGTTGTTAATCGAATTCTGGTTATTAGCTGAGGACCCATCCCGATCCAAGCCATTCCCGGCTTGGTCCCTCCCAGCCCCGAGCCTTGGTTCTTTCAAGGTAAGGGAGTGCCTGCCTTTCAACTTCTCCCAACTGGATATCCCCCCGCCCCCCATCTCTGCCCTTTTGGCCATCCTGCACCCTGTACCACACTGCGTCTCAGGGGCTTTTTGATGTGCCGTGGCTCTGGGGATGCAAGAAGCCTCAAGCCGCAGTGCAGCGCAAATCCACAGCCTGGTCTGGCACCATGGCACGAAGCCGCAGCTGCCCCAACTGCAGCCGCCCTCATCACTCTGCACTCTGAGGCTCCTGCCACCCTGTGCTCTGCTGCCCCAGCTGACCTTCACCATCTTCCTGCTCCTGCTGCTGACAAGATGGGCCTGGCCTGGCCCTTCACGAGGCAGCTGCTGGTCACTGAGGCCTTCTTCTCCGGATCTCGCGTTTTGCTTATAGGCAGCCTCCCAATTTAAAATGGTTAACTGCTACACAGATACAGGAACCAAGCTAAGTGGATGAACTTTAAGACCACATACAGCCCTTCAGTAAAAGATGTGTGGACTCTGCCCTAGTGCATTCTACTCCGAAGAATAAATAGATGTGATGATGTTAACAAATTAGGAGCACTTCAAGCTCTGATGACCCTTTGCCTGTGACCATAAGGTGATCTTGAGCAAATGAACTTCTCTGACAGATTTCAATGTAATAGCTAAGCTACACTTGTTCAACAGGTTCAACTCTGTCTTCTGTAGCTCGATAGGGAAAACTGTTCTGGGATAGACACTGTTAATAGTATAAATATCTCCAAATGTATTTTCTGCATTTCCTTCTGATCCCACTGTTTCCATCATCCAATAATGAGTATTAAGAGTGGTCCAGTCATATGTATTTCTAATTTAGGATAACGCTTTGTGCATCACGATGAGGCCTGGAGTGCATGAATAAATCTGTTTATTGGTCTTTAAAGGGCCCCAAGGCTCTTTGCTGTTTTTGCTGCAATAGAGTATCTGATCTATCACTCTGCATTTGTTTTCCTAGACAGTCCTCTCCTTCCCAAGGCTTGCGCAATAGAATGTCCCTGAATGAAGTCGCCAAGCAACAGTTGCCATAGAATGATTCCTTTTGTTTAATAAGAGTGGGACAGAATCCTGCACTTAGATGTTCTCCCTAAACCCTTTACATTTTTCTGCTTCTCTGGGGCTTTTTGAATGCTTTGCAAAGGTCACATATGCATGTACTGTAACTGTTTTCAGACTTGACAATAGTAAATATCTGTGTAGTCCATGACTGAAAAAGAGACAAACATTTAACAGTGTAGGTGTATAGCTTCCTCAGTTTTCCTTGCTCTTTCTACTCATTTTAGTTTGGGAGGTGAAAGGAATGAAGAACTCTGATCTGCATTTCCCAGAAAAAGAAAACAGCTGCACAATCGAGAGGGTTCCCAACCTGTTACAAGAAACCCCTGTAACAAGGGCAATGTGAGGGAGACATAGCTGTGTTTAATTACTTGTAATAGACAAACCTATACATCTACTCAGATGTAAGTTCCATAGAATAAATGGATATAGATCTGGTCCTGGAACTGAAGTATCATGGTGATAAAAAAGATTTTCCTGGGAGTAAGTTCCATTAAGCACAGTAAGACTCACTTCCTGGCAAACATAAATATGATTTTGTTCTGAGACATCTTTTTAAGCATGTACAGTAGTATGTGGAATTGATCAGACAGGTTAACAATACAGATATTTAGGCAAACTCTCTTACTCTTTGTATTCTAGACAGTACAAAATATGTATGTATTCTTCTCATGCTCTTGAAACAGCATACTCCTGAGACCTAGATGGCCCCAACCCTGTTAGCCTTCCAGGAAGACCTGGCTTTTCTCTCATGTGCAGGGGTAAGTTGTCAGTAGAGCTGACATCTATGGTTTGATTGAGATATAATTATCAGGGGCCTCAGTTTTACTGTAATATTGTTTTATGACTTCTTGTCTTTATTCTTCCATTGTGAGCCACCCAGAGTCAAAAGACTGAGATAGGCTCAATATAAATTCTATAAAATTCAATCAGTCAATCAGTCAATCAATAGATGTAAATAAATAGATTCACATGGCATGGTAAGCCATATGCCCATGTTTTACAAGACAGAGTGGCTGAATTGATAAGACCCATTAAACCAAACCCAACAAAACCACATTATGGCATAATCCAATATCCATAATGGGGCTCTTTTCATAGCAGTTCTCTTTTTTTGCATGTTCCCTTTGACCTTTATGCCCTGTCATCTTCTCTTGGCTCTTGCTGTGTGCTTGCATTACTTAAAACAAAACAAAACAAAAATTCAATGAAAGTTTGCTTTTTTAAAAAAGGAAATAAAATACAGAGATGGGCATCCTCTTTATACTTTTTGGGGATTGTACATATGATATACTTGAGAAAACTATATGGAAAAACAAAAATAAGAACTGGCTTTTGTTAGGACTGTCTCTCAGCACAGATTGGGACTCAGGTTGAATCCTATTCCCTGGAATTTGCTCGCTCCTGACATCTCAACTTTCTGGACTTCTCATCTGTTTCTACTACACTGTGACTCCTTGGAGTGATATATAAATAGCAAACTGCACTGAGCTTCCTTGAATAATGACTAAACATTATTCTTATTTGTGTTTTATTTTCAGGAACTGTTTAAAGGCCACCTTACAGACATAATTCTGTTGCCATCATCTTCAAAGTCTTGATTTTATTCCCATCTGAGCTAATCCCATCCTTTGCCCTTGAAATATTTTTTCTTCCTCAGTTAGAAACAGATTCTTTAAAAGACTTTGAAGATCACTATAGATTGTCACAAGCTGCCAGATTAATTTCTTTCCAGGCTTTGGGCCTGGTCCGGTCAGAAACCTGTACTGCCTTTCAACATATATCAGGATAATCCAGAAGAAAAAAATAATAGTACTTCTAGCTTTTCTACTTTCAATGTATCTCTGCATCAGCAGAACATTATAGGAAAATCCATAACTTAAACCACAGTGTTGGGCTCACTGTAGCCCTAGTAAACACATATCAGACAGTGTTTATTTTTAAATCCTAGGAATCTAAACTTCTCCAGATGTTGGAGAAGCCCCAGGTAATCCGTTCAGTGGTCAGGGATAATGAAGTTGCATTGTAACCACATTTTGATGAGTAGGGGTTCCCTGACCCACCCTTAGAGGCTTAGCAGGGGTTTCTTAATAAGAACTTAAAGTTTCCTAAATGATAGCTGGACCCTGCAACATTTTACTGTAGCTTAGCTCTATCTCTGGATAGAGATTTCTAAGCTCAGAGACTTATTTTATAGGTCTGCTTGATAGAATGAGTGCATATAGTATAGTCCAAGCTGTTTTTAATCTGCTTTGGCACAGCTCTTTCTTATACTGCTTGAATAATATTCAGAAGCCTGCAGCCACATGAGGAGACACAACCTTTGGGAACTCTTATGCCACAATTAGCTCTAGTCTTGAGAAGAAATGGTGCAGCTTGCCAGGGCTAGCTAGGCAAAGTCTGATTGTTGCTAGGATCCAATGTTCTTTTAGGAGGTGGCCTAGCCAGACAGAAGTCAGCTTGCATGATTTCTGAACTATCCGGGGTAGGAGACTTGCCTAGGCAGGGACTAAACCTGGCTCCTGATTGCAAAACCTGGGTTCTACCGCTAAGTTATGGTATGCTCAGCCCCAGCTTCCTTTGTATTCACATCTTCCTATCACCAGAGAGATAGTATTTCAAGGTCAATTAGCCTGAGAATGTCCTACAGTGAGAGCCAGGGGGTCCACCCTGGGAAGAGAGGGCAGTGACTTATCTTGTGCTGCTTGACATAAGAAACTATTTCACGTGATCCAAAGTTTTTCCTTAGACCAAGGCTATGGTCCTCCTGATGCTTCCCTCCATCGTCTTATCTCCCTCCCCCATATCTGTTCTGTAGCACACCTGGTATCAGATCACAATAAAGGAAGAAAGGGGAGGACCACCTCTCAAACAGGGGAAAAACAGGCTGGAAGAAGTACACTTGCTTAACTCCATTTGGGATCTGCAAGATTTAAAGTTACATGATCAGTGGGAGAGGGACCTCTTTCAGTGGGATGTAATAGTACAGTTGGCTAGGGATTAGAACAGTGTTTCTCAACCTTAGCAACTCTAAGATGTGTGGACTTTGACTCCCAGAATTCCCCAGCCAGCCATGGGACTCCAATTCTGGGAGTCAAAGTCCACACATCTTAGAGTTGCTAAGGTTGAGAAACACTGGATTAGAAGATTGAATATGACACACCTGGAGGGAACATGGTTGGAAAAGCTTATGTTAGTACATGGGCAGGTATGATGCCAGTATATATAAAGTTCCTTGCCATTTGGCCTTGGGCTCCTTACTTTTCAGGGTATCAATACTTTCTCATTTCGCTCTGGGGGTCACCTATGTGTCCAAAAATGTACCTCCTAACCAGAGCCAAAATGTAACCAGTTCAGACTCAGTTAAGGAGCAGGATCAGAGAGGTCATATTAGAAAACAAGAGTGTCCCAGAGAGTTGCATCTTTGTGTGCCAAATGTTTCTTTTCAGATCCATTACTATGAGCAGATGGTGGAGTTCATTTTCCACCATAAATTTCATTTATGATGACCAGCAATGGAAATAGAAAGTGAGTGGCTGCAGGTGAGACTGGGAAGTTAAAAAAAAACATGAAAGAGAAGAAGCCAATGGCAAATGATTTCTTTGTTGTTGCTAAGATAACTGCATGTATTCAGGAACTACTTGGAGCTGAGCTCAACTTGAAGAAGACTTTACTTAATGGGAATGGTAATTCTCAATCAGGCCACCAGGTGGGGCTTCAGCCCTTATTCCAGCTGTTGTGACTGCAGAATATACTGTAATGTCTAAGAACCTTGACTTCATTTTACTCTATTGTTCTAGCTTATTGAATTGTTGCTGGGGCTGGCTAGTGCTTCAATTAATACACCTGAATGTAAGCAAATGCTTTCTTTGCTCCTTTTGGTCTTTCACATGTTTGCTTTTAAACAGTTGGGGCTTCCTACTTAAATCCATGATTCTACTCTCACTGGACTAAAGCTACACACATCTAGTACTGGTTCTAATGCGGCTGTCTATTCTTTCTGGTCCTAGGACATAGTAACTTTCAATAGGCCTTAACAGTGGCCTCTGCAGATGCCCAAAGCTTGTTCTGTATATTGGGACTCTCTGTATTATTGCACTGGAGACTGCATTTTTATCAATAGCTCTTCCCAGTTTGAGGCTCTCCCTCTAGAAATCTCTCTGTTCTTTTCTTTGCACCATTATTTAGGAAATGGGCAAGCCTGTGGAACACTGGGCATGTGCCATGTGGATGCTGAAGAATGAGCAAAGCTGTGGCATCTTATCTCAGTTTTATTCTCTTAACGTTTGAAATTTGTGGGTGGGAAAGGATTAGGGGATACATTTTGTTTCCCAGGCAGGGACCACAGTCCCACCCAAAAAGATCTGTCTTCAAATGAATTGAATGGCAATGTTTTGGGCCCACCCTCAAGACAGCCTCTTTCTGTCAATCGTGTTCTAAGACTTTGTTGGCATCTACATTGGAGCTAGTTCTAACCTTGGTTCTAGAATATGCATCACCCAAAGAACATAGATTTAGGAACCAGTTCCTATAACAATCCTTTTCTTTTCCAGGCATTTGCTAGCTCACTGTGTAATTTATCTTGTCCTTCCAGGCATCCAAGGTCATTTCCTCTATAAAAGCTAGTTTTTGATTTCTGTTTCTGACATACTCTTTTAGAGTCAAGAAATAAGCATTAGGTTAGGGTTATGCACAGAAGGGCTAATTTGATTCACAGTAACTTCACCTGAGCTTTATGGAACAAAGTTGATTTCAGTCAGAGGGAAAGTTGAAAAGAAAGTTGTTTTAAGATTGGGATGGCTTGTTTAAAGCATTTATTCCTTCTCATGCCAACTAGAAAAGCTCTGAGTGCAGTTCAGTTATTTTTTTAAAAGTTCCTCCATTTATAATCTTAAACAGCCTTCCCCAATGGGATTACAATTCCCAGAAGTTGTGCTTTCAACCTATCTGGAAGCCACTAAGTTACAGACATCTAAAAAGCCAGGAAGGAAAAGGAAAATGAGAACTGTGCTACTACTGTATTCTTGATGTTATAAAGATCTTAGTCTCTCTTGCTCTCTCTCCCACACGCTGAAGAAATGGTTGAAAGAGAATAGAAGAAGCCCCATGGAGGTGACTCCTCAGAAGTAATAGTGGTGGTGTCTAGGTTTAGCCTCACTCCAGTGCTCCTTCTGAGTGTATCCTTAATTTTCTCCAATATAAGCAATCAGTCCTCCAGCACAAAGGAAAAGGAAAACATCATTGCGCTGATAGCAAAAGCTCTCACCCCTGACAGATTGAAATCTGGCCACCACTGAGACTCCACGATTAGAAGTGCAATGGATCATTGGGGCCTCCCTGAATCTTTCCAGGTCTTTTCCTGAGCTTCTGAGCTTTAGATTCATTGGGTCGCTTAGCTTTCTTTGGATGCCGAACGGGCAGGAAAGGTCAGAGACTTGTGGGGCCCTAGAATATGGTTTAGCACAGAAAATGTGGCTACGATCTGCAATTTAGCTGTCTCCAGATCTTTTTTCCTCAGGGAATTAGAAATGATTATATTTAATCTAACAGCTCTTTTTCCTCCTTCCAATGTGTGAAGTGTATTCCTTGATGGGCTTTTTGTTTTGTTTTGTTTTATGTTCACCTTCAGAATAATACATCTTGTTAATTTTCTCTCCTGTCTCCATTTTCTGTCCCTCCTCCTTCCCATATGTGCCTTTGGTGTACCCAGAGATATGAATTAATTTTAATTATTGGAACTACATTGTGTCTTCTGATCAATAAATTAACCGTTGCCATTATGGAAGTAATGAAAGAAAAGCCTGCAGTCTGTACCTGAATTGAGTGAAACAATTTTCTCATTGTCCTGTTCAAATGGTGAAGCAATCCTACTCAGTTCTGACATTTTCTGGTATTTCTTTTCATTGAAAGTCCAAAAAAGAAGGGCCTGTATTTCATTTCCATGTCACCAACCCTGGTCTGTAGACTGGTCAATGACAATCAAGAGCTTTATAAAACAGTACAATCATAAACAGATAAAGAGTAGGAGAAATAATTATTTTCAAAAATGGCTTTCTCATTGTCCTTCTTACAGCTGTTCATACTTTAGTCATTTTGTGGCTGGCTTATAGCAATGTACGTAACATGGGCTGCCTTTGAAGACCACTCAGAAGCTACAGCTGGTAGCATGAATAGTTATGGGAGTATCTTGGTATGCTCATGTAATGAACCATACTTCTTCACGTGCTGCACTGGTCATGATCAGGCTCCCATGTACAATTCAAAGTACTGGTGGTCCTCTTTAAAGCAGTTCATGGTACAGGACTTGTGTATTTATGGGACTGCATCTCTCTCATTCATTCATTCATCAATCATATTTATGTAGCCGCCCATCTCATAATCAAGTGACTCTGGGTGGTGTACAATGAAGTTAAAAACTAAATATACTGTACAAATTAGTATTATTAATATTAAAAACTAACCCAACCAGGTCTTGAGGGACTTCCAGAAAGCTAAAAGGGATGAGGCCAGCCTCACTTCGGAAGGAAGGATGTTCCATAAAGCAGGGGCCACAGCAGGAAAAGCCTGCTGCCTAGGACCCACCAAATGAAACTCCCTAGTCAATGGGAACTGCAGCATGCCCTCTCTGCTGGATCTGGCGGGGTGGGCAGATATAATCAGGGAGAAGTGGTCCCTCAAATAACCCAGCCCCATGCCATGTAGAGCTTTAAAGGTCAAAACTAGCACCTTGAATTAGACCTGGAAACAGACTGGTAATGCAGCTTGCAGAGGTGTAACATGTATTCTTCTGGAAACACACATAACTGCCCACACTGCTGCATTCTGCACCAGCTGAAGCTTCCAGATACTCTTCAAGGGCAGCCCCATGTAGACTGCATTACAGTAGTCCAACCAGGAGATGACTAGGGCATCAGTGACTGTGAGTAAAGCCCCTCAAACTAGGAATGGATGCAACTGACACCCAACATGAAGTTGAACAAAGGCCCTCCTAGTCATGACTGTCACCTGCTCTTTGAGCAGGAGTCATGAGTCTAGGAGGACCCCCAGATTGCACATGGCGTCTGTTTGGGGCAGTGCAACCCCATCCAGTACCAAAGATGGCATAGTCCAAGGACCATCAGGGTCCAAAACCCAAAGTCACTTAGTCTTGCCAGGGTTCAATTGAAGACTGTTGTTCTCCTTCCACACCTTCACAGACCCCAGGCACCAGGATAAGGTGTTCATGGCATCACTTAATTTGCCAGAGGCAGAAATGCAGAGTTGGGTGATGGATGAGCTCACTCAGAGGCCTCATGTGGATGTTGAATAGGAGACAGGAGAACACCGAATCCTGCGGCACCCCACATAGTAGGGGGCGAGGGTGAGATCTTCCCCCCCAGTCACCGCTGACTCGAGTTGACCCCTAAGAAAGGGGGTGAACCAGCACAACTGTGCCTCCCACCCCAATTCTCTGAGTCGATCCAGAAGGATACCATGGTTGATGGTATCGAAAGCCATCAAGAAGTCAAGCAGGGTGAGGATGGATACACATCTTCTATCCCGCCCATACCAGAGATCATCCAAAAGTGCGACCAATGCTGTTTCTTTCCCATACTTGGGTCTGAATCCTGGCTGAAAAGGATCTAGATAATCTGCTTCATCCAAGGTCTTCTGAAGCTGTTGCACAACCACCTTCTCAATCATCTTCCTGAAAAAGGGGAGGTTTGATACTGGATGATAATTATCCAGTATTGTGGGGTCCAACGATGGGTTCTTGAGGAGGCGGTGAACCAAAGCCTCTTTAAGAAGTAAAGGAACAACCCCCTCACTCAAAGAAGAATTTATCCCTGCTAGAACCCACTGACATGATACCCCCAGGGCTGCCTTAACCAGCCAGGAGGGGCATGGGTCTAAAGAGCAGGTGGCTGAGCTCACAGTCCTAAGGACTTTGTCCACTTCATCAGGCCCAACAGGATCAAACCGTTCCCAGATAACTGGGCAAGACTCTTCCCCAGGCACCTCCTCCAGACCTGCAACAAGGCTACCATCCAACTGTGAACAAATTTGAGCGAATTTGTCTGACAGATGCTGGTCAAATTCTTCTGCACCCCTCTGCATGGGGTTCTCCAAGCCCCCTCTACCCAAGAAGGCATGTGTCACCTGGAACCGGTCCGCAGGATGGCTATCCACAGATGCATTAAAGGTGGAGAAGTACTGATGCTTCGCTGCCCTTACCGCTACAAGTTAGGCCTTAATGGCAGCTCTAACCTGTGTCCGGTCGAGTTCATCCCCTGTAGAATGCCAGTATGCTCTAGACATCTCTTCTCTCATTTTAACTCCCTTAGCTCCTTGGGGAGTGCCAGGATTCATGAGAAGGGAGAGTCTTGCATAGGTGCAATCTGATCCAAGGCCTCAGCCACCCTCTTATTTCAAATGGTGACGAAGGCTTCAGATGGACCATGCAGCAGACCAGCAAGGACAACCTCCAGCTCCCTCTGAAACCCATCCATCAGTTGCTAAGGGTGGACCAATCTAATGGGTCCAGCCTCCCTGCAGTGGATGATGGCGCCAGAGAACCCCATGGTAATCAGGGCGTGATCTGGCCATCCAAGGAGGACACCAAAAGCGCCCCCAATTTCAGTTCACATAGCCACTGCTCTGACAGGAACACCAAATCCGGTGTGTGACCATCGTCTCATGTTGGGCTCTGGATGACCTGGGGCAGGCCCATGGCTGTCATGGTGGCCATGAACTCCTGAACCGCCTTAGACCCCACTCCAAGAGAAGGCAGATTAAAGACCCCCAAGACCATAAGTCTGGGGAACTCCACTGCCAACCCAGAGATGGAGTCAAGGAGCTCAGGCGGGGAGGTTGCTATGGAGCAGGAAGGCTGGTACAATAGCAACAATCCCAACTGATCCCTAGAGCCCAGCTTAATGAACAGGGTCCCACATCTGGTGCAGCGCTCCTGAAGGCTGTAAGCGATTCTCAGATGACCATCGCCACACCTCCGCCCCTGCCCCAGGGTCTCATCTGATGCCACACCTGAAATCCAGCTGGGCATATCGCGGAAAGGACCCACCTCCCCTTCTGGGCCCAGCCAGATCTTGACAATACATGCCAGGTCAGCCCTCTTATCAATGATTAAAACACAGATGGAGGAGGTCTTATTACAGACTAACCTGGCATTTAGAAGCAGCAGCTGGAAACTGGGGCCTCTTTTATGCCTACTTTGTAAGATCTGATACCTTATGAGATCCAGGAGATGTGGCTTCTCTGGTGCTGTACTTGCTCTTTGGAATAGCCCCCCTACCCCCAAGTCCATACAGTTTCTACCCTGTTGGCTTTTGGGAAGGCATTTCAGATGTAGCTCTTTCCACAGGTTTTGGGCCAGGATGGGGTTTGGCCCCACTAATCACCATGTTAGGGTGATAAAGCTGTAATTGTTAAATTGTGATATATTTGATTTAATATTTTTTCCTCTGACAATTGTCTTTTATTATTACTGTATATACTCATGGATAAGCTGAGAATTTTAGGTGCCAAAATGAACCCAAAAAATTGGGTTTGCCTTATCCACAGATGGGCTTATCTGTGAGCATATACAGTAATACTTTTAAAAAGTACCTGTATTTCTTGTATATACCCACATAAAAGACCATTTGCAGATAGCAGACCTTTGAATTTTTAACCAAAATACCATGAGAAATGTGCAACCTACATATTTCATGGTATTTTGGTTAAAAATTCAAGAGTCGGTTTATCCACAGATGGACTTATATGCAAGTATATACAGTATGATCTTTTTATGGATCTTTTAATCCTCTGTAAAATGGTTGGATTACACCAGAGTTGTAGGAACCCTTATAAAGGGATTAAATGAATAATAATAAAAAAAAACGGTGCAGAATTACACTTGAAATCAGTGAAATTCCAGTAGGAACAGCTGACCTAAAAATATGGATGCAGAAAAATCAAACCTTGCTAGGGAGGTATGTTCAGAATGGAGGTCCTACCACAGGAAAGATCCTGTCCACGTTTCTAACATAACTGTATTATGGGCAGGGTTTTACAAGAGAAGCCAATCCTTCATTTATTCTGGCTTTGAGTAATTAGGATTTTAGAGGAAAGCACTAGTAACTTGAATTTCACAGAAATGAACGGTGGACTAGATTATACAAAACTGAAGTAATATTCTCTACCCAATGAACTCCAGGCATTTTTCAAGCAATTATTTTATGCAAATGTAACTTCTAAACAGCTTTGAAGACAGACTCACACAGAAGACATTGCAGTAATTCAGTGTGGATGCAGTGAAGGCATCTGGAAAGTTTATATACACTTATATGTATACCATCCATCCCTAGTGCTTTTCAGCTGTGATACGGAATACTTTATCCTGCCTAGATTCAATGCCCTGGAGTACATGTGTACTGAGGTAACTTGCAATGACCAAGATACTGCAGCAAGTTCACACTTGCCCAGGAAACAGATTTCTCAGAGAAAGTTTAGGTTCTCTAAGAAATTCATGGGAAAACTACAAGGACAAATGATGGGTTTAGTCCTACCCCGGCCCCCACTCAGCATGCCTCCATGGTTGTCTTCCCCATTGACCAGAAATTTTGGGGCTTGGAGCCCAACATCTCTGGAAGGCTTCAGGTTGGGGAAAGTTGTACCTTTCTAAGCCTACATCTTGTAGCCTTTGCTTCCCATTTACTGTGCTCCTCTGCTTCTTACTTATGGCGCTGCAGTGTTAGTGCAAGCCAATTAGTGCATGCCCACTGAAGAGTTAAGTCCCTGCCTTCTAAAGATTAGTAATAGGAAAAGTCAATGTATCAGCCAAGTTGGCCTTTCTTAAAGGCATTGTCTGAGGCTGCAGGGGGCAGCTGAAGTTTTGGAAAGGGAGGCAGCCCCTGGGAGAGCAGCTAGCAGTTGAAAAGAGAGGGAGAAACTAAATCGTGCTCCAGAGACTTTCCTGGCCGGCCAGGTATAATAAGACCCAAAATGTGACCTTTAATGTCAATGGGTTGATTCTAGCCTGCTGTGAGAGACCAAACCAATCTGATGTGCGGTCTGGCGTCAGATCATTTGAGATAAAAGGGGAGAAGGGAGCCAGGACTGCCTCAGTGGGTGGAAAAGAAGAAGGAGAAGCTTAAAAAAGTGAAAAAAAGCAGCTTTGTATCAGAGGAGAAACACAGACAAAACCACAGACCTGAAAAAGGATCCAAAAGGAGGGAATGGTGTATATTCATGACAGCTATCAGGAGAGCTTCGTATCCCCAACTTTCCAGTGAGAAGCTTCTGGATCAGTTTTTTTCTCTCTCCCATTTATTCCCTTCTGAACAGAATGTGCTGTCTGGAAATACACTGGAACGGTACAAATTGAGGAGAGAGATGAAGGGGAAAAAAAGTGGTGGGGGGAGGAGTATTAACAGAAAGAGAGGAAAGAGTTGGGACTTGAGTTGATAAGAGACAATTTCTAAAGGTCACTCCAGAATGACATCCATTCAGATAATTCTCTAGTCTTGGATCTCTAGAAGGCAGTGCTGATTTTAAAAGTTTTTCTGCCACCTTGAGGGCTAGAAACATGTTTTTATTGAAACTGAAGTTCTGTAAAACTGTCAGGCTGGAAGCTGATGGGGAAGCACATGGATTTGACAGCAATTACTGTAAAGAGTGAATGGTTTCCTCCCTCCCCCGCCCCCCCGCCAACTTCATTGCAGATCCAGTGTGGAGTTTACATAAATCTCCCCACTGCCTTGCTGTGTCCCACTTGGCTTGTATTCTACACAACTCCTTCATGGAGAAGATAATTAGCACTTGAGCTTGATCAGTCAATACTGCAGCCAAGGTAAGTGGGTAGAAAAAGAGGAAAGGATGGATGGCTGCCACGTGCAGCTGGATGGCATGTGAGACCCCAAGGGAAGAAAGCTGAGTAAATACTTCCCATGGATCATAATGACAGCTTGCCCAGCAAGGAGCTCCCTACAGCTCAGTGGGGCATCTGCCCTCCATAGTGGAAAAAGGACAGAGAAAAGGCAGTGGAGAAAAGGGGAAGCTGCATAAACCTGCCCATTTCAGAGCCCCTCAAAATAATAGTGAACTTAAAACGACTTTTTACAGTGCTATGTTGGGGAGGGGAGAGGGAGGGAGCTGCAATTTTTGCAACTGATTTTATGCCCATTTACCCTGAAGCAGCGGTGAGGCCAAGCCTAAAATACTAGAATGTGAAAGCCTGGGGCCAGGAACTGAACTAGGATAAAACTTTTTTTTTTTAATTTTATTTTATTTGGAGTAGTTTCCCTGTACTCATTGGCCAGTGGAAAAACTGTTGGTTGATATCTATGTAAGACTGTGTATGTGTGTGAAAAATAATAACTGTATTTTCTTTTCAGTGGAGTTAAATATTTACATAAGTCATGCTGTAAAACATATTTTCCAGCTAATTACTTTATTGCAAAACTCTTAGATTTAAGATGATTCAATTAATACTGATGATGCCAGCATTGCTAGTCAACATTGTCTACGTGCGTTGCATGCAGTCAATCTCAGATTCAGTCTTTAATGTTGCTCAATAGGGGTGGGACACTACTCCATGAAAACCTACTACTAGTTCCTATTAGCAGTTGTGGATGACTAATGGGCAGTGTCTGTATAAAGTAGCCTCCTCCATTCTTTGGAGAAATAAGAACTTGTCTCAATTTCCCATGAAAAGGAAGAACATACTTAGAACATGTCAGTTATTATTATTATTTTATTATTTATTTGATTTGTCCCCGCCCATCTCCCCACAACGGGGGACTCTGGCTGGCTTACAACAAAGTAAAATCAGAAATACAATTAAAAGTTATAAAAACCAAACATTACAAAAATAAAAAAGCTAAAAAATCCAAGAGGCCGATAGGGGCCACACCAGGCTGCTAAGGGGCCAGCCAACCCCATTTCTGATATCTTCCCTCCCCGCCCCAGGCCAGAACATGTCAGTTCCAATATCAAAGGCTGCTGCAGAAATTCACTCATACAGTGATGGCTCAAATAACATACGCAGCCATAAAACATGGTTTACAGCTGGATGTGCAAAAACAAATCATATTAGGGCTTCATGAATTTTATGAACTGGGGCATGATTTTATATAATGCTAAAGACTCTACTTGGTCAACGCATTCCTTTTGTTAAGTAATCACTTGTGCTGTATCAACTTAAAATGGGAAGGTTCTATTTCAAAAACATAATGGTGGCACAAAACGATTGTTTTTTGTTGTTTTTCTGCCAAAAGTAGTACACAGGACAGTTAATAATAGAATGCATAAAAAGTTTTATAACATAAAAGAAAATTAAAAACATATTCAATATGCATACTTTTTAAAAAAGAAACCCACCATTTAAAAACCAGTTAAAAACTAAGTCTAAACTATAAAGCCTGATAGGAAAGTTTTTGCCTGCCAACAGAAATACATTGAAGATACAGCTGGCCTGATCTTCCTTGACAAGGAATTCCAGAACTTGGGAACAACCACTGAATAGGCCTTTCCCAGGTTCATGCCGAAGCCATATGTTCTTCCCATGGAAGCAGGACAAGAGAAAGGCCTCTCCCAAGGAACATAATGTAATGTAACTCAACACCACACAACACAACACAACACAACACAGAAATGCTTGTCTGAATACAATACGGTCTTTCAAATAGCCTGGTCTCAAGTTGTGCACAAACAGTACTTAATATTGTGCCCAGCAGTTAGCCAGTAACTTGAATTTTGCTCCAATAGGCTCCGTTCTTAATTATGGGTCATCCATAAACTGGGTGTTCTTAACCCGGGGACTTCCTGTATCCTGATTTGAAAAATGTGGTACCTATGACAGCCAGGGGCATTATGGACAGTTTCCTTGGCACCCCCCAGATTTCATGTTCCACTTGATGTTCTTTAAATATTATTTTAGGTTTTTTTAACTGAAAAGCTAGCATTCTTAAAAGCAAAGTGCCACTCTCAGTAATAATTTTATTTCCAAAAACACTTTGGGGGGCCCAATTATAATCCAAAGGTATTCTTAGAAACTAAAAAGGATAGGGGCTGCAGCCCGGGTGTATGTCAACCTGCTGACAAAAAAGATACAGGTGAAATGAAGGAGTAGAGAGCATCCTGGGAAGCTAGAGGGGGTAGAGAGAAGTAAGTTTAAGCTTGACCTCTGGTAAATTGGTATTTGTAACTGGGGATCTTCTTTCAATGTTGAATAATACAGAACATGTCCAAATATCTGGTTCCGCTCCTGCAAACTGTTGGCAGGCCTTTTGCAAAACGCAACCTTGGAGGATTCTTGTTTTTAGATTCGGGCAGCCCCACCTTATGCATATTCATTCAGAGGAAATCCCATTGTGCTCCATGAAGCTTATGCCCATGTAAAACATATGAAGCTCTAGGAAAGGAAATAAACACCTGCATGAAATAAAATACACCAATGAATGTTTGAAAATAGCCACATATATAGTTAAGAGATAATATGTGAAAGAGCTGGTAAATGTTCAATTCCATTCCATTTTCAACATTCAGGCTCAAAGGCTATAGAACTTTCAGAGAAATAGATCTGTTAGGATGAGATTTTTTTTTCAAAGATGTATTACTTTTTGACCAGATTATGGATCTTAAGTAAAAACAGGATAGTCATGATTATTGAAGTTATTTTAATACTTGCAGGCTGTTTCTTTGCATTTGTACTGCTAAGCAAGTCGCACTAAGTTGAGCAGAACCAGCTTAGGGTCTTTCTATCTCTGCTTTCTTTCTGCTTTCCACCAGTTCAAGATTGGTTCGTGTTCTGCTGGATCTCACAACGTAACCTGCTTTGGGGAGTTGAGTCAGCAGAAGTAAAAACCATTGTGGGTCAGTCCCCTGGTTTATGAAGATTTGGAAGGTAGTGGTGTGGATGGTGTGAGAGTTTTACATCTCTATAGTTATCCCTTTAGTTAAAGTACCTTCTCTTAGTTTTGGAAATCTTAAAAGATCTGAAAGAGTGGAGAATAAAGGTAGCTCCAGATTGAATTGCTGAGTTCTTGGGGTTCTCTGAGCTTGTTTTATTTCCTGCAAACGTTTCATTAACAACTAGGTAACATCATCAGTGTGTTGGGGAGTGAAGTTTGCTGGTTGTTTATATATGGTAGTGTTTGCTTCTCTGATTGTTCCTGTTCATCTTAATTGATCTTGGCCTTCTCTGTGTTATAGTCTAGCCCAATATTATAGCTGCCAACTAACTACGTTCTTTGCAGCCTTAGAAGCATTATTCATTATTAATGAATGAAAACCAAGAAAATGTAAGGCAGACAATTATTCTTTTGATCGACCACATAGAGCAACAGAACCACATAAGACAAAAGATGCCCTAAAGACTCTAAAATGACCAAGCCATCACAATCCTTCTAGCAGACCAAGGACAACCTACAGTTATCATAGACAGAACATAGTACATTCAAGAAGCAAAAGAACCACTAAATGACAAGGAAAATATCTCATAAACACAAAGCCAATGCAGAAGCTATTTATTTATTTATTTATTTATGCATGCCCAACTGTGATGTCTCTGGGTAACTTAACAAATAAAAATTAATTTAAAAAAAATCAAAATAAAATCCAAAAGACCAAAAGACATGCAGAGGGAGAAACAGCCAACTCTCTCCCCCAACCCATGGAAATAAAAACAGACAAAAGCCTCCCCCACATCACCTGAACCCAGGGCCTGGGGAGAGAGCCATGCTTTTAATGTTCTTTTAAAGGCTGATAAAGTTGGGGCAGAGAGCCAGTTTGGTGCAGTGGTTAAGGCATAAAGCTAGAAACTGGGACACTGTGAATTCTAGTCCTGCCTAGGCACAAAATCAGCTGAGTGACCTTGGGCCAGTCACTTTCTCTCAGCCCTAGGGCAGGAGGCAATGGCAAACCACTTCTAAAAAACCTTGCCAAGAAAACTGCAGGGATTTGTCTAGGCAGTCTCCAAGAATTGGACACGACTGAACAGATTAAAAAAGAAAAAGGTTGGTGTGATGTGAATCTTTGGGGAGATGTTGTTCCAGAAGGCAGATGCTGTGATAGATAGCCCCCATCTCTTGATTCCTACTAGATGTCATTGTTCAATTGATGAGACCAGGAGAAAGATCCAAGTCTTCTAGACCTGATCAGATGAGCAGAAACCATGGGAGACTGGCAGTCCCTAGAATAATTAGGTCTTATGCCATGTAGAGATTTAAAGGTGAAAACTAGGACCTTGAATTTACCCAGAAGCCAAGTGATAACCAATGTAGTTCATGAAACATGGGTATTACATGGTCATGGTGTGGCCTGTTCATTACTGTTCATGATTTGGTGTTCTCTACTAACTGTAGCTTCTGAATGGTTTTCAAGGGCATTGCAATAGAGTGCATTGAATTAGTCAGTTGTGAGGTGACCAAGGCATGAGTGAATGTAAGAAGGGTCTCCTGGTCCAGGAAAGAGCACAACTGAACCTGTGCAAAATTCCTTCCAGCATTTCAAGTGGGAGCTGTGAGTCCAGGAGGACCCCCAGGTTGTGCACTAGACCCATACAGAATAGCGTGACCCTGTTCAGGGTCAGAGATGGAATATCCCCAACCCCAGAGGCTCAGACAACCACAGCCACTCAGCCTTGCTAGGGTTGAGCCTGAGGTTATTCCTCTCTATCCAAATGCTCAGTGCCTCCAGTCATTAGCATACCGATGATACCTAACCCCAAATAAACCATTCAAAAAAGGAAACAACCTAATGTCAAAGAAAGAGGCAAATGGCACCAATTTCATCCTTTGTCATCACAACCAACACCCAGTTAAGCAGGAAACAGCATGAGGTACACAGGAATAATTAAGGAACAAACAATATCACATTCAAATGACAATCAAGTAAGAAACAATACCTCAATCAAGGCATGTAGCACAAGCTAACGTATATATACAATCAGCAAACTCCACTCCTCCATGCATTTGTGATATTATCTAACATGATAACGAAACTTCTGCAAGTTGGAGAACGCCAAGAACCTAAAAAAGAAAACTTGGCTTTTGGAGGACAGACATAGAACTTGTCACTATCAGTTAATACTGCACACCCTTTATATTATATAGCATTTTGTAATTGCATCATTGCAACATGAAATGTAAAGAAATGCAAATGTAAAAAAGTAAAGAAACAGGCACCAGGGTAAACATTTTACTAAGCTGAAGTGCTGAGTTACTGTATTGACTTACAAGTCTCCTTTTAACAAGCTATGTGCACATTATATCATTAGGCCAACAGAAATGAAATCGATATAATCCAGATTCTACCTTTATCAGAAGCAGAAAGTGAAAACTCTTAAATGTATAATTCAAAGAGAGGACAATCAGAAAATCCACACAATGACTCGAACCCTTCTCCAGAGACATCCTTTTGACCTAGGCCTGTCTATCAAGAAATGCCCTGTATGCTGCTTGAATGGATCTGAAAATTTGATTTCATTCCTCATGAGAGATTATGGTGAGAACCGGGAGCCTTCTCTATTGATCAACTACTCTGATTAATAACAGTGCTGCATAAAACGGACCACAATGCAGATATATGAACAGCAGAGAACTGATTGTACTTCTTCCAGCCCCAAGGGAGTCAGACAGAGATGTATCCTGGCACCTCTATTATTATTTAATTTCTATTTTAACAACATTGTCCTTACCCTCACTAGAGTCAAATTCCACCTTCCATCTTCAGCTCGTAACCCAATTTCCATATTATGCTGTCCTTTCTGTATTCCAAGTGGGGAAGTGATGAAGCCTCCATGTACTAGCATTTATATTGAATTTAACCACACAAAAGCTAAGGAGGTTGTATTTACTAATCTCCAAAGGGGGGTACAGTTTGTATATGTTCTGACATTAAAACTGAGGTGGCCATTCGTGTATTTTTGAAGTGCTATCTTTCACCCCAGAGGACAAAGTTAATCTCTTCTCTAATAACAAATTAGCAGGACAGGTCCCAATTGGGAATTGTGTCTTTCCTATTAAATGAGCCAGACCGTGAAGTCTCTAGCAAGGTGGCTAAATTCTGTGCTATGGTAATGGCAGTCAGAAACTGGTAGGTCTAAACCAAAAACAGGTATGCTTAGCTACTGCTGTGAATAGGATTTTTAATCCCAGATACTTTCTATTAACATTGTTTCCTTCCTTCCTTCCTTCCTTCCTTCCTTCCTTCCTTCCTTCCTTCCTTCCTTCCTTCCTTCCTTCCTTCCTTCCTTCCTTCCTTCCGTCTACAACTGCAAATTGTCTAATAATTAAAAAGAAAATACACCCAGATGTTTTAGGTAACAGTCTTGTTTTCAAGTAAAAATTCAAATTCTACCCAGTTTTATATCATTCCCTCCTCTTTTGGGTAAGGGTACCAAAACTGAAAATTCTGGAATCATTTTAATTCTCCTCTTAACATAGGATTATGTTGATTCACATCTGCTGTAAATCTGCAAAGCTGTGTGACATCTGCCTATGCTAAGTGTCTTTGAAGGAACAAGCATAGAAGAAGCCTAGCTCAGGGAAGATCCTTGGTTGCTATAGCAGCTCCCTGAGAAGGCAGGTGAGCTTCAGGCTGCCCCCCACCTCCCAAGGCAGGGTAATAGGACAAGAGGTAGAGACAAGCTGGAAGGTAAATCTGAAAGGACTCCAACTATGGACCTCAGTATAGTTTATGTATAATTCTTAGTCAATTTCCCAAGAAGGTGCTGATCTGGCTCAGCTAGATACTCCTTAAAGTGAGAGGGGACAAGTTCTACTGAGGGCCCCATTTCCTTAGGAATAGTGTGGAACAGCTGAAGCAAGGAGGGGGTGGGGCAGAACCAAAAGTGAATCCTTTTTTCTCTAATACCTTCTTTTTCAGTCTCTCTCTGCATCATATTTGCCCCAACCCAATTGCCTATAGGAAATGATAGACAGCTTTTAAAACTTAAAACAGCTTAAAAACTTTGAAATTAGGCAGAGAATGGCATTGAATTAATCTGAGGGCTTCATGTGGCATAGAACCAAGGAAGTCCCAGCTCTGTCCTATTGTTATGCTAGAATACTTGCCTTTCTTCACCCTTCTTCCTTTTCTCTAGGCTTCAAAAACATGTCAGCATCTACCCAATACATTCTCACACCATCATCAGCAGCAGCAATAATGTAAAAGGACCATCAACTAAAAGAGAGCAGAAACACTTTGGAAAAGACAAATCTCCGATCTCAGACTGTTCTACAGATGTTTTGGAAGACAGGTTGGCCCATTAGGATCATGCAAATCTGAAAATATTCATAGTTGTGATAGTCTTTCCTGGGCTCCTCAGGGATTACTGCCTTTGGAAAATGAGTCCCAACTCCCCACGGGGTATTTCACAAGCGTAAAGCCTGTTCGTATGATTTAGAAGTGAAAAGAGTGGGTAATTTTGGTTGGACACTATTACGGCAATGTATATTATTCTTAACAGGTCACAATGAAGCTTTCAAGAGGCAGTATATTGCTTACTTGTTTACTTTATTCGTTTATTCTGACATTTTTCTACTGGATTGCTTGCCCTGACTCATGGGGATTTACAACATTACAGAGTAAAGCCACCAGCCACATGGATACAACACAGCAATAAATTATAAAAGCAGCCAAGCCTACTGTTTGTACTCAGGGCCTGTCAGAACAGGATGGCCTTCACAGGTTGCCAGAAAGCAGGCAAAGTGGGGGCTCCCCTTACCTTAAGGTGGCAGGGTCTTCCACAACATGGGGGCCACCACTGTGAAGGCTGCCTCTGGCTTCCTTCTCCTTGTACCTGACACAGGGTGGAGACCTTGGGATGAATTATCTGGGTGGGCTGATCCTGACCAGAAGAAATGATCCTGCAGGTACAAGGGTGGGAAGCCCTGTGTGGTTTTAGAAGCTAAAATGTGGACTCTTAACTGGGCCTGGAAGTGTTGTCAGTACCAATGCAGTGACTGCAACATAGGTCTAACGCTAATCCTTTCTGTAGGCATTTTGAACCAATTGCAGATTCTGAGTTATTTTCCACAGCAGCCACTTGTAAAGCATGCTGCAGTAGTCCAGATGTAAGGTGCTGAGGGCATGAGTCATCATATGCTTGCTCCCCAGAATGAAAACTTCCATGCTGGTCTTGTTCCTTCAACTTTCAGCAGTAGGAAACATGGCACTTTTGCTACAGAAGGGAGGGTAGACAACCCTTCTGTTTGGGACAAGGAGTAAGTTCCTTCCTTTCAATGGGAATTTGCCTGACCCACAGGTGTAGAAGGAATGTGGCAAAACTGTCTTCAAAGTATTATCTCTGGGGCAGGATCTGAGCTAACCGGCTCAATTTTCCAGGCCTCACACAATCATGAGGACATAGGAAGAGGGATCAGAAAAAAGCTTTCATGTGGAATATTCTTGATGCATTGAGAGAAAGCCCAAGAAAAATAAATGTGGTGCAAACATGTGCACATTCTGATTTGAAAACAGCAATAATGGAGTGTTTGACTGTTTCCCCCTCCTCTCCCTTTTGTTAAAGAATGCTGATGATTTTTCCTTCTTGTTTCAGCAAATTACAAAACAGATTACCTGGGAAGGGAAACATAATCAGAAGCTGAACAGAGCAACCCATCAATAACTCTACTTCTCTTAATTTCAGTATAAGAACAAAGCAAAACGGCCAATCATACAAATGTTGGACCTCCTGGGGGTATGTATTAATTTAGCCCTTCCATATGTCCATTTCTTGCTGCCTGTCCAAGAAACACGTCTCTTATTATACAGAGCTGATGCTGAGCCTTAAAGTGTATTTTGTTGCCAAGAATTTCCTTTTCAAGTCACGTGATGCTTTGGGTATTATTTCATAAACCAAGCATTCTGTCGCCTCTTGAATTTATTCGAGCCACAGCTGTTGTCATTGTCTCTAACAGCTTTCCATAGGGCCCTCCAGATGTGTTCACCCTGCAACTTCCAGAATTTCCAACCAGTATTGGTTGCAATCCCAAGAATATCATATCTGAAAGGCTTCAGGTGGGGAAGGCTAGTTAACAAAATATTTGTTTTCTCTTCTTATTCTCTAAATTATAGCATTTAAAGGTCAAAGGTGAAGAAGAAGCACCAATGCTAGAACAAGGTAGTCCTTTTCCAGAATACAGAATGTATAAGTAATAGAGCCAGTGAATTTCCATGGATTCAGTTCTGGAATGCAAACTAGTGTGACCATTTAGGGGAAAAGTGTAACTAGGAATTATGCAGGTTGGTAAGCCCTTATATGGTGAGCTTCTGCCCTGAACATACAGTATTTTGCAGGGGAGACTGTTCGTCTATGGTAGCCAAAAATCAGGAGTTTGGTACCACCTTTTCAGATTAACACATTTTATTAAAAGATGTACATTTTCAAGATATCTTTTTATTAGAAGGGGTAAGCTTCAATGATATCTGATGTGAACACATCAGATGCAGGTCTATGGATAGACACATAGATCACATATGTACATACACACAAGCGCGAGGTTCATTTCATATTTCTGTTATTCTCTGGGTGATGCCTTTTCATGAAGCTGACACTGAACCCAAATAAAACCTTCAGCCTTTGCCCACAGCAAACCTAAATTATTTTTAAAACCATTTAAAACCAAAAGGCTTAACTATAAGCCAAATTTCTCCCCAAATTTCATGCATTGGCAGTTGGTTTCCAGAGGCATTGCTACCTTTGCATCTGGTGGTAAGCACTGATGACTTACCAGTGGATTAGAAACCAACGCTTGTCTTATTCTAAAAAATATCCCGTGGCATATTACTGAGCAGCAGTGTGGCTTCCTAAATGCATTATTTTGGCAGGTTTTTGCTTTTCTATCTCCAAGTAAAGATCTTATAACTCCATATGCCTATAATACTTAGGGCAGAAACAGATACAATGCTTGATGATCATTCTAAAGTACTGTGGCAGGCAGCTGAAATTATTAACTCTATGCCTTAGGAAACTTTTACAACCCCCTTCCCAAATAAGAGGGAAAAATATACAGCCCAGTCTTGGATGTACTGAGAAAGATAGAAATATTACCAGCACAGCACTGAGTGTAAAGTGGGGGGAGGGGGGGGGAGGGGAGGGGAGGGGGATGCTTTGTTTTGCCTATAAACCTGAAATAGCATAAAACCTGAGATGTGCATTTTCTTTGATTCATTATGTGTAACAGAAAAGCAAATCATATTCTTGGGGGGGGGGGCGGTCAGAAGCTGAAGGGAGGGACTTAATATTGTTCGTATGTTGCTTTGGTAACATATGCTATTTGGAAGGAGGAAATCCTTCTACTGTTTATTGGGTAAATATAGATGATCCCCTTGTAGACCTAATTTTCTGTTCAGGGGACCAAATCTGAATGACTGCGTGAATGACAAGAGAAAAGGAAAATAAACCAGTGATGGGCAAATAATCAGGAAAAGGCCTGATGCAGAAACAGATTTGTTTTGCATGGTGCTAGTATGAAAACCCACCATTTCCTGGACTGGAATCTATCAGCTTTGGGGAGTTCTGTCTATGATTGCTTCATTTTAAAAATAAGGGATTTATGGCATGATACTCGGGGGGGGGGGGGAACACCACAAAGCAGCTGTTGAAAAGAAGTCAGTTGAGAGAATGCTATAAAGCCCACGTTTGCATTCCATTAATCCATGGAACTTTTCTTGCTGTAAATAAGGACTTATTCACATTTTCCTTATCCCTTATTCACATTTTCTTGGAGGGCAAAGGATATTCACACATCTAGCTTCTTTATTTGATTAATAATAAACAAAAATATAACGATGCCCTCAAGACAGACTTGACCCCTGCTGATTACAGGGACACAAGCATCTCATTTTCTTGTCATTTACAGTAAGTAAATGGTCTGCAATTATTTTCTTGGTGACTGTAGTTAAATGTGTGGTCTGGTTGTTTTGAAATAGTGTTATCTTTCAGTTGACAGTGGATGAGTAACTGCTTCTGTCTTTACTGGTCAACATTGAATGGTTTGTTCATATCTCTTAAATTTAGTTTCTCTCTGGGACAACTTCTGGTGAGGACATGGCAAGCTAGATATCCCTTAATGAGCAGGGATGGCATTATGGTGGAGATTGGTAGCCAGAGGGTGGATCCTGGCCAGTGAAATCTCTCTGGAGAAAGGAGAGATTGTGAGATTGCCCACGTGTGCTCTGGACAGCTGCTCCTCACAAGTAGACTGTAGAAACCGAGATTTTTGCGGTCAGCTGGTGAGCAGAGCAGCTGGGAGTTGAGGGATTCCAACAAAGTCACAATTGTAATGTAGTCTATATGGGGATAAAATTCAGCCAAGCCTCATTTCTTAATCATTTTTGGAATCATTTTTTTACTGCTTTTCTAAAGAACCTTTAGAATGGCAAGTTTTATGGCATTTACTGGGTGAGTTTCCTTCACTTAATGAAAGAAGTTTTAAGTAGTAGTTTAAGGACTTAGAAAAATTCTTTTTTGGGGGAATAAATGGCAAAAGAGTGATTAGAGTGTTGTTTTTGGAAAGTTATAAATGGACTAAGGTCCAGATGGATTTGAAATAAGATTTTGAAATTATTTATAAGAATCCTTCCCATGGGAAACTGCTGTTGTTTTGAATTCTAACATACACATACACACACACACACACACACACACACACACACACACACATATATATATATATATATATATATATATATATATATATATGATGGGACTTTGAAGGTTGGACACTAGAGGGAGCCAGAAGGAATTAAAGTTTACAATTAAAGGAGAAGAATACTTAAATTTGACTTGCTAGCATAGAAAGGAGCAAATTACTTTAACATTGGACATATTGAAGGATATTTGTGAACAATGGACTCAGACGTTTATTTTAAGAATGTATGCCATTATAGATAGACTGTGTATAAATGATGTTATGGAAGAAGAATAAGTTCTACCAGACAAGACTGAAATAGATTTGAACATGGATTTAAAAATGACAGGCTACAAGAATGATCTGGAAAATATACAAATGAAACTGGCTGATGTCTTAATAATTACAAGAGACATACAAATAAACCAGAAGAGTGACTTGGATAACTTTTCTATATTTTTATTTTTATTTATTTATTTATCGTATTTATATAGCTGCCTGTCTCACATAAAAGTGACTCTGGGCAGTGTACAACAATTAAAAAGAATAAATACATAAAAAGCAATCACAAGTAAAAATAACTATAAAAAGCACACAGAACAGAGAGGATTATGTTAACCACAATAAGGGAGCCATCACAAAATCTCCCCAGTCCCCTGGGACCCCCAGGCCTGATACATAGCCAGGTCTTGAGGAACTTGCAGAATATTGAGAAGGAAAGAGCTAATCTCACTTCTGGAGGGAGAAGTTTCCACGGCAGAGAAGGCCTACCTCCTGGGAACTGCCAAATGTATATTGGATTTACAAAGGAGATCTGTTAAAGTTGTGAAAGACTTGGTGAAAAGGGACAAAGGAAAAAGGAAAAGAAATCAAGTTCTAGGACATTATTTGAAGGGATTAAAGACCAAGATTATTAAAAGTAAAGGGAAGGAATGTAAAGTTGGTTTACTTGATCAAGGTTAAAATAAAAGGGTTTCTGGTAACCCTTAATGGACATTTGCTGACCAGGACTGAATGGTGGGGTTTTAAGGATTTGTTTATAGATAAGAGATGGGATAAGAAGAGATCATTTGTATTTTAAGAAAAGGTGATAAGTTGTTAAAATTGTCTATACTTGTGATGAAGGGGGAAATTACCTCTTTATATATTTCTTTTCTTTTTCTTTGCTATACTTATTTTTCCCCTTCTTTTCTATTTTTCTTTTTCTATTCTTTTTTTCTGCACTATCTTCTCTCTCTATTCCTTTATTTTTTGTAATTTGTGTTAGTTTTTATCTGTATAACTATAATGCTTAATAAAATTATTATAAAAAAATTAAATTTAGTTTCTCTCTCACTTTTTTAGTTTTATTAGTTTGTCCTACCCATCAAGTTAAGAAGGTTTTTTTTCCTTCTGATCAAATAAAAGACACTAGAATCAGTAGAAGGTTTTGCTACACTTTGTTTACTGAAACTTCTAGAACTAATTCCAGTGAGTCAGTAAGAATTACAACATATTGTGGGTAGCCAAGGTTGTCATTATTGTTGGTTGCACAGTCAGCCAGATGTTTAGATTGGATCTGGCATTTTTATCCACCTATCAAGTCTTTCCCAAGGACCTGGGATAGGCAGATGTTGTTGTTCGACGATGTTGCAGGATATAAGCTGTTCCAAGTAAAGCTGCCTTTTGCAATTGGCTGATGATGATTTTGGTCTTCAAGTGGTACTCCAGATGTTTTGGGATTGCACCAAGGTGCCTATTACTATTGGTACTAACTTTGCTTTCTTTTGCCACAGTTGTTCTATTTCTATTTGCAGGTCTTTGTATTTTGTGATTTTCTCCAGTTCTTTCTCTTCTACTGTCTCCAGGTATTGCAATGTCCACTATCCAGACTTTTTGGTCTTTCTTATCAACAGTTGTTAAGTCTGGGGTGTTACGTGGCAGATGCTTGCCTGTTTGAATTCTAAAGTCCCAGAGCTTTAGTTTTAGTCCCCCTTTAGTGTCTTCATTTTCTATTACTTTGTCTGTTTTGTGGTCCCACCAGTTCTTGCTTGCAGGCAAATGGTATTTCTTGCAGATATTCCAATGCACCATTGTTGCTACTTTGTCATGCCATTGTATGTAATCAGTCTCAGTGATTTTCTTGCAGCAACTCACTACGTGGTCCAGTGTTTCTTCAGCTTTTTTGCAGAGGCAGCATTTGCTGTCTGTTGCTGTCTTCTCAATTCTGGCTTTATATGCATTTGTTCTTAAGGTTTGGTCTTGCACAGCCAGAATTAGCCCCTCTGTCTCTTCCTTCAACTTTCCTGCTCTTAGCCGTTGCCAGGTCTTGTTGTTATCTGATTTGTCTGCTAGTTTTTTGTGTACTGGCCATGTACTACTTTTACCTTGTCATGTCTCTTTTCTATTCTTCGTTTGGCCTTTCTTGTAGGCCACTTTGGTCTCTTCAGTAAGCCTTATCCTGCCTATCTACCTATCTACCTATCTACCTATCTACCTATCTACCTATCTACCTATCTACCATCTACCTACCTACCTACCTACCTACCTACCTACCTACCTACCTAGGCCAGCACCTTAACCACTATATCATACTGGTTCTAATGCAACAAGACAAGATCACAAGCATGCTAATCAATTGATAACAATGACCCAATACATTATACTTGACAAAAACAAAACAACCGCCCCCGCATTCATATTTCTCCTCACACACATACATTTGTGCATTCTCTTCCTTAACATACACATTTTTGTCTATCTTTTTTGATTGAACAACTGTACTGCGATGTTTAGAAAAACATGAACTTCAAAGGACAGGTGAGTTTTGATCAGTGTATTGGTTCAAAGATACAAAGTTGGGCAAGTTGTATTAAGATGTGAACCAAAGGAATATTCTTCCATTCCTAGCTTAAATGCTGGTCCTATAGATCAGGAAGACCACTGAAAGTGGAACTGATGCCAAGTTAAAGAAAACCAATTACAGCCACTGCCACAGATATAATACTGAAGCAATTAATCAGGATATGAAAAATTGGTAGCAACTAAAGCTGTTCATGAAATGAAAAATGTGTTTTATTTCAACATTGTATTTCAGAAATTTTGTTGACCTGTTTTGGGCAGTTTGGCAGAAACAAAATCTGAAACAAATTGCCTGTTCTGTCTTTTGGAAAAAACGAAACCAGAAATAGTTTTAGATGCTTCAGTTGTGGGAAACAGTGAGTTTCAGAAGAAGAAGTTTGTTGAGCTGCAAAAATCTAGACAAATGCTAGAATGCCTCAAGAGTCCATAGGAGCATGAACAGAGTACACGCACACCTAAGCTTAGCACACAAACTAGCATACAGTTTTTTTGCTTTTTTATATGCCCTCTGGATTCTCCCAAAAAAGGTCCTAGAAGAATGAACTGAGTGCAACAATTAATGACTGACACCAAATTCAGAATTCCAACAGAGTGAACCGAACAAAAGCAATCCATCAGCATAGAACACTAAAAAAGAATAACATCTAAACTAAGTTGATAATGGCTTGCCGTGTTTAATTGTGCGTGTGCATTCTGTACATGCTTGTTTGGCCTGTTGATTGTAGAGATTTCAGACTGCCTATGAATATAAGGACTGTCACTGCAAATATGAAGGAATCCTGAATCTCAACGTGAACTGGAATTAAAAGCATACACTGGATACTCACATCTAAGCAGCAGCAATCCGACCAACGCTACTAGACCTTCTTGCATTTACTTCACTTGTGTGTGAACTGAAGTACAGTAGTGCATGCACTTGCACAATCACCCAACTTTGATATTACCGCCAGCATTCCATCTGCCTTTCTTTTCAAGGCCATAGACGTTAATCCCCATGAAGTTCAGCTTCTTCATAGGAATCTTTTTAAAACGCAGCAGTAGCCTACCTCCCAGGCAGCAAGGCAATGGCAAGATGAATGGGGAGGAAGAATCTTCTCTCTCTCTCTTTCTCTCTCTGTCTTTGATTGGGCTGTGGTCTACCGCTGGGCACTGTGTGTGTGTGTGTGTGTGATGACCTCACAGCCAGCACACCCTGTTTGACCCAGCTGGGTCAGGCATAGGGTCTAGCGAACTGGAGGAATGTTGGATGACTCCCATTGCAACTAGG